>NC_067246.2:340395896-340695896 GCF_019359855.2 Lolium perenne
TTAACAGGAAAAACAAGTAAACTAAATTTACGTGACATGAGCTTAGATTAGGCTAACATTTCTCCCCCCTAAGCTCAATGTTCCTTGCTGAATTCTGAGACTCCAAGTTTCTGGCGCATCTCAATGAAACGAACACGCCCCAGAGCCTTGGTTAGAATGTCAGCTAACTGATCGTGAGTCCTCACATATGCAACCTCCACCCTTCCTTTCTCAATGTGCTCGCGGATCGAGTGGTACTTGACATCGATGTGCTTACTCCGATCATGATGAACAGGGTTCTTGGCCAAGGCAATTGCTGACTTGTTATCAATCAGGAGCTTGAACATGGAAGGTTCTGTTCCCTCCATCTCTCCCAGCAATCTGCTTAGCCAAATCCCTTGGCATGTTGCATTTGAAGCTGCAATGTACTCTGCCTCACAGGAGCTAGTTGCCACAGACTTTTTCTTCTGTGAGCTCCATGTCACCAGGTTGTTGCCAAGAAAGTATACTTGACCTGAGGTGCTCTTTCTGTCTCCAACATCTCCTGCGTGATCACTGTCGCTATACCCAAGCAGGACTGGAGAGGCATGCCCTGCTCTGTATCTGCACCCATAGTCCTTGGTGCCCTGAATGTACCGGAGAATCTGTTTGACAGCTGCCCAATGATTTGTGCTTGGCTTCTCCATAAATCGACTCACCATTCCCACAGCATGAGCAATGTCAGGTCTAGTATTCACCAGGTATCTCAGGCTTCCAATGACGCTGCGGTACAGTGTGGCATCAAATGCCTTGCTGCCATCCTCCTTAACTTGACTTGATCTGCATTCCATTGGTGTACTGCAGCTGTTGCAACTGGTCATCCCTGCTGCTTCTAGGATCTTGGCTGCATAGCTCCTCTGACAGAGTGTAATTTCGCCACCAGCTTGACTCACTTCGATCCCCAGGTAATAACTCAGCAGACCGAGATCACTCATTTTAAAGAGCTCTTGCATCTGTGACTTGAATTCCTGAATTGCAGCAGCCTCTGTCCCTGTGATGATAAGATCATCTACATAAACTCCCACCAGCAGAAATGAGGTGGAGCTGCCACGCCGGTATACTGCATGTTCCAGTGGGCTACGGGTGAATCCAAGCTTGTCAAGAGTGTCATGTAGTTTGGCATACCAAGCTCTTGGGGCCTGTCGCAGGCCATACAAAGCTTTGCTCAACTTCAGTACTTGTTGTTCTTTGCCAATGGCAATATACCCTGGTGGCTGTGAGACATAGACTTCCTCTGCCAAATCACCATTTAGAAATGCAGATTTCACGTCCATGTGGTGAACTTCCCATCCACAGTGAGCTGCCATGGCAAGGAGAAGCCTCACTGTCTCCATTCTTGCAACTGGTGCGAAGACTTCTTCAAAGTCCACACCCTGACGCTGTGAATAGCCCTTGGCCACCAGCCTTGCTTTGTGCTTGACAATCTTCCCTTCAGGATCTCTCTTAACCTTGTACACCCATTTCAATCCAATGGCCTTTTGACCTGCAGGCAGTGAGGTATACTCCCAGGTCTTGTTCTCACCAATGGACTTCAGTTCATCATCCATGGCTGCCTTCCAGGCTGTGTCACTGAGAGCCTCATCAATGTTGTTTGGCTCCTCAGCACTCAGCAGTAGGTGTTCTGACGACTCATGCTCTGTCTCCCCCTCAATCTCATCAAGGATGCAGGAGAGACGTCGATAGCGCAGAGGTGCGCCACTGTCGGCATCGCAGGCATCGTCGTGTGTGGGCGGTGTTGCCCACCTGATCCTACCCGCTGCTGCTGGAGTGCATGGCTCAGATGATGGCGACGGTGTCGTGGTCAGGCTGGTGGGCGTCCCATGAGCTGGAGAAGGGGACAACACCACCGTGCCTGCACCGGTATCAAGCACCTCTTGGCCTTCCTCTGTGGTGTACACCACAGTGAAGGTGTCATGCACCATGTGTGCGCTGGGCACGCTCTGCACCTCCTCGCCCTGCGCCGTGCGCGTCGAGGTTGCACCCGGTGAGTTCCAGTCCCACGGACGGTTCTCTTCGAAGATGGCATCACGGGTGATCACCACCTTTTCCGTCGCCGGGTTGTAGACACGGTATGCCTTGGAGCCGGCCTCGTACCCCACGAACACCATTGGAGTGGAGCGATCCGACAGCTTGGTGGTGCCAGGGCCGACGGTCTTCACGTGAACCGTGCACCCAAATGTCCGCAGGTGCGACACATTGGGCTTACGGCCGTGCCACGCTTCGTACGGCGTGACACCCTCGAGGCTCCTCGTTGGCGCACGGTTGAGGATGTAGACGGCGGTGGTCACAGCCTCTGCCCAGAAGAATGATGGCATGCCCATGCTCTTGATCAGACAGCGCGCCATCTCGACGACTGTTTGATTTCGGCGTTCGACGACGCCGTTCTGTTGGGGCGAGTAGGGTGCCGTGGTGTAGTGCTTGACTCCAAGCTCCTCGCAATACGCACGGAACTCGCCGGAGTTGAACTCCCCACCTCGATCGGAGCGGAAGGCGCGTAGCTTGCAGCCTCCTTCCAACTCGGCCATCTTCTGGATCTTTTTGAAGCGTTGAAACGCCTCGTCCTTGGACTTGAGGAGCTCTATCCACATGTAGCGAGAATGTGAAGGAGATATGCCCTAGAGGCAATAATAAAGTGGTTATTATTTATATCTTTATGTTTATGATAAATGTTTATATATCATGCTAGAATTGTATTAACCGAAACATTAGTACATGTGTGATATGTAGACAAACAAGAAGTCCCTAGTATGCCTCTTAAACTAGCTTGTTGATTAATGGATGATTAGTTTCATGATCATGAACATTGGATGTTATTAATAACAAGGTTATGTCATTGTGTGAATGATATAATGGATACACCTAATTAAGCGTAGCATAAGATCTCGTCATTAAGTTATTTGCTATAAGCTTTCGATACATAATTACCTAGTCCTTATGACCATGAGATCATGTAAATCACTTATACCGGAAAGGTACTTTGATTACACCAAACACCACTGCGTAAATGGGTGGCTATAAAGGTGGGATTAAGTATCCGGAAAGTATGAGTTGAGGCATATGGATCAACAGTGGGATTTGTCCATCCCGATGACGGATAGATATACTCTGGGCCCTCTCGGTGGAATGTCGTCTAATGTCTTGCAAGCATATGAAAGAGTTCATAAGAGACCACATACCACGGTACGAGTAAAGAGTACTTGTCAGGAGACGAGGTTGAACAAGGTATAGAGTGATACCGAAGATCAAACCTCGGACAAGTAAAATATCGTGAGACAAAGGGAATTGGTAATTTATGTGAATGGTTCATTCGATCACTAAAGTCATCGTTGAATATGTGGGAGCCATTATGGATCTCCAGATCCCGCTATTGGTTATTGGTCGGAGTGAGTACTCAACCATGTCCGCATAGTTCTCGAACCGTAGGGTGACACACTTAAAGTTGGATGTTGAAATGGTAGCACTTGAATATGGAATGGAGTTGGAATATTTGTTCGGAGTCCCGGATGAGATCCGGACATCACGAGGAGTTAGGAATGGTCGGAGAATAAGATTCATATATAGGATGTCATTTTATGTGAAATAAAATGTCGCGGAAGGTTCTATGGAAGGTTCTAGAAGGTTCTAGAAAAGTCGGAAGAAACCACCAAGGAAGGTGGAGTCCACAAGGGACTCCACCTCCATGGCCGGCCAGCCCTAGTGAGGGTGGAGTCCCAAGTGGACTCCACCATAGGGGGCCGGCCACCCCCCACATGGGAGGTGGGAATCCCACCTTTGGGTGGGAGTCCTAGTTGGGCTAGGTTTGCCCCCTCCTATGGAAGGTTTTGGTTTCGGGTCTTATTCGAAGACTTGGACACCAACACTTGGGATCCACCTATATAATGAGGGGCCAAGGGAGGGGGCCGGCCACCCCAAAGACCATAGCTTGGCCGCCCCCCTTGAGTGGCCGGCCACCCCCTCCCAAACCCTAGCTTTGCTCCTCCACTTCATATTTCCCGCGTAGCTTAGCGAAGCTCCACCGGACTTCTACACCGCCACCGACACCACGCCGTCGTGCTGTCGGATTCAAGAGGAGCTACTACTTCCGCTGCCCGCTGGAGCAGGGAGGTGGACGTCGTCTTCATCAACAACCGAACGTGTGACCGAGTACGGAGGTGCTGCCCGTTCGTGGCGCCGGAACCGATCGTGATCAAGATCTTCTACGCGCTTTTGCAAGCGGCAAGTGATCGTCTACCGCAGCAACAAGAGCCTCATCTTGTAGGCTTTGGAATCTCTTCAAGGGAGAGACTCGATACCCCCTCGTTGCTACCGTCTTCTAGATTGCATCTTGGCTTGGATTGCGTGTTCGCGGTAGGAAAATTTTTGTTTTCTATGCAACGTTATCCTACAGTGGTATCAGAGCCGTGTCTATGCATAGATGGTTGCACGAGTAGAACACAATGGTTTGTGGGCGTTGATGCTCTTGTTATCTTTAGTTTGAGTACTTTGCATCTTTATGGCATAGTGGGATGAAGCGGCTCGGACTAACTTTACATGACCGCGTTCATGAGACTTGTTCCTCGTTCGACATGCAACTTGTATTGCATAAGAGGCTTTGCGGGTGTCTGTCTCTCCTACTATAGTAAATATTCAATTTACTCTTCTATTGACAACATTAGTATCAACGTTGTGGTTCATGTTCGTAGGTAGATTAGATCTATATCGAAAACCCTAAACCACGTAAAATATGCAAACCAAATTAGAGAGCGTCTAACTTGTTTTTGCAGGGTTTGGTGATGTGATATGGCCATAATGTGATGATGTATATGTATGAGATGATCATTATTGTATTGTGGCAACCGGCAGGAGCCTTATGGTTGTCTTTAAATTTCATGTTGAGTAGTATTTCAAAGTAGTTGTAATAGTTGCTACATGGAGGACAATCATGAAGACGGTGCCATTGACCTTGGTGCTTCGCCGACGATGATGGAGATCATGCCGAAGATGATGGAGATCATGTCCGTGCTTTGGAGATGAAGATCAAAGGCGCAAAGACAAAAGGGCCATATCATATCACATATGAACTGCATGTGATGTTAATCCTTTTATGCATCTTATTTTGCTTAGATCGCGACGGTAGCATTATAAGATGATCCCTCACTAAAATCTCAAGATAATAAAGTGTTCATCCTTAGTAGCACCGTTATCAAGTCTTATCGTTTCGAAGCATCTCGTGATGATCGGATGTGATAGATTCGATAAGTACATACAACGGGTGCAAGACAGTTTTGCACATGCGGATACTAACGTGGCCTTGTGAGCCTAGCATGTACGGACATGGTCTCGGAACACGTGATACCGAAAGGTAGAGCATGAATCATATGGTTGATATGATGAACACTTTGAGTGTTCGCCATTGAAATCACACCTTTTCTCGTGATGATCGGGTTTAGGTGCGGTGGATTTGGTTCATGTGATCACTAAGACAATGCGAGGGATATTGTTTTGAGTGGGAGTTCACTTAGGTTTTTAATTATGTTGAATTAAAATTTGAACTCAATATGTCATAAACTTAGTCTAAACTATTGCAAATATATGTTGTAGAGATGGCGTCCCCAATCAATTTTAATCGGTTCCTAGAGAAAGAGAAACTTAAGAGCAACGGTAGCAACTTCACCGATTGGTTCCGTCATGTGAGGATCTTCCTCTCTGGCGGAAATCTGCAATTTGTGCTTGATGCACCGCTAGGTGACCCTCCTGAGAAGATGAATCCGATGAAGTAAAAGCTGTTTACGCGACTCGGAAAACTCGGTACTCTCAAGTTCGGTGTGCCATCTGTGCGATGCGGAATCCGATCTTCAAAAACGTTTTGAGCACCATGATCCTCATGAGTAGATGAATGAGCTGAAAGCTATATTCGAGACTCATGCGGCGATGGAATGCTATGAAGCATCGAAACATTTCTTGGTGTATGATGGAAGAAGGCAGCTCCGTTAGTGAGCACATGCTCGCCATGACCGGGCATGCGAAGAAACTCGGTGACTTGGGAATAGTGATTCCTAACAGTGAGGGATTAATCGTGTCCTTCAATCAACGCCACCAAGTTACAAGAACTTTGTGATGAACTACAATATCTGAGAACATGAACAAGGAGTTACACGAACTCTTTGGCATGCTAAAAGCTGCTTGAGATTGAGATCAAGAAAGAGCACCAAGTGTTGATGGTCAACAAGACCACCAGTTTCAAGAAAGCAGGGGCAAGTCTAAGGGAAAATTCAAGAAGGGTGGCAAGAAAGCTGCCACGCCTCCTATGAAACCTAAGAACGGCCCTAAGCACGATCTTGAGTGCTATTCTTGCAAGGAGAAGGGACCTTTGGAAGCGTAATTGCTCCAAGTATTTGGCAGATCTGAAGAAGCGGCCTTGTCAAGAAGAAGAAAGAAGGTATATCTGATATACATGTTATAGATGTTTATCTCACTAGTTCTCGTTCTAGTACACAGGTATTTGATCTTGGTTCGGTTGCTCATATTTGTAACTCGAAAGCAGGAACTAAAGAATAAGCGACAATTTGCTGAAAGATGAAGTGGCGATCTTGGCGTTGGAAATGGATCCAAGGTCAATGTGATCGCGATCGGCACACTTCCTCTACATCTACCTTCGGGATTAGTTTTAAGCCTAAATAATTGCTATTATGTACCTGCGTTGAGCATGAACATTATATCTGGATCTTGTTTAATGCAAGACGGTTATTCATTCAAGTCTGAGAATAATGGTTGTTCTATTTTTATGAATAATATCTTTTATGGTCGAGCACCACAAAAGAATGGCTTATTTCTGTTAGATCTCGATAGTAGTGATACGCACATACATAACATTGATGCTAAGCGAATTAAACTTAATGATAATTCTACTTATATGTGGCAACTTGTCGTCTTGGTCATATTGGAGTGAAACGCATGAAGAAACTCCATCTTGATGGATTACTTGAATCACTTGACTTTGAGTCACTTGATAGATGCGAAGCATGTCTAATGGGAAAAATGACAAAGACTCCATTTTACGGTATGATGGAGCGAGCTGCGACTTATTAGAAATCATACATACCGATGTATGTGGACCAATGAGCGTAGCATCGCGCGGTGGTTATCGTTATGTTCTAACCTTCACGAGATGATCTGAGTAGATATGGGTATATCTATTTCATGAAACATAAATCCGAAACTTTCGAGAAGTTTAAGGAATTTCAAAGTGAAGTAGAAAATCAACGTAACAAGAAGATCAAATTTCTACGATCTGATCGTGGAGGTGAATATCTGAGTTATGAGTTTGGCATGCATTTAAAGAAATGCGGAATACTTTCACAATTGACACCGCCGGGAACACCTCAACGAAACGGTGTGTCCGAACGTCGTGTCGAACTCTCTTAGATATGGTTCGTAGTATGATGTCTCTTCTTGATTTGCCGTTATCATTTTGGAGTTATGCATTAGAGACAGCTGCATTCACTTTAAATAGAGCACCATCAAAATCCGTAGAAACGACACCGTATGAATTATGGTTTAATAAGAAACCTAAGTCATCGTTCTGAAAGTTTGGGGTTGCGAAGCCTATGTAAAGAAGTTACAACCGGACAAGCTAGAACCCAAAGCGGAGAAATGCGTCTTCATAGGATACCCTAAGGAAACTATAGGGTACACTTTCTATCACAGATCCGAAGGCAAAATCTTTGTTGCTAAGAACGGAACCTTTCTTGAGAAAGAATTTCTCACTAAAGAAGTGATTGGAAGAAAAGTAGAACTTCGATGAGATTGATGAATCTATACTCGTTGATCGAGTAGCGCGATGCGGAAGTTGTACTGTACCGCCTACACCGGCAGCAGAGGAAGCTAATGATAATGATCATGAAACTTCGAACGAGGAAACTACGAACCTCGCAGATCGACAAGGGAACGTGCCACTCTGATTGGTATGATCCTTGTCTAAATGTCATGATTGTAGATAACAATGATGAGGACCCTGCGACGTATGAAGAAGCGATGATGAGCCCAGATTCCAACAAATGGCAAGAAGCCATGAAATCCGAAATGGGATCCATGTATCATAACAAAGTATGGACTTTAGTAGATTTACCTGATAGCCGAAAGACTGTCGAGAATAAATGGATCTTCAAGAGAAAAACAGATGCTGATGGTAATATTACTGTCTATAAAGCTCGACTTGTCGCAAAGGGTTTCCGACAAATTCAAGGAGTTGACTACGATGAGACTTTCTCACCTGTAGCGAAGCTAAAATCTGTGAGGATTTTGTTAGCAATAGCTGCATTTTTCGATTATGAGATTTGGCGAGATGGATGTCAAAACGGCGTTCCTTAATGGAGACATTGAGGAAGAGTTGTATATGGTACAACCCACAGGGTTTGTCGATCCTAAAAATGCTGACAAAGTATGCAAACTTCAGCGTTCAATCTATGGACTGAAGCAAGCATCAAGAAGTTGGAACCGACGCTTTGATAAGGTGATCAAAGACTTCGGGTTTATACAGTGTCATGGAGAGGCCTGTATTTACAAGAAAGTGAGTGGGAGCTCCTGTAGCATTCACGATATTATATGTAGATGACATATTATTGATTGGGAATGATATAGAACTATTAAGCGGTGTTAAAGGTTATTTTAATAATAGTTTTTCAATGAAAGACCTTGGTGAAGCATCATATATATTAGGCATCAAGATTTATAGAGATAGATCAAGACGCCTAATAGGGCTATCACAGAGTACATATCTGGACAAGATTCTAAAGAAGTTTAGAATGGACGAAAGTAAGAAAGGGTTCTTACCTATGTTACCAGGCAAGGTATTGAGTAAAACTCAAGGACCGGCTACGAGAAGAAAGAGAAAGGATGAGTAACATCCCCTATGCCTCGGCGATAGGATCTATCATGTATGCCATGCTATGTACTAGACCAGATATAGCACATGCTTTGTTAGTTTGACTAGCGAGATATCAAAGTGATCCAGGAATGGAACCTTTGGACAGCGGTCAAGAATATCTGAAGTACTTAAAAAGAACTAAGGATATGTTTCTTTGTTATGGAGGTGACCAAGAGCTCGTTGTAAACGGTTACACCGATGCAAGTTGGAACAACGATCCCGATGACTCTAAGTCACAATGCGGGTACGTGTTTATATTGAATGGTGCGGCAGCAAGCTGGGCAAGCTCGAAGCGGTGCACGGTGGCGAAGTCTTCAACGAGAATCGGAGTACATAGCGGCTTCAGAGGCTTCATCGAAGCGGTATGGATGAAGAGGTTCATTGTAGAGCTCGGTGTGGTTCCTAGTGCATTGGACCCATTAATCATTTCTTGTGATAACATGGGTGCCATCGCCAATGCACAAGAGCCAAGGTCACACAAGAGGCTGAAGCATATCAAGCTGCGTTATCACTCGATTCGCGAGTACATCGAAGATGCGAAGTAAAGATTTGCAAAGTACACACCGATCTGAATGTAGCAGATCCGTTGACTAAAGCTCTCCCTAGGGCAAAGCATGACCAACACGAGAATGCCATGGGTGTTAGGTATATTACAATGTAATCTAGATTATTGACTCTAGTGCAAGTGGGAGATCGAAGGAGATATGCCCTAGAGGCAATAATAAAGTGGTTATTATTTATATCTTTATGTTTATGATAAATGTTTATATATCATGCTAGAATTGTATTAACCGAAACATTAGTACATGTGTGATATGTAGACAAACAAGAAGTCCCTAGTATGCCTCTTAAACTAGCTTGTTGATTAATGGATGATTAGTTTCATGATCATGAACATTGGATGTTATTAATAACAAGGTTATGTCATTGTGTGAATGATATAATGGATACACCTAATTAAGCGTAGCATAAGATCTCGTCATTAAGTTATTTGCTATAAGCTTTCGATACATAATTACCTAGTCCTTATGACCATGAGATCATGTAAATCACTTATACAGGAAAGGTACTTTGATTAAACCAAACAACACGGCGTAAATGTGTGGATATAAAGGTGGGATTAAGTATCAGCAAACTATGACTTGAGGCATATGGATCAACGGTGGGATTTGTCCATCCCGATGACGGATAGATATACTCTGGGCCCTCTCGGTGGAATGTCGTCTAATGTCTTGCAAGCATATGAAAGAGTTCATAAGAGACCACATACCACGGTACGAGTAAAGAGTACTTGTCAGGAGACGAGGTTGAACAAGGTATAGAGTGATACCGAAGATCAAACCTCGGACAAGTAAAATATCGTGAGACAAAGGGAATTGGTAATTTATGTGAATGGTTCATTCGATCACTAAAGTCATCGTTGAATATGTGGGAGCCATTATGGATCTCCAGATCCCGCTATTGGTTATTGGTCGGAGTGAGTACTCAACCATGTCCGCATAGTTCTCGAACCGTAGGGTGACACACTTAAAGTTGGATGTTGAAATGGTAGCACTTGAATATGGAATGGAGTTGGAATATTTGTTCGGAGTCCCGGATGAGATCCCGGACATCACGAGGAGTTCCGGAATGGTGGGAGAATAAGATTCATATATAGGATGTCATTTTATGTGAAATAAAATGTCGCGGAAGGTTCTATGGAAGGTTCTAGAAGGTTCTAGAAAAGTCCGGAAGAAACCACCAAGGAAGGTGGAGTCCACAAGGGACTCCACCTCCATGGCCGGCCAGCCCTAGTGAGGGTGGAGTCCCAAGTGGACTCCACCATAGGGGGCCGGCCACCCCCCACATGGGAGGTGGGAATCCCACCTTTGGGTGGGAGTCCTAGTTGGGCTAGGTTTGCCCCCTCCTATGGAAGGTTTTGGTTTCGGGTCTTATTCGAAGACTTGGACACCAACACTTGGGATCCACCTATATAATGAGGGGCCAAGGGAGGGGGCCGGCCACCCCAAAGACCATAGCTTGGCCGCCCCCCTTGAGTGGCCGGCCACCCCCTCCCAAACCCTAGCTTTGCTCCTCCACTTCATATTTCCCGCGTAGCTTAGCGAAGCTCCGCCGGACTTCTACACCGCCACCGACACCACGCCGTCGTGCTGTCGGATTCAAGAGGAGCTACTACTTCCGCTGCCCGCTGGAACGGGGAGGTGGACGTCGTCTTCATCAACAACCGAACGTGTGACCGAGTACGGAGGTGCTGCCCGTTCGTGGCGCCAGAACCGATCGTGATCAAGATCTTCTACGCGCTTTTGCAAGCGGCAAGTGATCGTCTACCGCAGCAACAAGAGCCTCATCTTGTAGGCTTTGGAATCTCTTCAAGGGTGAGACTCGATACCCCCTCGTTGCTACCGTCTTCTAGATTGCATCTTGGCTTGGATTGCGTGTTCGCGGTAGGAAAATTTTTGTTTTCTATGCAACGTTATCCTACAGAATGATCATCAACAACAAGCAGAAAATACTTGTTACCTGCGGGCGACGTGGGCGTGATTTGCCCGCAGATGTCGGTGTGGACGAGCTCGAGTCCTTGCTCCGCGCGGAACGCCGTTGCCTGAGGAAATGGCGTTCGGTGTTGCTTGCCGAGGGCGCACCCGTCGCAGTACTCCTCGACACGGTTGATCACTGGCATCCCTCGTGCCAGCTGCTTCGTCGACATGGTGCGCAACGCACGAAAGTGCAGATGCCCCATGCGAGCATGCCAGCGCCATGATAGGTCGTCGCCCTTGGCCAGCAGGCACGTCGGCGCGTCGATGGTGAGGATGCCGGTGTACAGGCGGCTCCCTGTGCGCCTGACACGGGCGAGCAGGCGCTCTGTAGGGTCGTGGATGATCATGACGCCGTCCTTTATCCCGATTGCACAGCCACCCTCGTCCAATTGCCCGACGGAGATGATGTTGCTCCTCAGGCTCGGGATATAGAAGACGTTGGAGAGCGCCCGTTGCTCTCCGCTTTGGCTGCGGAAGATGACGGTGCCACGGCCGCGGATTGCGACGAGTGACCCATCTCCGAACTTTATTGTACCTTGCACAGTGATGTCCATCGTGGCGAACATATGCCGCTCGCCGGTCATGTGGCTGCTTGCACCGGTGTCAAAGAACCACACACCGTCAGGAGAGGGAACTGGAATTACCTTCTCCTCGTTCAGGAACACGACTTGTGTCGCCACGATCTCGTTGACCTCCGCCATGAGGAGGCCACCGGCGTGATCATCTCCGGGCTGCACCAGGTTCGCCGTCTCCTTCTTCTGCTTCTGCTCGCGATCGCGTTGCGCTTTGCGGCATTCCTTGGCCCAGTGGCCAGGTTTGCCGCAGTACCGGCAGTTGCCTTTACGGCGTTCGCCGGAGCCACCGCTGCTACCTCCGCCGTCTGGCGCTGACTTGGTGCCGTCCCCGCCCGGTGATTTGGGTTTGCCCTGAGGCTTCCCCTTTCTCTCGCCACCGGACGAACACCCTGTGCGCACGTTCTGGCGCGCGGCCCACTCCTCTTCTGTGAGCAGGAGTTTGCCCACACCATCGGTGACCTCGTCGTCGAGCCCGTACCCCTCCTCGGCGGTTGTGAACCGGCCGGTGAGGTCCTCGATGGTGAGCGTGCGCAGATCGACCGTCTGCTCGATCGCCATCGCCATCATCCTGTACCTGCGCGGCGCGACGCGGAGGTACTTGAGGATCGCCTTGTACTCGTCGACCGGGTCACCGAGCAGCTCGAGGTCGTTGATGACCGCCGTCAGGCGCAGCGCGAAGTCCTCAGCGCTCTCCCCGGATTTGAACCGGAGTTCCTCATATTCGCGGCGTCGCGTTTGGGCCTTTGCCTCCCGGATTCTCTCCGAGCCGAGACGCATCGTTTTGATGGTCTCCCAGGCCGTCTTGGCGCAGTCCTTGACCGCCAGCGTCCGCACCAGCTCCGGCGGGACAGCGCGGAGGAGGGCCGCGAGCGCCGCGCGATCATCCCCTTCCTCTTCTGCGCCGAACTCAATCACGTCCCATAGGTGGGCCGCTTGCAGTTGAACCCGCATCACCATTGCCCACTCAGCGTAATTGGTGCGCGTGAGGGTTGGGTACTGCGGGTTGCCGCCGGATTCGCGCACCACCCGCTCCCGGACGACGATCTCGTTGCCGCCGCCACGGAACAGGCTTCGCCCTCGCCGCGGAGTCGGGGACGCGAAGGTGCGGCGCTTCTCCGGCAGTGGCTTGGACCCGCCCGCGGTTGCGCTCGGCACCTGCGCCCCCTTGGCCTTCTCCGCTGCGGCCGCTCGATCGGCGGACGTCGACATCTCTGGATCCGACGGGGCTCTGATACCAAATGTGGTTGTAAACCTGAAACACTCGACAGTTTCGTCAGTTAACTGGGAGACAACGAAGTGGTTTTTGTGCTGCTAATGCGTGCAGCTTTTCGGTGCTTCTCTATTCTCTTATTAGAACGATTACAAAGCTCTAACTACCTCCCGATAGCAGTGCAAGTGATCCGCTATAGTCGCGCCATCCCACGACGTGAATCAGAGCAGCTCACGATCGGGAGCAAAACAAGGAGAAAGACTAGGACGTGCGTCGAAGCAGTCCAGCCACTACTAGCACGAGCGGGAACCTAGACGTTGCCACGCACTGCTTATTAACAGGAAAAACAAGTAAACTAAATTTACGTGACATGAGCTTAGATTAGGCTAACATAGAATTCCCAAAGCTGAAGCACATCTACCTGCATGAGCTCTATAAGCTGCAGCATATATGTGAGGCTAAGATGTTTGCTCCCAAGCTTGAGAAGGTCAGGCTCAGGGGATGCTGGGGTCTCAGGCGCCTCCCGGCCATCGGTCAAGAAAGCCATCCCGTCGTGGACTGCGAGAAGGACTGGTGGGACAAGCTGGAGTGGGATGGGCTGGAGGCCGGCCACCATCCATCCCTCTTCGAGCCGTGCCACTCCTCGTATTACAAGAAGCCCCTGCCAAGAGTCTCAGTTCTCAGGTGAACTGACCCGACTGTCCAGGGGCACATAAACAAGACTCTCTCCCTTTGTTACACATGTATAGATGAATAGCAACAAGTTAATCATTCCTCTGTCTGCTGTTTTCACGTCCTTCATCCGCTCATTAATTTATGCATTCCACGATCCATTATGCTCCCATCCCATTAATATCAGTTATACCATTCCCTTTGTAGGTTTAGTGGCCGCAAAAAAACGATGGAGATCATACGTCTTGTTTCTTTCGACTCTTGATTTGCTTGCCAAGATTGTGGTGGTGTATTTTTTGAAGAATAAATTTCTGCGAGGTTGATGCTGCGTGTGTGTGCACCTGATTAATCATTTCTAGTTGTGTTTGTGTCTCTCCAGTGAGTATGAGAGGACGTATGATTTGTGTGTAGTTTGGGTTGTGCAGGAAACAAGAAGGGTTTGATGTGCCTCTGGTGTGTGCAGAAAACCTCCATATGGTGTGAGTGTGCTACTTGCCAAAGACTATGAAACAAAGTTAATTTGTGTGTGATTGATTCAGCAGCATGCATTTTGCTTGGTGTGATCAGCAGAGTATTTATTTGGTTTCATTATTCAGTAGCGTGTGTTTTGCTGGTGTATGTATGCATTGGGAAGGTTTAATTGCCAAGTCCACCCGTGGCCCTGCGTCCTGCTGCTGACCACGCGGAGGAGCCAGACCCCGCGCGCTGCCACACAAGGCTGCCGTGTTTCCTCCATCAGACGCGCTCTCCACAAGCCCCCTTCCCCGCCTACTATCCGTAGGCCTCCTGAGCTTTGCACAAGCGTGCCACTACAATTGCTCTGATGTCTCCCTGTGAGCGGTGCTGCAGTCGCAACTCGTGTGCTACGTAGCTGGCGTGCTGCCGCTATTAGCAACCCATCCACACGGGTGGCCCATCGAGCTATACGACCAGCAGTCGTTGTTTTCTACTCGTGGATGAACGCCTTCGCAAGCTTGCAGTACTGGCGCCTCCCGCAGCGCGACAATTGTTGGATGCACCACGACCTATGGAGCTTCGTGCCTCGCATCCCTTCCACCGCCAAGCCGGTTGTGGATGCATCACAGATAAGAAAGAAATGAAGGTAGGAGAGAGAAAAAGTATTAAAAGGTCCAAGTACGCTTAGTACGTCCGGAAGTTCAGACATACGGTTTCGAGAAATACACGACCCATCGTGAATAAAAATTGTCCATCAGGAAGTACACGAAAGTAACACCGGGAAGTACGCATTTTCGGTTTTGAAGGTACATAGCATCCAGTGGGGAAGTATAGATAAAACAATTGTTCGGCAGGAAGTACACATAGTCACCATCGAGAAGTGCACAACTTCAGTATTAGGGAGTATACACCCAAACGGCGAGAAGTACAAGAAAATAATATCGAGAAGTACAAAATTTTGATTCCAGAAGTACACGTGCAAATAAACATGTCCGATGGGAGTGCATGAATATTTTCTTTTATGTTTGTAGAGATGTCCAGATCAAATCATCTGGAAGTGCACACCTTCCAGTCTGAAAGTACACATCTTGTCGGGAGTCTAGAAAAAATAAAGTTTGCCAAGAAAAAAAAAATTTCCGCTGAGAAGTACAATAAATTAAATTCAGTTTCAACAAGTACACAGTCAATAGAGAAGTGAAGAAAAATAAGAAAATCATCCAAAAATATTATATGATACGAAGTACACAAAGTGAAGACAATAAGTATGAAGATATAGTTCTAGAAATTACAACAAACTTTTTATTTCTTTATATTTTTCTCAAATAGCCTTTGACTTAATATTTCCAATGCATAAAGAATCACTCAATTTAGATTGGATGACAGGTCAAATAATTTCTTAAACAAAGAGAAAAAAAGTTTGACCGAAGTTTGACCACAAAAATATCTCACATAGAGGCCGATTATTTACGGCTTCCAAACAGGTCATCCATCGGTACTTTAAATAGATGTGCGCGCTCGTTCGGAACATTTTGAGTGGCCGTAGACCTGAAACAGACACCATATGAAAAGGTTATTGTTGTTTTAGTGAACACTAGTCGCAAAACAATGTCGGACAATACATTCACAAAGATCGAGAAATGCACATACATGTTGAGGGAAGTTCAAATATTCTGATTTTCTAGGGAGGAAATATACCATAAAGTGCAGAAAAATGATACTAATTATTCGACCAGAAGTACACACACTGGCGCTAGGAAGTGCACATGTTCAGTTTTAGGAAGTACACGAACCCATGGAGTAGAGGAAAAATAATAAAAATCATATGCAAGGAAGTACACAGTATTGTTTCGCAAAGTGCATATGTTCATCTCGGACAGTTCAAGAAAGTGGACATGCAAAATAAAAATAGAAGTTCACTTGATACAAAAAAAAACAAGACAACAAAGCAACCCTACCATTTTTCTTTATAAATTTATTTTATTTTATATTTTTTTAGATAGTCCCTGAATTTATCTTTCTAATGCAACAAGAATCACACAATTCGGAGATCGGATGGGATGTCAAATAATTTCTGAAACGGGTAGAAAACAATTTGACCGAACTTTGACCGCGAAAAAATCCCACGTAGAGGCTGATTTTTGAGGTTCTCGAAATCGGTCCTAGACTATCTGGTTTGAGTACAAAGGTTCATAAAAAATGAATATCCGGTAGGAAGTACAAACAGTAATGCCGGGAAGTACAAAGGTTCAGTTTCGAGAAGTGCAGAGTCCTCGTGAAGTGCATAAAAACAATAAAAACCATCAGGAAGGGAGAGAAGTACACACAATGACGACGAGAAGTACAGAGGTTCCTTGTAAGATTTATGAATAAAAAATCATCCCAAAAAATGGGTTACTAGTGGTTTAATCTACAGGTTACCAACACCATGAATCCTCTCAAAAGTTTCTAACATCAGGATAACAAAATGAGATGTTGTACGAGTAAGTGCACACGCACGGACTTGAATTATCTAACAAATGAACTGCGGCATGCACTCAATTGCTACTATGTTCCTCACTAGTACTACCAAAAATGAAAAATTGAATCATCCCCAAAAAGAGTTATAGTTGGTTTTATGAATAGGTTAACAAGCATATAAATTCTGTTTAAAGATACCAACATTTACCAAAACATTTCATGTACAAAATAAGAAGCTATCAACCTATAAAATGTACCCACAGTTTGATGTACTAAGTAATAGTTATGAAAATAAAAGGATATCAACCTGTAAAAGTTACCAACTGTTGGATGTAGAAACTACCAACCTAAGAACCTATGAGTTACCAACATTTTCCTGAACAATTTACCAATCTATCAAGCACATGAGAGTTACCAACACAAAAACATATCAGAGGTATAAAAATTATTCAAGCTATTAAAAATACAAAAGACTTTGAAAACAACAAGAAGCATACAATCTTTAAAAAAGTTGTGATCAATATACTTACAATTGCATTTATGCAGATATCAAGAAAACTAGGTACAGAAACATTCTTATTCTTAAGAAATACTGCTATGTCCATTTTTGCCACATGAGAAAAGAAAACATCTCATTCAGAAAAAAAGAATCTATATGGTGCTGAAAGTAGAACAAAAAAAATATTTTAAAAGAACCAAACATGGTACTTGATAACTAAAAAGCTCCAGTAAGGTAAACCAACAAAATCACTCCTAGATAATTTTGAAGAGATCATATAATAGCATAGATCCAAAGAAATAGAAAATGATGAAGACATTTGAAGTATAGATATCCTACCTTGATCATCAAAAAATACTAGAAAAATCCATCTTATCAGTAATCAAAACGGAACTAGTGAAAAGAAAAGAATTACACTAGAATCATCTTAAATAACATATATATAGTATTTCACAAAAAATAAAAGAGTCTGGCTAGCATAAGTATGCATTTAATAATACATATTAAGAACATATAACCTGATCTACCATTAAACATTACACAAGAGACAAATAGCAACATGAGTTGTCTGCTAATAGGAATTAGCGTACATACCACTTAATACACATAGAAAAAACTAAACGATAAAAGCTAAATTAAGAAGTAGATATAAAACCCATAAATGCCAATATGCCGTATAGGCATCTAGCTTGTTCCATCAGCCTGATACATGCTTCATTGAGCATACCTCAATCACCAAGGTTCTCCACTTCAAGGCCAATACAGTTGTCTCTAGGATCTATCTTCACTACAATGACTGAGCCAACAATAATGTTTCTGTCATCGCAAAAGTCATTGAAACCATCCCAGAATACAATGTGTGTACCATTTACTCTAGTGCACGTGCCATCAACTAGGTCATTCAACGACCTGTGCCAAAAAAGAGCATTTCTAGCCGGAGGAAAGTTGTTGCCACGTACAACTTCCGTGGGGCTGAACTGAGAAAAATGGAAGGAATTAATACTGCAGCATCAAATATATAGACAAAAAAGTATAATAAAATTTGATATAAGTGACAAATAACAAAAACTTACCAGGGCTTCCATAGCCATGCCATCTTCAGTGACCCTATATACAAAATACTAAAGATCAGGAACATGGTAGAACTCATCTTCATAGAACCTGTTAACCTCTTTAAACATTTCCGAGATAACGTCTGCCATGTTATGCTCCCTAATAGAATAAATGTCTGGAAAGACGGTCTTGTGGAGTTTTTCTCTAGTGCAGGAAGGCACATCCCATAACTGATACCCTATTGAACAAAGATAAGAAAAAAAATATATACATTAATAAAGAGAGATATCTTCAATATGTCATGTGCTATAAGAAAAATAATCAATGAAAAATTCAAACTAAAAAATGCAAGTATCATACCAGGCATTTGAACGAAAGGTTTTTCGTTGCGCAGTCCATCTAGCACAGTCACATAAATCATAGCTTCTATCTTCACAACAACAGATGTGACATTATATGACGCTCATTCTGTGACGATACAGCGAAAAAACGTCAGGAAATAGTCAAAATTTCACAAACTGTGACGTTTTTTGACTGAATCATCATGGAATGAATGTCATATAATGTAACATATGTTGTAGTGCTTCTCAGGGAAGCCGTTGTCCTCCTCATCATCTTCAAAGCATGTAAAAGTGATCACATCACCTAGGATGACATTGTGATGCCTCAATAGAGAACTCCAGTAAGGTCCATAGATCAAAGTCCTAGACTCTTCCTTCTCAGGGTAAACGTCATAGAGGCAATGCGATCCCGTCTCTGCAACCAACAATTTGTTGGCAAAATCATTTATGCGTTCCTTGAAATAACAAGGCATGACCTACGTATGATAAGAAAAAGATTAAAACAAAATTAGACTTGCATCATCACTTTATTCATATATCAAACAAAAATCGACAAAAAATAAAAGAATGCTGAATTGGGTTTCAAATAACATACCACAGATTCATTGAAGTTGTCAATCATCCATATTTCAAAAGATGTTGACGACGGTCAGACCGCCCGCAATAGTTAGCATGCTGACCGCAAATATCACAGTTGATGTTGTCCATCCTCTATCAGGAAAATGACCAAAGAATACAAAACACATGCGAAAATGTGCAACGAGAACATTAAAATTAAGTAAAAAATGTTATCAATAAGATATGAAAATAAAACGCAAACATTTAGATAGCATTCACACGTGATATTACATAAAACAGATTTTTGCACCAGATACATGACAGGTGCAGTATAGCATCATGCCCCACACGACAAACATATTATATAAAATATAGAAGTTCCACACGCATACCATGTTTGCAAAACTAATAAGTGTACAATTCGCAGGAAGTAAGTAAACTAGGTATCATGTTTGCAAAATCAGCACATGACTGATAAAATAAAAAGAGTAACCAAGGGCATATTATTAAATTTAACAACATATGAACAAATAAAGTTATCAAACTTCATACAAATAAATGAAAATCTTCATTTGATATAGTATTCAAAAAGAAAATTTAACTATGCTATACTTATAACATAAATGTATGGGAACATATCTATATGGAAAACACAATTCTATATAAAAACCATGATTAAAACAAGCAGATTAGTACTTGGATTTAATTATATATCTACTTAAAGAATAGTTATACAAAAATAATTTCTCTATCTAATGCAACATGAATAAACTTGGTACATGTTTGCAAGTCAGCACAAGAAAATGATACTTAAAAAGAGTAACCAAGGGCATATGATTAAGCTTATCAACATCTGAGTAAAAAGAAGTTATGAAACTGCAGACAAAGAAATGGGAAATATTCATTTGATATAGTAGAGTAAACCAAATTTAACTATGATACACTTATAACAGAAGAAACTACAAGAACAGATCAATATGGAGAACGCAGATCTATATAAAAACCCTGTTTAATACAAGAAGATTAAGTCTTGCATGTAATTTTAGATATACTTTAAGATAAGAAGTATTTTGTAACATACAAAATGAATCAGAAAACCATAATAGAAAAGATAAAATCAGGCAAAAACACTTTGAGATTTCTACACAAAATAAAAAAGATATGAGCGAATCAAATTAAAAACAAAATCTTAACCCTAACTGGAGATCCTTGCTATTGCATGTGCGCAAATGGACTAGTTCTTAATTTTACCGAATAAAAATAAAGATTGAATCCAAAATGCCCAAAAACTATGAACAGTAAAACCTACATACCAGACAAAATTATCTAAAAACAAATCAAACAAAAATCCAATAAAGGGGAGCGGATGAACTAGACGAATCGAATGCAAAAAACAAAGATACAAGAAGAATAAAACTCACCAAACTTGAGGACCATAAATGGACGCAGGATGTTCTTCTCCCTTTCGTTCCTCTTCTCTTCTGAACCCAAATGCTACAATCAACCAAGAAATTGAAGAAGAACAGAGATTAGAAGGTAGATCTGGAATGTAAAAACTTAATAGAAAGGATTCAAGCAAGAAAGGAACTGACAGAGACAAAAAGGAGATGAACCACTAGTGCGCGGCTTCTCGCTCTAATGAACTATCGCTCTTGCTTCTCTCTCACGGAATGTCGCGAATTTCCCACGACCTCCTCGGCTTCTCCATACTTATAGTGGGGCGGGCAGAGCCCACTAGAAAACACACGAACCGTTTGTGCACCAAATAGAATAAAGCCCATAACAGGCTACCAAAGCCCAGAAAGGCCATAACAGTTGGCACGTACGGAATTCACATAAAAAACTAGGACAATGCTAAAATAAATAACTTAAAAATTATTAGTACTTGGGAAAAAACAACTTGATTCATATTAAAATTCGCCATCAAATAATATCAAACTTAATAAACATTAAATAACATCATATGAAAATGAACAAAAGATTTAAAATGTACATCACTACCGGATTTCAGCTATTTGCTGAGTGTCCGGAACACTCACTGAAGGCCAGAAAACAAACTACAAAATCTTCGCCGTCGGCAAATTGTGTCGGCAGAGGTTCCACCGGCAACGGCTTCTTTGTCGAGTGTTTTCTGTTGGGAGCAAATGGTGACATTGAGGAAGAGTTGTATATGGTACAAGCCAAAGGTTTTGTCGATCCTAAAGATGCTGACAAGGTATGCAAACTTTAGCGCTCCATTTATGGACTGAAGCAAGCATCCCGGAGTTGGAACCGACGCTTTGATAAGGTGATCAAAGACTTTGGATTTATACAAACTTTTGGAGAAGCTTGTATTTACAAGAAAGTGAGTGGGAGCTCTGTAGCATTCCTGATACTATATGTGGATGACATATTGTTGATTGGAAATGATATAGAACTTCTTAGTAGTGTCAAAGGCTATTTGAATAAAAGTTTTTCAATGAAGGACCTTGGTGAAGCAGCATACATTTTAGGCATCAAGATTTATAGAGATAGATCAAGACACTTAATAGGGCTTTCACAGAGTACATACCTGGATAAAATTCTAAAGAAGTTTAGAATGGATGAAAGCAAAAAAGGGTTCTTCCCTATGTTGCCAGGTAAGACCTTGAGTAAAACTCAAAGTCCAGCTACGGTAGAAGAAAGAGAAAAGATGAACAAAATCCCCTATGCCTCGGCCATAGGCTCTATCATGTATGTCATGTTGTGTACAAGACCGGATATCGCACATGATGTTAGTTTGACCAGCAGATATCAAAGTGATCCAGGAATGGAACACTGGACATCGGTCAAGAATATCCTGAAGTACTTGAAAAGAACTAAGGATATGTTTCTTTGTTATGGGGGTGACCAAGAGCTTGTTGTAACCAGTTACACCGATGCTACTTGGAACACTGATCCGGATGACTCTAAGTCACAATCTGGATACGTTGTGCTGGAGGAGTGCTAAGCAAAGTGTTGTGGCGAAATCTTCAACTGAATCAGAATACATAGCTGCTTCGGAGGCTTCATCAGAGGCGATATGGATGAAGTATTTCATTACTGAGCTTGGTGTGGTTCCTAGTGCGTTGGACCCGATGACCATCTATTGTGACAACATGGGTGCCATAGCCAATGCACAGGAGCCAAGGTCACACAAGAAGCTAAAGCATATCAAGCTACGTTTTCATTCTATTCGCGAGTATGTCGAAGACGGTGACAGAGAGATTTGTAAAGTACACACAGATCTGAATGTGGCAGATCCGTTGACTAAACCTCTCCCTAGAGCGAAACATGACCTACACCAGAACGCCATGGGTCTTAGGTATATTACCATGTAATCTAGATTACTGACTCTAGTGCAAGTGGGAGACTGTTGGAGATATGCCCAAGAGGCAATAATAAAATGGTTATTATTATATCTTTGTGTTTATGATAAATGTTTGCATCCCATGCTATAATTGTATTAACCGGAAACATTAATACTTGTGTGTTTTGTAAACATAAAAGAGTCCCTAGTAAGCCTCTTGTTAAACTAGCTTGTTGATTAATAGATGATCATAGTTTCATGATCATGAACATTGGATGTTATTAATAACAAGATCATATCACTAGGTGAATGATGTGATGGACACACACTCATAGTAAGCATAGCATAAGATCAAGTCATTAAGTTCGTTTTGCTACAAGCTTTATAGATACATAGTAACCTAATCCTTCGACCATGAGATCATGCTAATCAACTACATCGGATGGATGATTTGATGACATCAAACACTACTTCGTAAATGGGTGGTTATAAAGGTGGCATTAAGTATTCGGAAAGTATAGGTTGAAGCGCGTGGATCAAGAGTGGGATTTGTCCATCCAAATGATGGATAGATATAATCTGGGCCCTTTCGGTGGAATGTCATCCAATTAGCTTGCAAGCATGTGACTGACTCACAAGAGATGTCATATCACGGTACGAGTAAAGAGTACTTATCGGTAATGAGGTTGAACTAGGTATAGAGATACCGATGATCGAACCTCGGATAAGTAAAGTATCACGCGACAAAGGGAATCGGTATCGTATGTTAATGGTTCTTTCGATCACGAAGTCATCGTTGAATATGTGGGAGCCATTATGGATCTCCAGGTCCCGCTATTGGTTATTGATCGGAGAAGTGTCTCGATCATGTCTGCATGGTTCGCGAACCGTAGGGTGACACACTTAAGGTTTATTGTCGTTTTAAGTAGATATGGAATATGGTATGGAGTTCGAATATTGTTCGGAGTCTCGGATGGGATCCAGGACATCACGAGGACTTCCGGAATGGTCCGGAGAAGAAGATTCATATATGGGAAGTCAAATTCCAAGTTTGGGAAAGGTCCGGTGTATTTTTGGAAGGTTCTAGAAGGTTCTAGATGTTAGAGATATGCCCAAGAGGCAATAATAAAATGGTTATTATTATATCTTTGTGTTTATGATAAATGTTTGCATCCCATGCTATAATTGTATTAACCGGAAACATTAATACTTGTGTGTTTTGTAAACATAAAAGAGTCCCTAGTAAGCCTCTTGTTAAACTAGCTTGTTGATTAATAGATGATCATAGTTTCATGATCATGAACATTGGATGTTATTAATAACAAGATCATATCACTAGGTGAATGATGTGATGGACATGCACCCATAGTAAGCGTAGCATATGATCAAGTCATTAAGTTCGTTTTGCTTCAAGCTTTAAGATACATAGTAACCTAATCCTTCGACCATGAGATCATGTTAATCACCTACACCAGATGGATGCTTTAATGACATCAAACACTACTTCGTAAATGAGTAGTTAGAGCATCTCCATCCGTTGGAGGCCCCCGGGGCACAATCCGGATGGAAATTGGTCCGGATTGGACCTATTTTTGGCATGGGGAGCAACGATTTTCCAGCCGTCCCGGGGAATTTGCGCGGGCCAGAGCGTGGAATCTTCACTGACACACGGGCCAGAGCACGGAATTTGCTCCATCCGGAGTCCCCGGCAGCACCCCGGGAAACCGAGGATGGCCTGGGGAGTCCGGACGGATTTAGGCCTAAATCCGGACGAAAACGAGAAGCTGGGGGTGTGACTGGGCCATTTTCGTCTATCCGGATGAAAAAAAGGGGTCCTGGGGGCCTTCCCGGGGACATGGCTGGAGATGCTCTTATAGAGGTGGCATTAAGTGTTCGAAAAGTATAGGTTGAAGCACGTGGATCAATAGTGGGATTTGTCCATCCAAATGATGGATAGATATATACTCTGGGCCCTCTCGGTGGAATATCATCCAATTAGCTCGCAAGTATGTGACTGGCACACAAGGGATGTCATATCACGGTATGAGTAAAGAGTACTTATCGGTAACGAGGTTGAACTAGGTATAGAGATACCGATGATCGAACCTCGGATAAGTAAAGTATCGCGCGACAAAGAGAATCGGTATCGTATGTTAATGGTTCTTTCGATCACGAAGTCATCGTTGAATATGTGGGAGCCATTATGGATCTCCATGTCCCTCTATTGGTTATTGATTAGAGAAGTGTCTCGATCATGTCTGCATAGTTCACGAACCGTAGGGTGACACACTTAAGGTTCGATGTTGTTTTAAGTAGATATGGAATATGGAATGGAGACCGAATATTGTTCGGAGTCTCGGATGGGATCCAGGACATCACGAGGAGTTCCGGAATGGTCCGGAGAATAAGATTCATATATAGGAAGTCATTTTCCGGGGTTCGGAAAAAGTTCGGTGTTTTGACTGGAGCTTCTAGAAGGTTCTAGAAAGATCGGAAGGGTTCGGAATATTATGGAAGGTTCCGGAAGTGTCCAGGACGACCCGGGCTGTCTAAGGAAGTCCAGAGTGTTCCATAATAGGTGTATCCACATTTTCCTTAAGGGTTAAGGAGTTTCCCCTAAAGCAAATTCGGATTTGGCAAAAGAGTCCTAGATCTACTAGGTTTCGGCTGACAGAAACCTACCGGAACTCTCCCAAACTTTTGGGGCAGGTCTTGGACGACCGAAGGACCTTTTCCACCTATAAAAGGAGGGCAAGGGGAGCCCCAAGAGGTGCACAAGTTGCAGCCCCTTCCCCCTCTCCCCAAACCC
Organism: Lolium perenne; assembly: GCF_019359855.2. Taxonomy (NCBI): domain Eukaryota; kingdom Viridiplantae; phylum Streptophyta; class Magnoliopsida; order Poales; family Poaceae; genus Lolium; species Lolium perenne. Next base: position 340,421,294 of record NC_067246.2, read on the forward strand.
TAGCCGCCTCCTTCCTCCTCCTCCCTCTTGCACGGCTACGGCGAAGCCCTGCAGGTTTTCTCCACCACCACCGCCACCACACCGTCGTGCTGCCGGGATTCCGAGGAGGATCTACTACTTCCGCTGCCCGCTAGAACAGGGAGAAGGGTGTCTTCATCGACACTGTACATGTGACCGAGTGCGGAGGTGATGCCCGATTGCGGCATCGTCAAGATCTTCTACGCGCTCTTGAGAGCGGCAAGTGATCGACTACATCATCCACGAGATTTATCTCGTTAACGCTTAGCGATCTTCGAGGGTATGTTGATCTCATCTCGTTGCTACCATCTACTAGATTAGATCTTGGCTTGTTATTCGTTCTTGCGGTAGGAAATTTTTTATTTTCTATGCTATGAATCCCTACAGTGGTATCAGAGCCGTGTCTATGCATAGATTGGTTGTACGAGTAGAACACAATGGTTTTGTGAGCGTTGATGCTCTTGTTGTCGTTTGCTTTTCGTGTACTTTGTATCTTGCAGCATGGTGGGATAAAGCGGCCCGGGCTAACCTTACATGACCGCGTTCATGATACTTGCTCCACGCTTGACATGCAACTTGTATTGCATAAGTGGCTTTGCGGGTGTCTGTCTCTCTCACCATAGTTAAGATCCAATTTACAATCTGCACTTGACAACACTTGTATCAGCGTTGTGGTTCTTGTTCGTAGGTTGATCGGATCTTACTCGAAAACCCCAACGTAAAATATGCAAACAAAACTAGAGGCGTCTAACTTGTTTTTGCAGGGGTTGGTGATGTGATATGGACATGATGTGATTGTGATTATATTTGATGTATGCGATGATCCTTATTGTATTGTGGCAACCGGCAGGAGCCTTATGGTTGTCTTTAATTTCATATTGATTCATCATGTAGTAGTTTTATTTCAAAGTAGTTGTAATAGTTGCTACAAGTCGTGGACAACCATGAAGACGGCGCCATTGACCTTAGCGCCCCACCGACGATGATGGAGATCATGCCCGTGCTTTGGAGATGAAGATCAAAGGCGCAAGATAAAAGGGCCATATCATATCACATTATGAATTGCATGTGATGTTAATCCTTTTTATGCATCTTGTATTGCTTAGATCGTGATGGTAGTATTATAAGATGATCCCTCTCACTAAAACTCAAGATAATAAAGTGTTCATCCTTAGTTAGCACCGTTGCTAAGACTCGTTGTTTCGAAGCATCACGTGATGATCGGGTGTGATAGATTCAACGTGTGTATACAACGGGTGCAAGCCAGATTTGCACATGTAGGAACTAAGGTCGAGCCTAGCATGTACAGACATGGCCTCGGAACACGGCAAACCGAAAGGTAAAGCATGAATCATATAGATGATATGATGAACATATCGATGTTCGCCATTGAAGCTACATCATCTCTCGTGATGATTGGACTTGGTGTAGTGGATTTGCTTCGTGTAATCACTAAGGCAACGTGAGGAATGTTGTTTTTGAGTGGGAGTTCACCTAGTTAATTTAAGAATTAATAGTAAACTCAATTTATCATGAACTTCGTCTAAATTGTATTTGAATTAAATTTTGTATAATTGGCATCCATTTTCTACCTTGTGCTAGGCTTGTAATTGAGATAGAAACACTGTTAAATCTGGCAAGTAACTTTACGGACTGGTACCGTATTGTTAAAAAATCAAGAAATGATTAAGTCCTATTGCAAACTTTTGGTAATCCTCAAATTGCTGATTCGAAGAGCAATGGTTTCAATTAGTATCTAAAATTATCTTGTCTCCGTGAAACTTGATGTTCAAATCCGTTTGAAAAGTAAGGAGCTGAAAAGTTTGTTTTCAGAAATAAGTAAGGTGTGAGATATGTGTGATATGTAAGACCTTATTGCAAGATAATAGAATATAATTTAGTGAGACTACATAAACTCATAAGTTTTATGGGAATGTACGAAGGTTGAATACGCTGGGCGTCCCGATCCTCCAACTAGTTGGGCACTAACATTATTCATGTATCCACATATAAACCATAGTGTCTTCATCATGAAGTTGTCATGACTTTATGGATAAAATTGTGAGTGAAATTGTTCATCACATTAAAAGATTACTAATAGTGAAATCCAGAACACTTGTCATGTGATGATCAACTTCAAAGTACGAACCTCAAGGTTATTGGTATTTGACCAACAAGCCTAGAAGTTATTGATGCTGAGTGTTTTCTGAAATATGAGGAAAATCGAAAGAGAAACTACAAAAGATTTTGGCAAAAAGAAAGAAAAGACTAGAAAGTCTAACTCAGGTGTATATAGATGATATGCATGTTATGAATGTATTCTTTGATTGATCACACAATGGAATTCTTGGGAATTTGTACCATATTTGTTGGTATGAGATATCATACAATACAACACAATACAAGAATACAATGGCCTAAGTGACTTACAAGGAATGTGGTAACAATGCACGTCTGGAACAAAATAAATTGTTATTATGTTCGTCGTTGGCATTCTACCAAGCCCTTGAGATTTATTATAAAGAACTTAATAATTGTTATTTTTCTCTGGTCAAATGAAAGCAATGAGTTGTTCAAATTATGACCATACTCCATGTACGATGGATAAGTTATTATAAATCTTAATGGTGAAACACACATGCATAACACTGACGCTAAAATGCCATAAGGCAAATGATCAGAATTTCACTTATTTGTGGAACCGCCATTTAGGTCATGTTAGAAAGGAACGCATGAAGAAACTCCATGCAAATGGATTTTTGGAGTCATTCGACTTTGAATCGTTTGGCACTTGCAAACCTTTTCTAAAGAAAATGACTGAAATACCGTTCAAAGGCCAAGAGTTGAACGGGCAACAAGCTTAGTGGAAATATACATGATGATGTATATGGTTCATTGGGCATAGTTGTGTGCGCAAGATTCTTCTACTTCATGAAAACTTCCAACAATGAATTGAGTATATATATATATATATATATAGGGATATATTTATTCGGAGGAAGAAGTCTGAAGCATTTGAATAAATTTCAGCATGAAGTGGAAATCATCATAATGGAAAAGTCAAATATCTATGATTGGATCATGGTGGAAATATTTGAATTACGAGTTTTAGCGAACATCTAAGAGAGTTGCGAAATTGTTCCACAACTCACGTTTCTCGGAACACCATAGCTATGATGGAGTATTCGAGAAACGTATCCAAACCTTGTTGGATTAATGGTGAGATAAAATAAAATGATGCCATTATATTTTTGTGGATTATGCTTTAGAGACTACCGCTTTTACACTAAATAGAGCATCATCATAATCCGTTGAAATGACACCATACAAGTTATGGCATAGGTATAAACCCTAATAGTCCTTTCTTAAATTTTGGTATGCATAGCATAAGTAAATGAGTTTACAACCAAAATCGGATGAATGTCTTTGTTGGTTATCCCAGAGAACAAATTGGGAATTCTTTCCACTATGAAGTCAAATACAAAAGTGTTTGTCGATGTTTCTTGCTTATTTCCAAGAATTTTGTTCTCGCGAAATATATAAGTGGGAGGACAATGGAACTCGATAAGGTTGATGAACCTGAGCATGATGAGCAGAGTAGCGCAGCGTCGGAAATGGTTCCGGAAGCAGCCACGACGCTCATGGCTCCCATGTCTACAAAGTGTTATAGCCATGGAAATCGAAGTACCTATTGAACCTTGTAGGTATGGTTTACTTTATGATCAAATAAAAGATTTGAGGACAAAGGATTGATTTTGAACAATGATAAACCAACTGCATACAAAGAAGCTATGATGGGCCCTGACTCCGTTAAAATGGCTAAGTGCCATGAAATCCAAGATAGTATCTATAATCAAGCTTGGAGCTTGGTAAACCTTCTGAAGGAATAAATACTTTTTGAAAGTAAATGGATCTATAAAATTAATAGACTTGGATATAATATCCTTGAAGAAGCTCGACTTGTCAAAAGATTGTTTACGACAAAGTTCAAATAGTTGACTGCGATAAGATTAGATCTTCCGTAGCGATGCTTATAGTCTATACGGATTATTCTAGTAATCACTACATATTTCTATTATGAGATATGTTAGTAGGATGGCAGATACATATTCCTTTGTAGAAGTGTGTATTAAAGGTGTATACAAGATACAACCGAGATTTTGCTAGTCCATAGAATACTAGATAGGTGTACAAACTTCACTGGATGAAGTGAGTATCACGGAGTTGGAATCTTCACCGGATGAAATAATCAAAGAGTTTTGATTTCATCGGAAACGATGAAGGTGCTTGCATTTGCAAGAAATTAAGTGAGAGCGTTGAGACATATTTATAATACTTTATGTAGATGACATATCGTTGATTAGAAATGATGTAATTATGAACTTGATGTGATTAAAATGTTTCATTGAAAATTAACTTCAATGAAAGGATATGGACTAAAAACATATTTAGCGTTAAGATCAATGAAGATAGATTGAAGCGCATAATAAGTATAAGTCAAAGTACATAGAATAAATATTGAAGTAGTTCAATATGAAAACGTCAAGAAGGTGTTCTTTTCCATGTGGAGTTTTAACAAGACTTGAGTGTATTTGACACTCAATGAGTAAAAACACATGAGTGATTTTAGATCACGAATAATATGTACACAATCAGATGTCCTGTGCTCTAAGGTGTTACGAGCATATATCAGAATAATTCATATGATGATCATTGGACAACAGTAAGAATATCCCCGAGTGCTTTGTCAGAGCCGAGGATATAAACATATAGATTTATATGGGGTAGTGACAAACAAATCGTTGTAAGGTGTTGCACCGATATTAGTTTGGTCACATATAAAAATGAATTTCAATCTCAATTAGGCTGAGTGTTCATTAAAAGGTAGCACAATGGGCTAGAAGAAGTCTATGCTAGATTTAGATGAGTTCTAAATATTGTGACGGATTCTACAAATGAAGGCAAAGTATATTGTTGTTTTGACAATAACCGAGGGTGTTTGTGTCAAGGAGTTCTTTTCGAACTTGGTGTTGTTCCGGTAGTGTCAGAACTATGGAGCTATATTGTGTGTGACAATATTGGTAACATATTTCAGACCGCGGAATTAAGGTTCCACCAGAAGACCAAACATATACGATTAATGCCGACTCATTTGAAAAAATGAGTGATACGTGGAGACACAAATGAATTGCAAAGTACACATAGATCTGAATATGGCAGATCTGTTGACTAAACCTCTCCCTAGAGCAAAACATGACCTACACCAGAACGCCATGGGTGTTAGGTACATTACCATGTAATATAGATTATTGACTCTAGTGCAAGTGGGAGACTGTTTGAGATATGCCCAAGAGGCAATAATAAAATGGTTATTATTATATCTTTGTGTTTATGATAAATATTTGCATCCCATGCTATAATTGTATTAACCGGAAACATTAATAATTGTGTGTTTTGTAAATATAAAAGAGTCCCTAGTAAGCCTCTTGTTAAACTAGCTTGTTGATTAATAGATGACCATAGTTTCATGATCATGAACATTGGATGTTATTAATAATAAGATCATATCATTAGGTGAATGATGTGATGGACATACACCCATAGTAAGCGTAGCATATGATCAAGTCATTAAGTTCGTTTTGCTTCAAGCTTTAAGATACATAGTAACCTAATCCTTCGACCATGAAATCATGTTAATCACCTACACCGGATGGATGCTTTGATGACATCAAACACTACTTCGTAAATGAGTAGTTATAAAGGTGGCATTAAGTGTTCGGAAAGTATAGGTTGAAGCACATGGATCAATAGTGAGATTTGTCCATCCAAATGATCGATAGATATACTCTGGGCCCTCTTGGTGGAATGTCATCCAATTAGCTTGCAAGCATGTGACTGGCTCACAAGGGATGTCATATCACGGTACGAGTAAAGAGTACTTATCGGTAACGAGGTTGAACTAGGTATAGAGATACCGATGATCGAACCTCGGATATGTAAAGTATCGTGCGACAAAGGGAATCGGTATCGTATGTTAATGGTTCTTTCGATCACGAAGTCATCGTTGAATATGTGGGAGCCATTATGGATCTCCAGGTCCCACTATTGGTTATTGATTATAGAAGTGTCTCGATCATGTCTGCATAGTTCACGAACCGTAGGGTGACACACTTAAGGTTCGATGTTGTTTTAAGTAGATATGGAATATGGAATGGAGACCGAATATTGTTTGGAGTCTCGGATGGGATCCAGGACATCACGAGGAGTTCCGAAATGATTCGGAGAATAAGATTCATATATAGGAAGTCATTTTCCGGGGTTCAGAAAAAGTTCGGTGTTTTGACTGGAGCTTCTAGAAGGTCCTAGAAAGATCGGAAGGGTTCGGAATATTATGGAAGATTCTGGAAGTGTCCGGGACGACCCGGGCTGTCTAAGGAAGTCCGGAGGGTTCCATAATAGGTGTATCCACGTTTTCCTTAAGGGTTATGGAGTTTCCCCTAAAGCAAATTCGTATTTGGCAAAATAGTTCTAGTTCTAGTAGGTTTCGGCTGACAGAAACCTACCGGAACTCTCCCAAACTTTTGGGGCAGGTCTTGGACCACCCAAGGACCTTTTCTACCTATAAAGGAGGGCAAGGGGAGCCCCAAGAGGTGCACAAGTCGCAGCCCCTGCCCCCTCTCCCCAAACCCTAGCCGCATCCTTCCTCCTCCTCCCTCTTGCACGGCTACGGCGAAGCCCTGCAGGTTTTCTCCGCCACCACCGCCACCACGCCGTCATGCGGCCGGGATTCTGAGGAGGATCTACTACTTCCGCTGCCCGCTGGAACAGGTAAAAGGATGTCTTCATCAACACCGTACGTGTGACCGAGTGCGGATGTGCTGCCCGATTGCGGCACCATCAAGATCTTCTACGCGCTCTTGAGAGCGGCAAGTGATCAACTACATCATCCACGAGATTTATCTCGTTAACGCTTAGTGATATTCGAGGGTATGTTGATCTCATCTCGTTGCTACCATCTACTAGATTAGATCTTGGCTTGTTATTCGTTCTTGCGGTAGGAAATTTTTTATTTTCTATGCTATGAATCCCACTAGGTGGGGTGGACTCCACCTCCATGGCCGGCCACACCAAAAGGAAGGGGGGGAAAACCCACCTTGACTAGGTTTTGACTTTTGCATATATGGTAGTTTTCAATATGGACTCCCATGAGGAGCATGATTGGAACCTAGGGTTTTCCCACTATATAAAGGGGAGAGGAGGGGAGGGGCCGGTCAAAACCTTGGCCGCACCACCTCTAGGGCACCAAGGCCGGCTCTCCAGCCCCTCTCTCCCAAACCCTAGCACCACCTTCCTCCACCTCTCTCCCGCACGGCTACGGCGAAGCCCTGCAAGAGATCTCCACCACCACCATCACCATGCCGTCGTGCTGCCGGGATTCCAAGGAGGATCTACTACTTCCGCTACCCGCTGGAACGGGGAGAAGGACGTCTTCATCAACACCGTACGTGTGATCGAGTGCGGAGGTGCTGCCCGATTGCAGCACCGTCAGGATCTTCTACTCGCTCCTGAGAGCGGCAAGTGATCGACTACATCAACCACGAGATTTATCTCGTTAACACTTAGCGATCTTCGAGGGTATGTTGATCCCATCTCGTTGCTACCATCTATTAGATTAGATCTTGGCTTGTTATTCGTTCTTGCGGTAGGATTTTTTTTTCTATGCTACAAATCCCTACACAACCTTCCAACCAGGCTCAACCTTCCAACCGGGCGAAGGAATGATATCACGACAATTCTATTTCCAGTTCTACAAGAAAGTTTAGGGGGGCCACCCCACTAAGCTACCCGTGATGAAATTCGGCTGTGCTCCGATGCGGACCCAGAGGTTTGCGTCGGCGGCTAGGCAGGTGTTAACAACCCGCTTCGCTAAACATCCCGCAAGCTACAGTATAGAGTCATAAACACCCGAAGGCAACAGGAAGTAAAGCACCCGAAGGCAACATTAAGTAAAGCATGGCATACATGGCGTATTTACAGGTAGTAAGAAAATAACACCAAAGTTGTGGCCCCGGGTAAACAGACTCGGGAAAAGGTAGTAAGTCAAGGGGGGTCCCGATAAAACCTCCCACGAGTGATTAGTGCGCTCAGCCTTAGAACAGATAACAAGAACTCGGGTCTCAGGGGACACAAGCGGGACAAATTTCTGATGCTTGTGCAAGGAGGCCCACCGATGCCACTTATTAGTTAGTTATCCCAACCAACATATTTTAAGTTACTTAACCAAGAATATCTCCAACAACTTAACCAACAAGATGTAACATGAAACAACTTCCCAACGTCATTCGAAGATAACGCAACTCGAATAACAGAGCTAAGCATGCAGTATGACTCGCAATGTCAACTCGAACAACAAGCAAAGGTAATAGGTAGTGGAAGGATGTAGGGTTGCACAGGGTATAACATGCGAATAGGACACGTGACACGAAAGAATCGCAACATAAGGGTAGCAAGTAGAGAGAGGCAAAGCAGCAAAACCAATAGGTAGCAGAGGGGGAAATGCTCGCATGTCAAGTCAGCAGAAGTGGTACAAGCGGGATCCTCCTTAGGGGTGAAGTTGTACTCCTGCTCGTACTGCTCGGTATCGGTGTCTACTCGAGAAAAACCAAGCACCACATACAAGAAAAGAAAGTACGCAATCAAAACACAATAGTGGAGTGCGTCAATATGATGTGAGATGATGTGCAATAGGGTTCATGCATTGCCAAATTAAGTGGGGCATTAAAATAACAAGCAACAATAATAAATGCCCTCACTAACATTTAATTTAAATGGAATTACCATTTCGCTGAGAGATAAAATGGTCTATGATGCCTGACAACTTAAGATTTAGATTCTTCGCATTTTTCTAATACATTTTGATGTAAAATTTGTCCCATTTGGAGTTGTAGATATTTAGTTATGATTTTTCCAAGTTTTAGAATTATTAAAACAATTTTTAAAAACTTGTCAAATTATATTTAGTCAAAAGTTCAAATAAGTTTACAAACAGTTAGATTAGGTTTTTCTAATACTCCTAGGTATAAAATTTGTTTGAATTGAAGTTTTAAAAATTTAAATTTAAATCAAATAAGAAAAACAGAGAACAAATCAAAATTTAAAAGAATTTGTAATAGGAAAGGACCTGAAAAATATTTTTGGGTCGGGGAAGGACCGCGGGTTGATTTTCCAGAATGCAGGGTGTTTTCAAGAAAACCATCGGCTACAGGGACGCTGGGTTCAGGAAACAAAAGCTTAGGGGGATTTTTGCAAAAGGTTCCAGCGTTGTCGATTTTTAACAGACGAAACTGAAGAAAAAAGACAGCGGCGGCGCGCGGTGGCAGCTCGCCAACGGCGACCTCGTTTCGACGGCGCTACGTGTGCGGGAGGAAGGAAAAAGGGGGAATACAGTGAGGGCTCATAGAGGAGGTCGTGGAGGTGCTCGGAGAGGACGGAGAGGGAGCACCGGCGAAGAAATCGTCGGTGATGTGCGGCGGCCGAAGCAGATATCGATGAAGAAGGCGATGGCTGCGGAGCTCCTCGGTTCAATTCCTTTGGCGTGTATGTAGAGGACATCGAGGCGGATCTCCCGGTGCCCTCATGTTGGTGCGAGGTTAACCATGGCGACGTGCTCGTCGTTGATAGAGGCGGCGGAAAAGCTCTCAGTTGCGCTCGGGTGCGGAGAAGAAAAGGGGGAGAGAGAGAGTGCGCCGCGGCGAGGAAGAGGAGGGGGATTAGGGTTCCAGGCGGCGTCAGGGAGATTAAATAGAGGAGGGAGGAGCGAGGTGAGCTGACGGATTTCATCGCCGGAGGGCTTTGCCCAATTTAGGAGGGGATCCACGACGGGGACGGAGAAAAGAAAAAGAGAGGGAGAAGCTTACCGCTTCGGTCTAGTTGGGCTGGGCCGAAGCTGGGCTAGGTTAGATTAGTGGGCTTCTCCGGGGTAGGTTAGGTGGCTGGGGGTTAGGTTTAGGTTTATTTTTCCTTTTCATTTTCTGTTTTTATTTCTTTTTACTTCACTCTTTTTCAAATGCTTTTCTGAAAATTTTGAAGGAAGCAAAATTGAATTTGAATTGATTTGAAATATTTGAAAACAGGGGAGCTCAAACATATTACCATACTATGGTTTGCTTGATAATTTTAATAAAGAAAAAGAATAAAAGAGAGAGAGACATAGAGATAAAGTAATTCTTCAAATTATTTTGGAAAAACCATAAATAGGTCAAACCAATTTTTAGAGAGATAAAGAGTTTCAAACTATTTTTCACATTATTATAATTACAAAATAGAAAAGATTAGAGAGGGTTTTATATTAAACCCAAATAAAGATTAATTTTTGGCATGACCTTATTTGAAAGTTGGTCAAGTGCGGGGATTAGGTTTAGCCTTTGCTTGAAACATCACAAGAGTGATAGAGAGAGAAACAAGGGAGAGAGGAGAACAAACCAACAAGCAAAACCAAACTCAATGCAATTTAATAAAACCAAGGTGATAAAAATGCATGAGTGCAATATGTTGATATGGCAAAGATGCAAAAAGGTACAAGACTCAAGGTTGTTACTCTTGGGATATTACATTGATCCTCTCCGAGACTTCGTCAGCAAGTGGCAGCAAGATTCTGGGACTACGAATCCATGCCAGAAATAGGCAAAAAAAATTGAGCTAAATACACCACTAGTGCCAATAGTTGTAGTTTATGTGCAATTTAGTCCCAATAGTTGTAAAATAGGGGAAGTTAGTCCCATAAGTTATCCCAATATGCAAAACTAGTCCCAAACTATTCTGGTGCTGACACGTGGCATTGGTCTTTTCGCCAAAGAGCCCCTACATATTTTCTATACCACACCTGGCCTTGCACAGGCTTACCGCACGTGGGTCCCACCTGACAGGTTGTCGGATCCGCCTCGCACCCAGTCGTGACAGCCACCGTAACAGACAACACCGAGAACGGAACCAGAGCGTCCAATATCGTCCATTCCCGACCTTCCTCGCCGACCCCTTCCAACCGCCGGCGCCGCGCCTCACCGGCATCAGCGCACACGCAACGCCGCCGCGAAACCCACACGCCCCTCCACTCCCACTGGTTCGTCCCCCTTCTCTTGCAGCCGCAGCTCTACATCTTTTTTTTTGTGAAAGGCCGCAGCTCTACATCGATCCCCAACCCGGACTGGGAAGGACGAAGCGACCCCGCGCAGGACGGGGGAGAGCTGCGAGGCCCTCCGCCTCCTGCTGCTGCCGCCGGGGGGCGGGACGGGCGAGATCTCCGCTGAGTGCTGCCACAGGACGCGGGGTGGGCGACTGGGCGAGACCTCCATCGGCCGCTCGGCGCAGGACGGGCAAGACCTCTACGGCGGCAGACCATGGCGGCTGATCCTTGTCGTCGTGGTGGGTTTCGCGTGGGAATTTTACACACAGAGCTGTGGAGAGGACAAGGATGGCGGCCAATGCTCTGTGTTCCTCCTGGCCATCCACGATTTAGTTTTTGTTTTCGAGAATCATTCAGGATCTATAGTAGGGATCGACATGGGGAACAATGGGCTGCTAGCACTGTAAGCTTCATCTTGACGTGAATAATGGGCTGCTAGCATCGTGGGCTCTATCTCAGATCTTCACTATTGTTGTAAAGTTGTCTACAAGTGTTACAAAGTTGCATACGGAGTAGTATTATTCTCAAGTTGCCCACCCCGCTGGGTTCGAGATTGTCCCATCGCAGGAGCACATGGTCAAATATATTCTCGGCGCCCCTCCCAAAATGATCTCTAGACGTCCACGCAACTGTCGCACTAGAGTTTCGGAGCGCTTTGTAGGAATCTCCCGAGGTCCGCTCTAGAATTTTCACGAAGCGCCGCCTGTTACTGCCAAGTTTCCTACCTCCGCACTGAAGTTGCTTCCCGCTACTGTGGAGTTGTCAGAGCAACTTTCGTCCACGATGACTCAATTGTGGTAGCCTGCTATTGAGAGAGCATTTGGGGTATTGAAGTAGAAATGACGTATCTTACATGGTATATCAAGTTATCCAATAGAGAAGTAGACAGAGATTATCATTGCATGTCTAGCACTTCATAACTTCATTCGTGATAGTCAATTGTTTGATCTACACTTCTATAGATGCGATATTGATGAGAACTACATGCCTCCGGGACATGTTAGTTCCACATCCGGAGGCAATGTAGGCGACAATTTAGGAGGGGATCATGTTACCATGATCAACACTCGTGACAACATAGCTAATGCTTTGTTCGCAGCAAGTGGAGGTGTCTAGACATTAGAACACTTCTATCTCTTTTGGGTATATGTGAAGAAGTGAAAAACTTGTTGCTCTTTTGGGTTGATGAGACATGTCTTGTAGGGAAATACATTTGTACACCCTTGGGTGTGGGTCTTACGAGGACCGTCCATTCGCTGCTCGTGCTTTGAGATGCGAGTATATAGAAATCATTTTTTATACATTCTCTGCATTTCCATCCATTACTGCCATGCAAAAAGTGGGTCAGACCGGCTGGATTCCCGGGACACTGAGCGCGTCATGGACAGGAGTATGGGCCAGGCGTACATCCATTCATTTCTCCAACAGTTCTCATTCCTCTTTCTTCTCCACCATGGTCTCCTCTATCCTTTCATTCCTTCTCCCATCTCCCAACCAGAGACGTCTGGCGACAAACATTGTGATCCAAAAATGATCTCAAAAAAACATCTACGTGCTGCCACTGGGTTCGATCTAAAAAGGATCCAAAAAGGTTTCCTTCGATCAGCTTGTATTACTTGAAACATCCTAGACAAAGGAATACATGTTATTTTTTCTTAATCGCAAGACTTGCAAGCCATTTTTTCATTGAATAGATTACACAATCATAGTGCAGGCAACGACTTGGTACAAGATGGATTTTGCTAGTACTGTACCATATTGCAAGTTGTCATTCGATAAAAAAGGATAAAAATATCTGCCTCTGCTAGGTGAAGCGCTAGCTGACAACTAAAGCAGAAACATACGAGCTGATAGTGGAGCGCAAAGCGCAGACTCGACGCTTCATGAACTTCCGGACGCCATCGTCAACAGCTTGGTACTCAGCATGTGACTGGAGTCGCCGGCGGCCACCATGATATCCGCTACATGCTCCGCCTCAACGACAAAGTCTGGAGCAACCTGCGTTTTAGAGTTAAAATCAAGTCATTTTGTGAAGATTAACTGCTGCTCCTACTTTCCAAAATGAAAACATGGGTCAATCAAATTCAGCTGCCTGACGCAAGCTCCACCGCCGACCACCAGCCTCCGGCACCTCACGCAATGACGTATGCACCATGCGAACCCAGGGTACACCAGATCTGTGCACCCGAAGCCGCCGTCGGAGCAACCGAGGCAAGGTCACAACTCACAAGCAAGGTCTGCAAGTTGTCGACACCGTAGAGTCGCGGCCGACCCGTAGCTCGCTGCCGCCGGAGCAACCCGAGGCAACCTCCTCCAAAACCTCATCACCGACGACGCCATCCATCTCCTCCAACTCAGGCAGTGGGGCCACTCGTCCGGAGAAAGAATTACTGCAAGTCTGCAAGATGCATTAGGCCAGCGGCGTTGGAAAGCATGGGGAAAGAATCGCCCGCGGAGACGGTCACCTCCCAGTACCTCGCTAATGCTCCACTCGAGCTAGTTCCACCTACCATGAAAGCGTGGAGAAATAGCTCGGTCCAAAGAAGAACTTCCAAATTGTACCTCACAAGTGAAATTGTGAAAGAATGTGCCTCTACTGAACAAGATCATGAACCAAAACCAGTGAACCGCAAAAAACCCAACCTCCTACAGATGTTCAAGAACAGGACAACAAAGGGGAAAATAAGAATACCTCTTGAGCTATTCTGCTCTGCTGGTTGCATGTAACCATGCCATTTCTTGATGAGCTCGAAAGGTGCAAACGAACCAATCCGAAAACAACAACAAAAAAAAGAAAAGAGAGATAAACAAGATGTTCGTGAGATGTGTGGGTGGATGCTAGTTGTATGGTGTTCTAGAGGAAGAAGAAAGCTGCGGCTCTGCTCAAGCAAGAGGCAGACACCTCGTGGGGCACCAGAAATTAAGAAACAGAAGAGAATACCACTCAGAATTAAGACTTAAAAAGGAACGGGACACCGACAAAAAAAATGTGGTTAAATTTGTAGAGCAACAACCAAATCACAAACCAACAACAACCAAATAGAATCCCAGGCGAGATTTGGGAGATTTTTCCTCGTATCTTTCCTTGTACCTGGTAGGATCTGGCGCCGCCACCGTCGGTGCCGTAGCTTCCATCTTGGACGCCCGAGTGTACAGGAATCCCACCCCCTCGTATCCACTCCCCTCATCTACTACTTTACTGTGTAAAGATGCGGAAGGGGGAGGCGGCGGCGGCGGCCGGATGCATCAGGTCGGTGGCGTCCGCGGGAATGGGGAACACATCGTCGGCCCTTCCCAGCAGCTCATCCATTGTTCTGCCCTAGGAAGCTCAAAGGATTCTATTGGGTCGGGAGGAGGAATCAGCGAGGCGACGGGGAAGAATTCACCCGGCGATTCGGCCCCTTCCAAGCTGTGGGGAACAGTCTGTCCTGGACTTGTTCAAGCAGCCATTGCCTGTACGTGGACCAAGACACCATCAGTACTCAGTACATCAGCAAGGCAAGGAGAAGGGGGTGAGAGAAGAAATGGAAGACGTACAACAACGTGATGTACCTGCGCGCCGGCGACACGGTGGAGAGGACATGAGTTGGAGTAGCTGCACCACCGAGCAGCCACGCCAGGCAGGTGGTGCAAATCGCGCAAGGTGGGGCGCGGAGAAAAATATCTGGATTTTCACCGGCGACGAGAAGGTGTTTCCGGCTGGAGGAACTAGAGAAGAAAGGGCACGGCGATTCCGGTGTCTCTCGGTTCTAGATGGGGCGAGAAATCTGCGGTCGTCCGCGGGTCGTGCGGAGGAAAGGAAGGGGAAAGTAAAAAGTGATGTGACGGTTTAAATGGGCTGCAACAGAATGGGTGAGAGAAAATGTTGAGCCGGCCCCAGCCAGCGAGAATCTCTAGAAAACAATCAACGGCACATGATGCACCCACACCCATGGTTGGGTGTACAAAATCCACTCTCTTGTAATATAAATGTCACAACACTCTCGTATTATCTTGAATATATGTAATGTTTTATATTTAATATGAACAAGTCTCGTAAAACAGTCAGAAATAGTTGATTCGTATCAAATCGGTATTTATACAACTTCTTCAGAATTCAGGGGCATTTCAGAGATTTCATCCTTCATCACAGCTACATCAGCCATTAACAGCACTCCTGCCAAACATCAAATCTTTGCTTCTCACAGCTGCTTCCTACAGCTGCTTTTCCACAGCTCAACAGCTACAGCTGCTTCTCAAAAGCTGCAGCCCAAACAAACAGACCCTAAGACATACTCCCTCCGATTCAAGGAATAAGGCGTCCTCGTTTTACGTGCTTTTTGTTTGACCAAGAATTGATTCAAATATATAAAGATTATTTGTATAAAATTAGCATCATTAGAAAGTGCTTTTCAATACGAATCCAACGATACTAATTATATAAAATATAATCAAGATTTTGTTGCTCAATTTTTATGGTCAAAGTTTGTCTTGAAATACGCGTGCGCCTTATTCCTTGATAGGAGGTAGTGTCACGAAGAGTTGCCTGATATTGCTGTGAAGTAGGTGTATGTGAAGTAGCCTTGCGCTGCCAAGTTGCCCGCCCGTTGGTGTTTTTGTTTTGTTTGAAACAACCGGCCCGTTTGTGTAAATAAATATAGCATGAGTAACTATTATGTGATTTTAGACAACAAATTAGCAATATTGGGCAATTTCTTACATGTGGGACCCGTGGGTCTGTCACTCTCTCTCAACCGTATCTTCTTCCTCCCATCTCTATCTCAATCTTCCTGATTCCTCTCTCTGCCCCCCGGTCAAACTGCCCTCGCCGCCGTCGGCCTCAGAGGAGGCCGACGTTCGCGAGAGAATCTCCGCCGTCATCCTCTCCCCCAATCCCCCGCCGGTGAGATGCCATTCCACCTCGTGCTACCCCGGGCTTGATGCTCCCCGCGGATGTAGGGGAAGGGGCGGGCCGCAG
Source organism: Lolium perenne (assembly GCF_019359855.2). Classification (NCBI taxonomy): domain Eukaryota; kingdom Viridiplantae; phylum Streptophyta; class Magnoliopsida; order Poales; family Poaceae; genus Lolium; species Lolium perenne. The sequence continues at coordinate 340,437,451 of NC_067246.2, forward strand.
TGGAGGAAACTCCATGGGGCAGCGAGCTCGTCGCGCCATCGTCATGCAGGACGCCCGCGGTGTGCGGTGGAGGCGGGCCGAGCTCGCGCGGTGGATGCGGGCCAAGCTCGCACGGTGGAGCACTAGGACGCCAGCGGCGGGAAGTGCTTGCACCTGAAGAGAGCGGCAACCGGGCACCGGCGGCGGGTGCGCGCGGCTTGGGGAGTTGGGGGAAGTCCCAGGAGGGTGCGCTCGACTGTACTACCAAAGCACACGTTGAATCTTTCCGTTTTTGTTAATACGGAGCAGTAACTTTCCTAATATAGAGGGTATGCCGAACTTTACGAACGAGCGCCCGAGCGCTCGCTAGACGCGCCCTAATTTTTTTCTCACCTACAGCTCATGTTTGATGCCGAGTACTGGCTTCTGATATGGGACAAAATCACAAACCCGCCCAGAAAGGCAGAGACCTAGTTCCTGTGGCGCACGAACCTAGTACGATGTCGGCGAGCGGAACCTAACCGCGATGGGCGTATCGGCCTCTTCAACATACACGTGGACCTTGTCGGGGACAGGGACATGGACCTTGCCGTGGTAGACGGTATTCATACGCAGGAGCACCTTCCCCAGGTACTCGAGCTCCAGCGATTCCAGGCCATGGCAGCGTGAGCTTGAGCGAACGTGCCGCTCGGTGCCCGGACCACCCAGCCGCCAACGTGGGGTGCTCGTACAATCTGCCGTGTGCAGCGAGTGACGAAATTTACATTTGTAGAAGTAGCTTCATAAGCTCAACATCATATGAGATTTTTGTGGAGCGCGCGAATATTAAATGGGTTAAAGCTAGAAATATTTATCACTGAGGTAAACAGCCATTGATGCTAGTTAATAAAGGTTTTCCATGTTTTTTCTTGGGCCTGCTGACACCAACGCTCGTAAGCCAGCTTCGTCCCGGCGGGCGGCGGCTGGAGCATGCAAAGGCTCAGGCTGTATAGGTCCAACAGAAAAGATTGAATATAAAGAAGTCAATGGTCTGCATCGTTTCAAAAGAAATGGTGAGAGCTGGCGGTTGTTAGTTGCGGGTTACAACCTGTTGGTCGTACGTTCGAATCCCAGCCACAGCACGCTTTTGTTTTATTTCTGTGCTCCCACTGATAGGTGGGACCCACCTACGTTAGGCATCTGCTGGGCCAGATATGGTATAGGAAAAAGGTAGGGGGCCTTTCGTGAAAAGACCAAATGCCACATGTCAGCACCATAATTATCTAGGACTAGTTTTGCACAAATGAACAACTTTTGGGACTACTTTATCCCATTTTGCAACTATTGGGACTAAACTGCACATAAAGTACAAGTATAGGGACTCGTGATGTATTTAGCTCAAAAAAATTCAAGAGGGAGCAGCAGACAGATTGCAATCAGGAAGATTCAGGTCGACTTACTTTTCAAAGAGGCTAGCTCCTTGGAGACACACGGTCGCTTTTCTCCTGCTCCTCTGCCAGGCTTTTCTTCAGCGCCTTTATTAGCTCATTCTCAGCACTCACCTCATCCTATGCGGGACATGGATACAAAATAAGACCTAGGGGCTACAATAAAAACTTGCAGCCAACATACAAGGCAAATCTCCAGTCGCCTCTAATCTAGAGCCACCAGGAGACTTGGGGCCTACCGCTAGGTATATTTCCCGACAAAACAATCAAAGGAGAAACTAACCTGGTAAAGATCGCCAAGATTCTTCAGTGCCGACTTGAAAGTCACCTTCGAGCCAGCCGCCAAAGAGGTTAGCCTATTCAATGACTTCCCAGCTGTCACTGGGATAACATCACTATTCTTGTCGGAGTCAGCAGCGACTCTGGGGTTGGTAACATTCTTCGTGCTGGAGTCATTGGTGACTCCAGCCTCGGCGGTTCTCTTCTCTCCGGAGCCACCAGTGCCTCCGGTCTTCATGGTATCTCCAGCAGAACGGAACTTGCAGCCCTCCAAACCCACTTGAGGCTGTGTGATTCTAAGATCACGCACCCCCACAGAAGACTCGGGCGCCTTCGCTGCCAAATCTCCTACTTTGCAAACGGCTACCCTCTCAGGTGTAGTCTGTGGTGACCCTGCATACCACTGCATGTTGTAGTATGCCAGTCATTGACATAACAGATGCGAAGTACCATTCCGCAAATATTACATCCCTCAGAGTGATACAACAGAAACATAGTTGGTCTTTTATTCACTCGCTTAATATTACAAGCCATATATGTACATCACAGCGGCGCTCCTCCTGGATCCAGAGAGGATAACTCGGTATTTCTAGATGAACCTTACTTAACTTATAAGCTAATGGTAGAAGTAAACTAAGTACCATTACGATTCGAGCAGCTTTATTCTAAAGAGTTCGGTGCTGCTCGACTACTACTAAGTTGTGGTGCCTAAGTCTTGGTTTCTTCTGGAACCTCCTCAGTGTCGTAGGCGATCAGGAAGTCCACCCCTTCTACGCCTCCTGACAGGTCTGGCTCTTCATAGCAGATATCTTCTGCTCCTTCAGCTCCTTCAGTGGCCTCCTCCAGGTTGTTTGGGTAGTCTAAGCAGGGGATTCAAAGAAGGATGAGTACGAGCGTACTCAGCAAGTTCATTATAGGAAAAAAGTGTTTGATGCACTAACTACAGGCCTAGACCAGAAATCGTAGGCCAATGCAAGTTTTTGTAAATATTTCTTCAAAGGTTGCTTTTATTCTGAAAAGCTATGTCCGTCAGCCTTCACCGGGTGTCTAGAACTTCATGGAGTTCCTTTCCGGTCGCGTTCGCAGTTCCAAAACCCGGAACAGGGAGTGACACGCCATGATTTGATACACTCTGCAGAGGTGTGTTGCTTTACCCGTAAGAGATCTTATCCTTGATGCCAACCGGGCAGCTCATCCCGTCCACACTTCCGTGGTGTGAGGCCCGGTATAAGGTCCTAGCCAATCATTGCATTTCTTCGCGATCCCGCACACCCACCCGTATTGTAGTTCCGACCTTGGATCCTCGCCGGTCTGCTCCGACCTCGATTATATATCCCTGCCGGTCAACATACCCCCTTAGGTATAATCCGCCCTCGGTACCTTCACCGGTCTTCTACAACCCATCATAGACCACAATACCATGAGGACTTTAGGGTTCCCCACCACTCCGGTTGTTCCTAGCAGGACACAACTGCTACGGTAAAGTGCGTCCGTTGATGTGCGGAAGGAAGAAATACAACTGACTACTCTATCCCATTTCAGATCTGATGGTTAACACGAGTATTACGGCGCAAGAATCACTGGACGACATTGGTTATTAATCTTAGATGAATAACCCAATTGCAATGGAACCTCCACCAATACTCACACCATGGTTCCACTGCCCACCACATAATCATATTCATAATTGAAAAGTAATCTTTGCTTTGTAATGCAAGAGTGATAGTAATTTGCAATTAATTTGGTAAACATAATCAAATTGACATGAGCAAGCGATGAACTTGCCTGAACACTGCAAGGTAGTGCAGTTGGATTGTTTGGACTGACCCTGGTCCTCGGTTTCTGAAAAATAGCATCATTGTCCAATAAGTTCAATGGTTAAAGATCCAATAATGCATGCTTTCGAATTTTAGTTGTAATTCCCCCCATATTGAGATTTTAGTGTTTCACTTCAGAGTGATGAGATTAGAAGAATTTAAGCTTAACCTTTATTGATCCTCCTTAAGAGTTATAAAAATACTTTTTGATGTTTCTCAGAAGGAGTTATGTTCAAAGAAAATATTTATTTTTCTTTGATTAATTGTTAAGGGAATATAGAATGGTTTAATAGTTCTTTTCAGATTTTAAGGGGTTGAGTTTTTCTTATAAAAATTCCTTTATGTTTTTCTTTATCAATTATTTAGAAATTTTGCTTAAAATTTTATAGAAGTATTTGTTTTGAATATAGAATAAAATTTTAAGTGTTGTTCCTATTTTTCCTTATTTTTTTAGAGTTTTTCTATTGTTTTCTAATTTTTCTTAAAAACCCCTTGGTCAAAAGACCAAAATGCCCTCCAGGCCCACTGGTCAGTCCAACCTGCGGGTTAGACTGGACCAGGTCGGCCTGGTCTAGCCCAGCGGCCTCATTCCTCTTCCTCTCCTCCGAATAACCCTAACCCAAATTTCGCCCCCGCTCCTGCTATTCCCCAATCGCCTCCCACGTTGCCGGCCTGCTCCGGCCGACTCCGGCGGTTCCAGGGAGCACCGTCGGTCGCAATCGACGCGCCTGGTGACACCGCTCCTTCCTATCCACGTCGATCTGACGAGCGCGGCCTCCTCTGGTCGTGCTCAACCCTATTGGCGGCTAGGGTTCCGGTGCGGTGGTTGATCCACGTCGAGCTGGCGTCTCTGGACGCGCTGGGGATGCTCGACGGCTGCTGCTGGTGGTGTACTGGTGGCGGCGGTGCTCGGCATGGCCCTGGCTTGGTCGCGGCTTGGCGCCGCCGTGACTGGCCTGTGCCGTCGTGCCGTCGTGGTTAGCGTCTGCAACACTTCTGCTCCAGGTACGTGGTCGCTCCTCTCTTTGCTCTCTTCCCACCTTCTTCCTACCTCGTCCTAGCCACTGGCATGTCCCTCTATGCCCTAGCCATTGGCTTGCTATGCGGTTCTAGCAGGTGCTGGTGCTCCTGATGCTTTACTGGGTCTATTTTCTTGTTAGGGCTAGCTTGATTACTCCCCTTCCTCTAAGTGAGTGTTCATTTGGGCACTACTGCTAGCAGTAGCTTGCTTGTGCCCATGTATCTTGCTCAAGTGTTCATTTGAACACTGGATGCTAGCAGTAGCTTGCTGTGCAAGTGTTGGTAGTTGCTGTTGCAGGCTATTGTGTGGTTTACATACTGCAATTGATCCATTGGCCCCTCTCTTGCCAGTAGTTAGCTTACTGGTATAAGTTCCATATGCTCATGTTAATTGTCCACTGCTACTGCAACTAGTATACTCCTCTGCAGCACCTTACCATGTACTGGTGAGTTGCTGTTGCTGTGTATTGCTTGTGTGTGATGCTACTAGTGATCAAGCATCAACAGCTAGTGGCTTGATTACTGGCCTATTACTTATGCACACAAATACTTGTCCTATACTACTTCTTATGTTATATCTCTCTGTGGTTGCACACCATGTACTGGTGGGCTGCTCATTCTTGTATGAGCATACTGGATATGAATTGTGGTGCCTCAAATACTTGTGTAGTATTTCTGTGTGGCTGCTGTTGTTCAATTGATGTTTCTCTGGTTGCCTTGGAAGGTTCTCTGTACCTGTTACTTATAAATTGATGAACTGCTTATGCAGTTATGATTCTTTTGATATATATATTTAAGCTGGATGGATGCCAACTACAGTTGGGGACCCCAGCTATGACTTGAACTCATTTTAGTGATGACAATTGATTATCTGTTTCTTTGGTTGGATGGGTTTGTGGTTGATGTGACCTCAGCAGTGATATACTGCTGATTTGGTTGCTCCCACTACTGTTGGCTTGTTGTGGATGGATAAATGCATAATGGGTGTTCATTACATGAGTGCCATTATGAATTTGATGTTGAAAATATACATACAACATTAAGTATCTTTTTCTGATGGTTTTTTAAAGGGCTAGTGTAGCTAGGTGACTTTGGTAAAGTATCCTGGATTGGTTCCTTCCTAGTTCCTTTTGGATGAGCTACAGGTTGGTTTGGTTGGCATAACCATGGTAACTAGTTTTGTTTTAATCTCTGGCCTTTGCCATTTTTGGCAGCATCACTTGGTCTATGACCATATGATGATCAAACAGGGTCCTCCTACCCTGTGTGAATTTGTGTTGGGGCATGCTTGTGCAAATATGAACAAAACCTGTTGTTTGTTCATGATTTTGGTATACCTCACCACAGCTCCTAGATTATATTTGCTGATGTAGAGGATTTGCTTCTACTTGTTGCTGTTGAGGTTGAGCTTGCTCTCCTCCTCCTGGCTGGCTGGTTCTTCCTCTATTTCCCCATCTCTGTTCTACAGCTCTTTGTTCTTGGTGAAGAAGAGCTTGAACAGTTCTGCTGTTCTTGGTGGTTTTTGCTACTGGTTGTGTGTGTGTCGATGGATATCTAGGGTTTGCTGGAACTGTGCTATTTATAGCACCTGGCAGGCTCTTCCTTGGTCGACACCAAGGCTGTATTTCACTTGGTGACTAGCCCAGGTGTGTGTGTGCTGTGAGGCATGCAATATGCCTTGCAAGCTGCCTGCGAGTTCCATGTTGGAACTTGGGATGGATGGATCAGCTCGGCTATTTCTTGTGATTATCCTCCTGGTGGGTTTTTCCTATGACAACCAAGTGGCATTGCCACTTGTTCAAATCCAGTTGTTTGGTTTTGTTTGTGCATGAACTCAAGATGATCAATTGCTACAGGATGATCAAGATGATCAAGGCAGTAGCTAGGAAATTAGAATAGTTCATTTTGTATTCTTGTACTTTTCCTTTTTATTTTCTTTGTTCATTTCTAATTTAATTTGTTGTAATATAAATAGATATTGTAAAGACAATGTATTATGTGTGATGATCAATAAAGCTCAAAGTTTCTCTATTGAGCTATTTGTAACTTATTTAAATTCTTTTATTATTTGAATTATATTTCTATTACAATATTGTTTTAAATATTCATTACCTTATTCAAATTGCATTGTTTTATTTTGAATATCAACAACTCATTTCAATTTCAAATATTCAAATATGAGTATCAATTCAATTGATTCCCCCTTTTCAAAACCCTAATTCAAAAGAGGTCATGTCCAAATTTATCGCACTCTCGAAACCCTAAACCCTAAATGGTGTCGAGAGAGAAACTTGATCCTTCTTAGGTTTTTATGCAAATAAGCACGAAATTTTTTCCAGTTTTACGATGCAATGCACAGCCCATTTCTAATTCTACCCCGCGATCGTCTGGAAACCTGGGGTGTTACATAGTCCCAGGAGACTGGGCTTGTTGGACAGCAGGCGTAGCACCGGGAGCTGCTCCTGTCACTTGAGCTGCCGGTCCCATGACAACAGGTGCGGCCTTAGAAGCACCGAAGGATGGCAAGGCAAACCCACTCACTGCAGCTGGCAGAGGCAGGACGGCCAGCGGCTTCGCCGAAATCGCCTCACCAGTCAAGGGAGTCGACGAGGGGGCTAGCATTGAGTCCTTCCCTAACATCACGGGCTTAGCGCTAGACTAGAAGACTTTACGTAAACAAAATGTCCAAGACACCAAGGCTGGCACAGAACATGAAATATGAAGGAGCCCTTACTTGGGATTGAAGCGCAGCCCCCGCGGCTTTACCCTCAGAGCAGCTTGCGAGTGAGTGACCGCATGAATCGAAGTCGCAGTCGCCGCGGCCTCCGCCTGAGGGCTGAACGGAGGTAGCGTCCGGACGGCGGCTGCCGTGTGAAGAGATCCCGGAACGCCCCCTTTGTCCTCGAACGGTTTTTGGCATTTCGCGGGCGCCTCTCTGTCCGTCACAGCCCTCCTCTTGATCCTCAGGGGGCTGATGTTTTTCCCTCTTCCTCAGTCTCCGCCGTGACCAACGGTTGAGCCGTAGCCTCGACCGGCGAGGAATTAACCGGGGCAGAGGGAGTTGCTCCCACCAAAGGAGGAGGAGTTGCGGCTCGCGCCTCTACGTCCGACTCAATCTCCTCACCATTGTCACCACTGTCCACGTCTTCATGGCCAGCGGGTCGATGAGGTGCTTCAGCAGGCAAGGGTGGTAGGCCCAGGACGTCATGGAAATCCTACAAACAGGGATATCTGAGATCAGCAAAACACACAACTTAACAAGTTGGAACGGAACGACAAAAATTACCGGAGGAACCGGACTCACTGCCGAGTGTGCTTCGAGCGGAGTGTTGAAGGAAACAAAGGGTAGCGACGTCCACGTCTTTACATGCTCATCGGCAAACTCTTTGTCCTTCCAGTTGACTACGATTGTCCTAGACGGATCTGTGCTGCCGGTATAGTCACATAACAGATTGGGGCGTTCCTTCAGTGGTGCAATCCGGCAAGCGGCCCAGCAGTAGACCAGATGAATCCCCTTGAGGCCCTGCTCCTTCAAAGTTGCAAGCCTACTGGTCATGCGCAGCACTGTCTCAATGTCCTCTTGACGGGGTAGCTCGCTCAGATTCTGCAGTTCGCTGGGTGCCAAGGAGAAATTGGGGATCCCGACTTGACCCTCGGTAGTTTTCTCCTTCACATAGAAGAAGTCTTTCCTCTAGAGAGAGACTTTCTTCGGAAAGGAAATCTTTGGGTAAACGGAGCCAGGACACAGTTGGAAGGTAACACCACCGGTATCCTGTATGACGCCTCCGGTCTCTGCCATCTAGAGCTTGCCATGGAAGAAATGGAGCCAAAGAGGGAAGAAGAGTTTGCAACCTAGGTAACCCTCGCAGAACCCAATGAAGCAGCTTAATTGGGTAATGGAGTTTGGCCCCAAATCGTGTTGTTGGAGGTTGAAGAAGGCAAGGAACTGCCAAAAAACTCCGAAGAGGGGAATCCGAGACCCCGCTCTAAGAAGGAAGTGAATATCACAAACTCACCAGGCCTCGCATCTGGCTGAATCTTGCTGTCGGGCGCCCTCCAGGATCCCGCCGACAACAATCCGTCTCTCTCATATCGCTGAAGTTCCTCCGCAGTGATCGGCGACCCGCACCACTGACCGCTAGGTGCCATCTCGTTCGAGGAATCGAAAGCTTGGACGAGGGATCTGGTGACAGAAGCCCGGAGGAGGAATGGTAGAGATGATAAAGGAAGACGGAGAAGTCTGTAACTTTCTCCCAACTCACAGCTTTAAAGGGAGACTGCTGCGATAATTATCAGGGAAAATTGGTTCTATACCATCAAAAGATCCAGACTTTAGAAAAATACCACTGAAATTTTTGTGTTTAGAAAAATACCATCCAAATGTTGCGCCGTTTTAGGCTGGTACCATCGCCGTGAACTCCATGTCAACTGGAGTAGAAAAGTGAATTTTGACCTGAAGAAACAAATGAACCCGCCCAGCTCAAATAAAAAACTCAACTAAACACGCACATAGCCTAGCCGGAACGGAGAACACCAGGCGACGCGCCACCCTGGTGGCGTGCCTCCCGGCGACGTGCCTCCCAACGGTGGCTCTCCTCCTCCGAATACTTCTCCACAGGGCTACAGAGGGGCCGGAGAAGCAAGAGCTCACCCGAAACTCGTCGGACTGATTACGAGGCAGAGGAGCACGAGAACGACGCCTTCTGTTGATGGCGAACTGCGGAGCCGACCGATGCTAGGAGCTTGGCTCGGGATGCTTGGAACTTGGGGGCAGCACCAGCTGCTTCGGCAGGTCCGCAGAACAGCTAGGAACCAGAAGAGGAGGAATAGACTAGGCGACGCGGGAGATTGATGATGCGGTGGCGACCTACCGGAACGGCGGAATCCATCGATTCCTTTTTCAACTATGGTCAACGTGGAACTTCACTGTGATGGCACAAAGCTCTAAGGGGGCAATCTTTGGATGGTATGTTTCTAAAGACAAAACTTTCAATGGTATTTTTCTGAAGTCTGGATCTTTTGATGGTATAGAACCAATTTTCCCTAATTATCATGGGAACGTGGCAAAGATTTTGGGTTGGAATGGTGCCGCGTGGGAGACAGGAAAGAATCGTGCATACCTGATTACTCGCGCTAGAGTCGAGGCAGATTTGATGCTATCGCTCCATCCCGAGTAAAGTGCCTGTTCAGTCCCATCGAGCTTGACAGGAAAACAGTTTGTCTGTCCACGCGACAGGACATGCCACATGACAGAAGATGCTGTTGGGGCCTGAACATAGTCACCTCCACATGACACGATGTCCCAATGGGCATGAGCCGGCCCGATTAAAAATCGAGTAAGGCCGGGCGCTGGAGGCCGCCAAGGCTAATTTAATGATTCCACCTTTTTCGTTTGTGACTATTTCAGTAGTCTCTCAGCGACTTTCCACCAACTATTCATCTCTCAACCGAGTTGACAATCGACTTCAAGCAAAGAACCAATGCAAGTCCCTGACGCACTCGGGGGCTAATGATGAGGGAATATCCAACCGGATAGGCCCATTGGAGCGAGTCACCACACAAGACCGGGGTGGCCCAATCTAGTCGCCTCCCCGCTGGACTTACCCGCCAAGGTCCAGAACGATGCGAAGGCCCAGTCGACCCACCGAAGATCAACGTGAAGAACAAGCCAAGCATCCAACGGTGGATAGTCGACTTAGGGTTTAGGTGACTCCCCCGTATGATGTAAACCCTAGGTCAGGTCACCTATATAAGGCTTGGCCAGGAGAGAGTAGTGGGGGATTACATTTGCCTACCTTAGCCTCCATCTATGCCTCCGGCAACTTGTAAACACATCGATCAATATAATCAAGCAGGAGTAGGTCTTTACCTCCACCGTGAGGGGCTGAACCTGGGTACATCGCGTCATGTGCCAATCTCATCCAGGACAACAAATGTCGCTATTGCTCTCCACCTCACCTAAGCTACCCCATGTAGCATTTGTCTCAACAATACGTTGACAGCCGACGAGGCAAAGGCTGCCTTGAGGGTGTGGTGGACTACCCATCAAGCCACGCCGGTTCGATGCATCCTGGTGTATTACCTTGTACTCATCGCTTGTCCACCATTACACCATCGCCCTAAAGCAACGATTCTTGGTAAGGCACCACTGAGGAGGCACCAACATACACAAAATACACATATGAATGAAACTAGTTGGCGGCCACCTAGTCATGAGTTGTACAATAGAAATGATCTTTTTTTCACAAGTTCTAAATTTTTACAAGTGTACTCACATGATTTTGACAAGTCCAAAATTTTGATTATTTCTAAATTTTGACAATTTCTAAAGTTTGACAAGTTCTAAATTTTGATAAGTTCACAATAGCAATATGGATAACCTTTACTGTGTGCTCACATGATTTTCACCTAGTCAATAATACACAAATATACCTACCTAGAGGTACTGCCATGCATCCATATGCTTTTTCTGGGCTTTCTCCGTACCAATTGATCACGTAGTTCACACGCATGTCATAGTGCATGTCCCCGACAAGATTCTTGCAAAGCTCCACCACCACTGCCATTCCGGCTTCACGGGTACCCTCAGCTACAGTGCAGTATTTCTACAAATCATGCATATAGGTAAGAAGGACAAAGTCATTACTACAACTATTGTCAACCCCATAGTATTCTATACCTAATAGTAATAAAAGCAAAATGATTTCTCCCATAGTTGTTCGTCCAATTCAAAACTGCTCTAAACATTGGTACAAATTACCCACACTGCCACCCGTAAGTTAAAATATATATCTAATAATAAAAGAGCTAAAGTTTCTGCGGTCAACGTGTTTAAATCGACTATTGACTGCTGCGCCCGCGGTTGCGACCTCGGCGAGATTGAGACTCCCAGCGGCGTGAGAGCCCAAGACTATCGAAGACGCACTGTTCTGCCTCACTCAGCTGGCTGAGACGGTCGCCGCCGGCGGCGGAAGTCATCGAGATTCAGTTGGAGGTTGTCGGCTGCACCTCCACGTCTCGCCTGCAACCCAGAGACCCGAAAGAACGATCCAGATCCTATCTGCCGTTGTGGGTTGTCGGCTGCTCCTCCAAGTTTTGCCGGCCGGCTGGAAACCCGAAGACACGATAGCACATGGAGGATTCGGGAATCAATTGGCACAGGGAGGATTGATCGATTGGTCAGTCCTTCGCCCCGCTACGTCTAGCGCACCTGCTCAAGTTCTACAACCCAGGGAAGCGTCCGACTTCAACGGTCCAACACCCATCGTTGCTGCTTCGAATATTCAGCAACTGTTGTTTTTATTGATACTGAATTGCAGGAAGCTGACAGTAAGAGCACGCATCAAAGTAATCTAATTTTTAGACCATGGGAACTTGCTGCGTTAAGACGTTCACGGTCCTCGGAACGAGCTCACGGCCCCAAAGTAATCTAATTTTGAGATCTTGGGAGCTTGCTGCGTCAAGACGTTCATGGCTCGGAGGCCGGAGTTCAGCACCTGCAGGTGGTCTCACCTGCTACCGGCGACGCGAGCTCCATGAAATTTTCCAGCGGAAAAGAGATCCCCCGGTCCTCCCCTTCCCAATATCCTCCAGTAGTGAACAACAACATATGTTCTGGCAGGTCCAGCTTCAGACATGCCAGCGTTAGAGTCGATTAATTTTACCTTTTGCTTTGTGTTCTCTAGATTGGCGTTGACGCGTTAAAGCTTAGCCATGAAAGTTCACGATTGGAATATCTAAATTGGGAGTGATTGTCTGGTCTTACAGATGTTGCTTCCACTGAATCCGGGTGAGGGAGTCTGCAGGTTCTCAACTTCTAATGACACCACTACGTACGGGCGTGCATCTCCTTCGATTTTTTCGATTATGTTGCAGATAGTGTATTTCTTCTTCCCTACCAAAAGTAATCAATTTTTTTTCGCTTTCTCCAACTATTTATCATTCTTTCTTTATAAATTTTCTATACCTCTAACAATACAATAATAAGATTGTGGGGTTCAGAGACGGGCCATGCGAAAAAAATTGGTAAAACTTCGGAAGAAAACATTAGCGGCAAGTGAAAGCAAATTTCATTGCACAAACCACTCTAATAATTTGACAAAAAACAACAAAATTCTAAATATTTAAAAATCAATTTTGCTAAAAAAGTACAAACAGCAGGGACCAGCGGGGAGTGAAAATAGGCAAATCTAAGTGATTTTAGTCCGTTTGGAATTTTCTACTATTTACAATTTCCTTGACTTTTTGTGAAATAATTAGAGTGATTTTGCTCACTGAAATTATTAGAGTTATTTTATAAAAGGATGAAAATATGGAAACTAGCACAAAAGTAATTTAGCTGAACGACAATTAATAAAAACATATTCTCAAATATACAATTTAGGTGATTGAGATTTATGAACAGTGTTAGACACCTAAAAATTAGCAAAAACATATTCTCAAATATTCTGATGGTAGTTGCGTTCCCGTAAAATAATCTTCGGTAAAAACCAATCCGCCGCAACATGCGGGCATATTTCCTAGTAAATAATAAAGTGTCAAATAAACTTACCCAAAATAAGCAGAGCACCCGGTGGGTGACGGTATCGTACTTGTTCCCAAATTTGGCTATGACATCCTTTTTATGGTAGTAATCATTCCAACTCCAAGCGACCCGCCTAGAATCATCATGCTTCTTGACCAGCCCAGGGAAATGTCGCCGAAGGGGACATCCAAGGATAGGTGAAGAACCTGCACAATGGAAAACCAAGATCACTATGTACTTGATGAAAGTTGAACATTATAGGAAGATCCAATGCTGAAAAGTTGCAGAATGGAAAGCAAAAAATAACTAGAGAACCACATACTTCTTCCCTGCTGGTAAGAGCCTGAAAGTTTTTGGCCCATAAGGAAAATCGGGGAGTGACGCATGCCCACGCAAAAACACTTCTCCTTTCGGGGAAGCTTTAATATCTCCGTGTTAGACTCAACAAACTCTGCCTCCACCTCCTCCTCATCCGCCTCCTCCTCTAGGTCCGAGGCAGATTCTGAGTCCTTCTGCTTGCCCCCCTCCTCCTGCTCGTCCCCCTGCCGCTCCAGACGAAGCAAATCCTCCTCCTCCTGCTCTGCGTCAGACTCAACTGAGGGGAGAGGACTAGGAGGGACTACAAGACGATCACGTGCAGCTAGCCGCTCTCCCCATCCTAGTCCTCGACCTCGCAGAGTTGATGCTGAAGCTTCCCCAGCTTTTGTCTTCTTTCTGGATTGGTAAAAGTGATCAAGTTCCTTGGTTTTCTCGACCACGACCTTGCCCTTTCTTGGACCCCCTCCTGGCATGTTTCAATCACCTACATTGACAAAAAAAAGTATCTTGATTAGCACACATGAATCATAATGAAAGAAACAATGCGTAAAGCAAAAAATGAGAATGCAACTATATATCATGTATACAAAATTTAGAATGCATAGAGTTGTTACAAATAGGCAAAGTTTACAATCACGAGTACATACAAAACCATTCATGAGTCGATCATGCAAACATCGCATAGAGTTTTTACAAATAGGCTAAGTTTACAATCACGGGTATATAGAGTTGCTACAAATAGGCTACTTTTCCAATCACTATTACATAGAGTTGCTTCCAAGTTCAGTAGCCTAAGTTAAGATCATTGGGAACAACTGTGGGACCCAATGTTTTGTCATCGCTATCAGCCGTGTTCCACTAATCATCCACGTAATCTGGAGGTGGACCGTCCGGATCATTGGCGTCAAGGCCTTGGCGGAACCGCTCAAGTATTACCAAGTCTTGTTGGTTCTGAACCTCCTCAACTTCGTCTTGCGGATTGTCTTCCTCCATGCCCTCATCTACGTGTTTTGCGTCGTCTACGCCCATGTCCTCATCGGTAGGCAAGTTGATAGTGAATTTCCCTGGGAGCCCTTCTTCTTGATAAAACTTTCCATCATATGTCGAGGGGTCTAGGCGGTGGTAATCTTCACAGTTCAGCAAGGGCGGCCTACAACGCGTCGGTACTGTGATCACAACATCCCAGCCTTGCAAACATTTTTTCAGGTTTTTGCACAGGTACGGGAGGTAAAAAACTTGAAAGGCCAGGGTAGCCAAAATATAGACATCATCTCCCGTATAAAACGGAGCTTCGTTCAACTTCGACGAACCCAATATCAGGTATCCGTTTCACCCGATGTTGGTTGAACCACTGGCATTTGAATACGACGAGGTTTTGCCATGTGCCAAAACCGTAATCCAGCTCGTATATACGCTCGACTCTTCCATAGTAATGAAGTCCCGCTATTTATTGTCTTCCGGTTGGGCCGTCTCATCGTGTAATCACGGGTATGAAAGCGATACCCATTCACGTTATAAGACACGTATGACTCACTATTAGGAATATGCCTATAGGCAGAAGCCAACTAGTGGCGCACCCGTATTTTCCTACGCCGGCGCTATGGCTAGTGGCATAGAGAAAAACGGTGCGCTACTAGTATGGCGTTAGTATGGCGTTACTAGTAGCGTATGCCGCCAGTGTGTACGCTACTACTGTGTGGGCCCCACCAACCCATGGGGCCAGAAGATATCCGCGGCGTGCGCCGTCCAACCTATGCTACTAGTATGGCATTACTGGTAGCACACACGGAAGCACCTACGCCACCAGTATGTGTGGTCCGGGTCGCCTCTGTGCGGCCCACATGCTGGTGGCGCACCCTTTTTGAGTACGCTAATACTGGTAGCCTACCGTGATCTGGTACGCTACTAATATGTTGAGTCCCTTTGAGCCAAAGTGGACCCCACATACTGGTAGCGTACTACGAATATGTTGGGTCCCTTTGAGCCAAAGTGGACCCCACATACTGGTAGCGTACCCTATCATGGTACGCTACCAGTAGTGCAATTCTTGTAGCGCGCCCTATTTGGGTACGCTACTAGTAAGCTGGCATTATCACTTATTGCACCCAGCCACCTATTACTTACCCAGGGTACTGGTAGCGTACGCCCTTAGGGGTGCTCTACCAATAAATTACTGGTAGCGTACCACAGAGGGGTGCACTACCAGTAAGTAATTGGTATCGCACCCCTAAGGGCGTACCCTACCAGTGTATTTCGTTGAAACTTAACCAAATTGATAGCGTGCGCGTTCCCCTTCCAACTTCGATCCAAAATCCCTAACCGGAGCGCCCCTTCTCCCCTTCGCCTATCGATCGCCACCGCCGCGACGATGCACCGCTCCAAGCCCAAGGTGCGGATGCCCGTGATGCTGCTCCTCCTCGCTGACGCACCGTGCCTGCCACCGACCTCACGGACGCTCCTCCTCGCCGATACGCCGTGCCCGCCACCGACCTCGCCAACGCGCCTCCTCATCGATGCGCCATGCCTGCCACCGACCTCGCCGACGTCCTCGCTGTGTTGCCGCTCCTCCTACCGGTGAGGTCCATCTGCTACCTGGTTTTCCTTCTTTTAGGGTTTGAACCTCGGTGTTAGTAGTTAGGGTTTAGGTTTAGGTTTAGGTTTGAATCAAATATTTAGGTTTAGGTCTGGATTGTATGTGCATTGGAAGCAAATTTTGTATGAATCGAGTGCATTTTGATGTCGCCGGTGACGGCACTATGCACTATGTTCTTTGATCATACTAGATTTAGATGTGCGCCTTGGCGCACGATCCCGTAAAGTCCGTGCCAATATTTATTTTGTATAACAACGATAAAATCTAATCGCCAATATTTTTTTTTTTTTTGCGAAATAATCTAATCGCCAATATGATAATACATATCTTACGTTTTATAAAACGATAACATTAAGACGAAATTAGGATAAAGCACACGAAACTACAACGGAACAATAAACACTCATATATAACCGGAATGTGTCGTTTCATCGAACAAAAGTATGAAGCCTAGATAGCTCTAAAATATGTTCTCGGACCTAGCATGGTGTACATATTTGTACCTTGTCAACAAAGTGAAGATAATGCTCAGTTTATGAACCAAACGTCCATCAAATAGGATAAATTTAGGTTCACTCCAGCCGCTGCCAAAAAGCACTTGAATCCTTCATCCAGGTTTGAGACCAGCAAGCTCATCCCGCAGCTGTTGGCACGCATCGCCTAGTTATTTTTCCTCTGCAGTCTACATACTATCCTGGAATGAGAGTTTAGGCCGTTTTCTTGTTTAGGCATTCATTGACTCTTCTAGGTCGCCTGGTACTGGCCTTTTTCGGTCGTGATTTTGTATCTGCTCTACTTCACTGTACTGGCGTGAGGCTCTTCTCCTCATTTGGTGTGGGGATGGTATGGTAGAGCTGGCAGAAATGGAGCCGGGTGTCGTTGTGGTACGGGCGCCAGGGTAGGGAAGCTTTAGCGGATGGTGCGGCGGACCAAAAATTTACCAGAGCAGTTGTCCGGCATCAGGGCGGAAGTAGATGCAGTGGGAATTGGGATGTGGCAGCGGAGGTGGATCATTACAGAACATGGAGCGATATGCTTGCAAGAAGCAACCTGTGAGTTCGATTTCTCGGATGAGTCCAATTATTGGGCAGAGCGGAAGTGGCCAGCAGCAGATGCCGACGCTAGATGGAGAGAAATATGGAGCAAATTCAATAGATCTCTAGATAGCTGGTATGTTTTTTTCTACTGATTTGTTAGAATGTGCCTTGATTGTGAAGGTCAATCCAGTTCGTTCAGTACTTTGAGAAATGCATTATACATCTGTCTAATAAAACATCTAAGCACAAGGAAACCATAGATTGGTGTGAGCTATTAGATGCAAAGCTATGCTAACAGAGAATCAAGATGATCTAGTTAGTTGGCGGTAGTCTGATCCTCCATCTTGTTGATGGCAATACCCTGAGTCCTCACCAGCGGCAGGCGTTCCTTCTCCTCCACTTACTCCAGCAGAACCTGCAGGTTAGTCATTACACAGATTGATTATAACTGAAAATAGCCAGATAGATGGAAGATAAATTCAAAAAATAGGGAGATTGTTTCTTAGAAGCTAATATGGAAGTATAAGAGGAAACATAGCTTAGACACGATGAAAGGCCAGACATCACTACTTAGCATACATGCGACCAATTATACTATGGTTTATAGAAACATAATACATGTCAAACATAAAGGAGAAAGGGCATGGATAGGAAATCATCTTAAATGTTGTTCAGCACTTGACAATACAGGATATTTCTAGTATGTGTAAAGGGGCTACCATTCTCATCTAGTGTAATAATCTTTAATCCACTCCTCGAAGTGACCCTTGAGATGGCCACATAAAACTGTCCATGAGAAAAGAAGTGTTCTGGCAAGTAAACACCAATTGTGTCAAGCGTCTGGCCTTGGCTTTTGTTTATAGTCATAGCACATCACATACGGATTGGGTACTGCCAACGTTGTAGTGTAAAAGTCCACATCGTCGACATAGCACTCATCACTATCCTAGGAGTTCACACTATGAACTTTTACTCTAAGCAACATGAAGTTAGTAAAATGGGCAGCAATCTGTCAAACAAACAACGGAATAAACCAGGTCAATAGTAAAAGCAACAATGGTTGGTAGCAAAATCAATATATGATATCATTACGAAAATTTAAGTTGAGGGTACATGCTTTGGAATTGAGTAAGCTATGGGCATATAATACTTGTCAGGAATCACATATATGTCTGTGGTAACAACATTCCTCATACTGAAAACAGGCCATGCAATGTTGACAAACTTGATAAAGATCCATCGTAATATTGTTGGCCACCCAAATAGTTGATAGCATGAAAACAATCGACCAGATGTAAAATAGGTGATTCATTATATCATTGGAACAAACCACATAGACAAAGCAATGCTAGCTTGCCACACGTTAAAATGTGTTATCTCAATTAAATGAAATCAATCCTTTTCTCAATCAAATGAAATCAATCCCTAAACAAAGAAACCTATATGGTACATGTGGCTTTTCTACTTTCTGAAATTATGGAGTAAAGGAAGATAATAAACAAAACGACAACATGCTGTTATCCAGTCCCAAATGACGACAATTCTAAGTTCCCGAAGAAACCAACAGTTTAGTTTAAGAACCAACAGTTCAGTTTAAGAAACCAACAGTTCATATGTTTTATGTAGTACACATGCACAACTTTTGGACTTGAAGTAATAGTTTGTCTCCTGGTTGCCCGGC
Source organism: Lolium perenne (assembly GCF_019359855.2). NCBI lineage: Eukaryota > Viridiplantae > Streptophyta > Magnoliopsida > Poales > Poaceae > Lolium > Lolium perenne. The sequence goes on from NC_067246.2 coordinate 340,456,126, forward strand.
TAAATGCTTTAAACTAAAGTGCGAAGGGAGAACTAAGCTTCTATTGTTCCATGGTTGTATCAAAATACATGACTACCCTTTGCCCCTATTTTTTTGCTTACAGAAGCAAAACACCATTATGTGAAATAAAGACCATTATATAGGTTAGTGAAGTCGCAAATACCTGTTTATATTTGTTCTCCTTGATCACAAAGTAGGTCCAGCGTTTCCTGAGACGAAGACACCATCACCGCCTAATCCCCTATTGTAATTAGTGTTTCGGGGTAAAATAATATTCATGAGTTACTGCTGCAAAGGAAACTAAGATGTCTAATAATTTATACTTAATGGAAAACTTAACACTCAATCGATCATGTAGGGCTCACCTTCTATTGTGTGGCAGACAAATTTTCCTGACACTTTATTTGTCATCCACAATTAGGTGACTCACCCATAACTCAACAGCACAGAACACCGACATTCCCAGCTATTCTCTCTCGCTGATGACGGAAGCTGCAAATCCTGAGTCGGAAACAACAGTATCAACTACTCTCGTGCTGAAATAACCTACTGTTGATAAATATTATTAATACGTGCATCCATGAAGTGTTCTGCAAAAGAAAAGGCCAAGTCCTGAAGGTGTGCAATCTGCATGATTCACAGGTATGTATATGTATAATTTGTGACTGATTACTAAGTTTCCTTTCGGGAAACACATCGCATTAATATTTTACTACAGTAAAATTACGAATATCACTATTCTTAAGATGGAAAAAACAAATAAAATATGTTTCTGTCGGACAAAATATTTGGCTCTAGCTAATTTATGGATAGATAAGGTAGTGAATACTGCCAGTTTCAACCAATATGTTACTGCATAGGTGAATAGAGAGCCAAATATGGTGAAATATATCTATCACTTACATGGTACTTTTTTTCCTTAAGATGAGCAAGAACTTTATTTGAAACCGGCATACTTTATTATAGAATGTGGAAAGACAGAAAGGAGCTAATAAAATGATGAAATGATTACTGACATGTTAAGAAGTCATGGTGAAGAAAAAATCAAAGTACACAACAATCTGTAACTGTGAAGAATAATGCAATGAGAAAGCAATCAGAAATAAACATCGAATACAATAATTAATACCTTCATAATTTCATCAAAACATATGCACGGCAGGTTACAACCAGCTGAACATAGGAACTACGATATATGCCTGTAGTTTTTCTCCGGTGAATATTTACCTGAGGACATGACCACAACCTGCAAAACATATGCACGGCAGGCTACAACCAGCTGAAGAAGAGGCATGTGTCTGGTACTCATAAAAGACAACAATAAACTGCAAAACTAATTTTAGGAACTGAAGATCTTTGTACAAGTCTTTTATCTCGCGAGGCACTGCCGTAGACCGTGAGTGGGAGAGAAATGAACCTTGTCGCGGTGGCGACATCAAGAATGGTGATGCGGCACCTAGGATTGAATCAGCGATAATGCGGCACTGGGAGACGTCGTGTGCCAGCGAATGGACGCCACAAAAATCATTCCCTACAAAGAGGTGCTCAGTTTTAGATGGTAGGCAGAAATGCTATATAGCAAAGAGTATTGTTTGCTCGTTATAAATAATAAATCAATGCTCACAGAAACTAATACCAATCAAATGTTGTTTCTTTCTCTTATAACACATAAAAGGTATTTGAATGGTTGATCTATTTTTATACACAATAAACTAAGTCTAGCCAACACACCACATGAAAAATGAATAGTAATGTTATAGCGATCCACAGAAATCATGGCAGAAGAATCATCAAGCAAAATTTCCAGAATGTATTTCCTATGTGTAAAAACCAATCATTATGCCAAATTGAGAAAATCAAATGGGATTGTACTCTACCTGGTACAGAACATCAGTACAAAGAAACTAAAGTTAGTACCCTAAAAATAATTCAGTGACAACTCACATAAATATCATTTTCATCTGTCAACTTATTAATTGGGAAACCTTTGAAATATCAATAGAATAAAACGATATGAAAAAGGAGCTAGAGATATCATGCAGTACAACAATTATCTGCAATTCAGATCATTGGCCGTTGTTGCCACTGGTTTAGAAATCCCCTGCCACCCAGACACAAGCATTCAAGGTCACATCTCAACATATACAGAGAAATAAGCAACAAAATAATAATTTCTCATGCTGAAAGTTATATTCCAGCAATAAGAGAATAATAACTCATAATTGGGCAGAATACATACCCTGACAGAACTAACATTAGTAGCGCCAACTGCTAGGATTGCAATTTACCCTTTCATTCTCAACACAAGTTTCTTATGGTCCGCACAACACGTACACTTGTTCAGAAAAGGTTACCTAAAAACACAATATAGTTGTAATAATGGAGTTCCGACAGTGTTTCACAGGTTACACTACAAAACAGAATAACTGCAAACCTGAGAAATGTTGACGTTTTAAAATATTCCAATCAACAGGAGAGTGAACTCGATGATAATCAACAGGGTGTAAATAAAGGACGGAGTAAAATATCCCTCTCTCCGGGCTGACAAGCAGGGGTTGACGTTAAATACCCGCGAAACGTTCAAAATATAAATACACTGAATAACATATGCTTAGAGGAATTGAACAAATACAACAATAGACCAACTTGAACATATAGAGAGCATACGAAGTGGAGTAACTTTTCTATAACAAATGTTGAACAGTGAAAGAAAAAAATTCTGTTCGTGATAATCTTAAAGGGAACAACAATGGTACTAACTTTGCAATTAACAGTATGTTGATTCGTTAACAGCTGGAATTATGTTCAAAAACATAGATAGGCGATTAGAAAGGCACAAACACAAGTATGTTGCATTCTGATTCTCGCGCGACAAGCCAGCTGCAGGTTGTGGGAGTGCCACCTCGTCCGCCTGCTCACCCTCCATATACCACCTCCTCCGCCTTCTCATCCTCCATATGCCACCTCCTCTCTCCTTCATTAGCCGCCAGGCTCATGCCTCTTTGCGACGATCCATCTTTTGTTCCATCCATTGTCTCCGCCCTTTAGATGCAAGCACAACCTGTACACCATACATATATGAGCAGGCGGGTGAGAAAATTAAAATTTATTCATGCCAAGTACACAGAAATAGAGAAAAATAGTCTACACAGCAAACACAATCATGCAAGAAACTAAAATCAAGCATGAACCACCCAGGACCAGTCGCCAGCTATCTTCCTCAACTCACCAAGGTTCCAAACAGCAGCTGCACCTATTGTACAACAAAGAGTCGGCCAGCTATCTTCCCCAACTCACCAAGGTTCCAAACAGCAGCTGCACCTATTGTAGAACAAAGAGAAGCATCTGATATGAGCAATTGTGGTGATTAAATAAAAATGATGTGAGCTCTCACCATCTAGAAAGAGGAAAAATGGACCGGAACGGCGGCGCTAGGGCACCAAGCAGAGCAATAGAGGAGGCCAAGAGCGTGCTCTGGCGGCGGCTCACCTCGGCTAGCCGGACCGCGACGAGCTCGAGGAGGGACGGGGAGGTGGCAGCACGTGAATCGACGCGAGCGGCTAGGGTTTCCACAGCGGGTCACTGGCCCGCACTTGACCTGCGCTGCTGAGCCCCGCCCTGGCACCTCCTCCTCTTCCTCCTCTTCTCTTCGGCGGCTCGTGCTCCCCTGCGCTGAAGACAGCGACACTTCTCCCACAAACTCGCGCCCCTTTCTGCTTCTCTCTGCCCAGTGAAAAAGGGAGCGATGGAGGAGGGGAAAAAGGGAGCAGTGGAGGAGGGGATCCTTGCCGGCTGCCCCAGGCGTAACGGAGAGGAGGAGGACGGCGAGGCGGAGCGCGGCGATGGGAGATAGGAGGACGAGCGAGACGATGGAGGCGATGGGAGAGAGGACTGGCGAGAGGAGGGAGCGTGGGTTGGGGCGGCGATTCTGTGGGCAGCGTGGGGATAGGGTTGTGCTGATCTCACCTTGGCCTCCTCTCTCCTCAGCTGAGCCAGCTAAATCACGACACGTGGTCCAATGGCTGAATTAAGAAATGAGACAACCGCCCAACGGGTGCGCGCGAGATGGCTATCGTGGATGCGCTGCGAGTCCCCCTATGGGGGGCATCTATTATAGGTTAGATACATGTTTTTGATGTGCTGATGCAATGGTACTATGCACTAGGTGCGGCAAATGTGCAAATGTCTTTTTTACAGGGATTTTAAATGAGTTGCCAATGTTTAGACAAAATGTTTATTCATTTTCATTTCGCCAAATTTCTGGCACTCCGTAGGTCCTTTTTTAGCAAAGGTCATGTCGACTTTTTTCGTTATTTTTCTTGTTACTAACTACTTGCAATTTAATTACCCTTTAGTGCAAACATGTCGACCGGAAACCACAGCGATGAGGCTGGGTGTTCTAGGTCTTTGTCGCAAGAAGAAGAAAATTCACAGCTCGTTCGTTGTGACGACATGGTTGACCAGGGCACTGGTGGCCACGAGACCACTAGTGCCACTGATGGCAACGGGGCCACCTCTGCCGGGTGTAACACCCAACTTTTGCAACCTTGTTTAGTAGTCCAAAGTGCAAAAATCAGGGGGAACAAAAACTTTTTCTAAAGACTAATTAAGATAAACTGCCTTGATCTGCTTGCAGATGAATTGCCTTGATGTGCTTGTTGACATGAATTGCTTTGATTTGCTTGTAGATGATTTGCCTTGATCTGTTGGTTTAGGTTTTCTTGAACACCTCATCACCTTAAGATCATTTCTTCTCAACCAAGTCTTGACTAATCCTAAATTGTGATATAGTCCAACCTTTACACCTCTGACTTAAATACCTCCATATGTGGCAATGTCAATGCACCTACCTTGGGATCTTCCTTGTGATGTATTCTAACTCACCTGGTCCCTGATTTAAAGCTTGGGATCATCTCCTCCTTAATACACCCCTCTCTTATACACTAAACAAAAACCCTAAAACCTCGCAAATTTGACTAAGTCCTAAAACTGTTATCAGGTTCCATTTTGGAGCCTCTGGATTAAGCTACCCCTTGCTATCTATGGCAATGCACTTGGTCCTAGGCCTACCTTGTCTTGAGCACTTCCCAACCCTACCAATGCCCTGGACCAGCTCACCCATTTATCCACTTATCCTTGATGGTTTCGAGGCCAAGTCAATAATCTATCTTGGCAGTGTTAAAATCTTCAAACTTTGGCAGTTGTTTCCTAAGCACCCACAACTGCTATAGGAAAACTCTGGGCATGGATCTCATCTATACAACTCCCTCTACAACTTCCACATCTTGCATGTCTCATGCTATCCTCTTAACCCATGTATTCCACTTGATCTTGTGCCCTATCCAGAGTTATAGCTCTGGATCACTTCTTCTCCTTTTACCTCTTGTTCTTCTTTAATCCAAGTTTAATTTTCACAAAACCAAGTGTGGAGATGATGGCTACATAATGTAGTAATCACCTACCCTTGAGAGCACTTTTTCCAAAAATATTTTTCCTTTCTTTTACAAAATTCCCAAAACCCTATTTTACATTCTTCTCTCTTTTGACCATAAGACTATTTCTAGTTTTATCAAAGCTTCTCAATTTATTTTCTCAAATAAAATATGAAACGTGGGTGGTATTTTATATCACCTAATTTCTACTCCAAAAATAATTTCCATATAATAATTTTCTTTGTTTTATTTTTCTTTTGACAAAATGCTTGTTTATGGTACTTGTACCTTTTCTTACTCTTTCTTGCTTATTTTAAAATTTGAGAAATCTACTTTGCTTAATAAGGTAAGTAGAGCCTTTTGTACTCCTATGAGCTACCTAGCTTCTCCCAACTTTTTCAAAATCCATTTCTATTGAACTCCTTTCCCATTTGTCCATAAACCTTCGAGGTGATTCAAATATTTATCGAATGTTTTTCTTTTTTAAATGACAACCCTTGCCCATCAAAATTTTCCTTCTCTGATCAATTAACATCACCACCTCAATAGCTTAACCATGATCCTCTTGAAGGACATTTGATCAATAATGGATTCAATGTCCATTTTCATCTCTCTTATGGTTTTCTAAAAACATCAAGACCCACATAATGACCCCAACCATCACCTCTTGGCTGACCTACATGATCATCTATCAACCTCCCTTGGCCCAACCTTGCTTAGCAAATGAAGGATCCGGCCACCCCATGCATTGCAACATGTGGCATGTGAGCTAATCTCTCTTCTTCCTCTCTTATCTTGATCCACCGATGGAAAGACATGGCATGCTTCTCTCTCCCTCTCTGGTCATCCACCACTGCAGCCCTAACCCCTCTCTTTGTTTGCTAGTGGTTGGAGGCAAGGAAAGAAAGAGACATATGCATGCAATCGGCCAAATCCTTGAGAAGACATTGTTTCTGGCCGACCCTCTCCCTCCATCCTGTACCCAGGTGTGTTGCACGACCCTTCTCACCCCCGGAACCCTCAAGGTAGGCACCACGCCTAGCCCTAGCTCTCCCTCCTCTCTCTCTCTTACCATGGACACGGATGGCATGCCCATTTCTTGGTCGAGCGTGTCTGACCGAACCATCGCGCCACTAGCCTCCCCTCTCTTCCCAAATACTTGCACAAATGACCCTGGTCTTTGTCTTGTTCCTCCTGGCCTCAATCGAGCCCGTTCTATAGGCCGACGCGGCGTCGAACACTTGGCGGGCACAGGCTTGGCGAACCCTCTCCGAGTCGGCCATGCCTCCCTCGACCTGACCCGTCACCTCTGGCCCCGCCCAGCTCTCATGCACCCCTGGAACGGACCCATCCCCTCTCCTTGTCCCCTTCTGCCCGTCTCCACGTGCCGCCCCTGCCCACCAGTCCGCGAGCGACATGGCAGGCAGAGCACACCTTCCTCTCCTTCTTAACACCCTAGCCTCCCTCCCTCTCTTGCACCTCGCCTCCTCCCCCTCAGTAGCACCCCGAAACCGCGCCCTGGCTCCTCCTCAGCCGAAACCTGCGTGCCGCCTTGACATCCGCACCACCGCGGGAGCATCGTCGACGCCGGCAGGATACCTACAGCCCCTTGACCCCCCCGTTCGCTTTTCTTGCTTCACGTCGCCCTCCTGAAGCTCACCCCGTTCTTGGTTTGTTTCAGGGACGTCGGCAACCAACGCGCTCAACCTCGACGTCGTCCGGCCGACGTAGAACCCACGTCTCCGTCCTCACGGGAGCCTCGCAGAGGTCCACGAGACCACCCACGCATGCATGCGTCGCTATCCGAGCCACGTCTATCTCCGCCGCCGACCACTTCTGCGCCGTTCTCCGTCGTGACCCCGTCTTCCTCAATCCCACGGAGAGCTCCCACGTCCTCACCGTCGTCCTCGGCAAGGAGTCTCCCGCGACCTTACCGTCCTCCTGTAGCACATCGGGCGTCCCCGCCGGTGAAGCCAAGCCGCCGCACTCGCATCTCCGTCTTCCCCAAGCCCCCGGTGAGCCTCCTCTCCCCTCTCCGTCGCAGAACCACGGCGCCACCGTCGCCCGGACGTCGCGTGCGCCCGAAGCCCTCGCATGCAGATCCTGCAGCCGCATGCGGTCGCCCATGCATGCCTGCGTGGCGGCGGGGCCCCGCCTGGGCCGTTTGAAACGTCGGCATCTCCCGCGTGCGCCAGCTGTGGCCGTGGGCCGGCCCAACACTGCGCAGCCACCCCCGGCCCACTTCCTCTTTTCTATTTAAAAGGAGATGAATCTACCAGTAAAGAGTGCTGTATGTTTTGAAATCTAGAAAATTCCTCACGTTTCCAAATTTTGTGAATCAAAATTCTGGACGCTCCTAATAAAATTCTGAATCACATAAAATTGCATGCATGTGGTTTGATAGTGTACTTTTGTGCTCATAATTGCTCTACTGAAATGTTGCTGATTCAGTAATTTAATTATTGTGTGAATTGTGTGAACTCCAATTTTGTTGACAAAAGGAACTCTATACCTTTATTTTGGCATAGGTCAAACATGCTGGAGCTTCCTAGATCTTGCTTGATGAATAAAACTAGATCTGTCCAGTGAGCTATTCACTGATTTTTATTTTGAAAAATACAAAGTGTTTTGGGACAAACCCAAGTGTCTCTGTTAGATATCATGTTAGGGTATGTCCAGGTCAAGGGAATGATTTTTGTGACTGTTATTTTATTTCTGGGGATTTTCTAACCAAGACAGGGTACCTTTTTAGTATATAAATCGTGATAATTATTTTATAGCTCAGAAAAATGCCAAACCGATTTTGGTGGATCACATTTTTCAGCAGCTATCTGTTGGTATGTTTGTTACTGGCTTGTTATGCTCTGATCTCTGTGTGCCTTGGAAATAGATTGCTTTAGTTTCTGTATTATTAAAATGTTTTAAAACTTTAAAAAACTTATTTGTGATTGGTTCCAATGCATGTGTGTTCTACATGTTAGTAGCTTCCAGTAGGTATGCTGCATGTATTTTTGTGACTCACAGAAAGATTTAGGCCATTTAATTGGTCCCTAAGTCATTTCTGGTTTTATAAAAATCTTATCTATTGTTTTAAAAACCCAAATTTAGTGAATCCAATGTCTGTAGCTTTATAAAATCAAGCTTTACTCTCTGTGATTTTACCAATATTTTGTGTGCATTATTCTGGAGTGGCTTGTTAATTTGGTGCTAGTGCTTATTTTACCCATAGGGAAACTGGGTTGGCTTTGTTTAAAATGTTTTGTAATGAACTTTGGCACCAGACCCTTTCTGGTGGTTTCCAAGATTCATTACCTACCAGTACTTATGCGGATTATATCTTGGTGTGAGCTAAAGCCGTTTTAGCTAATAGCTGTTATGTTAAGGCCTTTTCGAGTAGCGGTAAAATCAGCCCCTTTATAAGTAAGATGACCATCTTTCCCTAGGTGCTATTATTTGATGTGTTTAGTGTCTCTGATTTAGTGGTTGGCTATTGTGTGTTGTTGTGTGGTTTGATGCTATGCCTAGGGATTGATTGCCTTCTCTTTTATTTTGCGACGTTAGAATGCGAGTACTATCGGAGAAGAAAGGGAGGATCTTGGTGAGGATTTCGAAGAGGAAAGAAGAGCAGATGTTTCGTGAAGATGAAGTCCAGGGACAAATAGCCAACAAAGGCAAGCCACCTCTTGATGCATATCTCATCCTAATTATCTTACTCTTGCATTATTAGTTGATTTATAAATTGCATAGTTTATTTTCTTTTATGTGGGTGGTTATTGCCACCCGAAGTTTTATTATTCCACCCTTAGGGTGCAGCCCTCGTTGGCACCTACTAATCAAACTCCTATTAGTGATATGGTGCTTACCACCTTATTCTCCTTGTCGCCCCTTTTGAACAAATACGGACTATAGGTTGGGAGCCCTTTGAAAAAGATGTTTTATGAAAAAGGTTTCAAGAAAGGAAGTTCTTCGAAAACCTTGGAATGGGGCAACCCTGCCCAAGTGTGAGTTTTTGAAAATAAAAAGTGTTTGCAAAAGAAGTTTTGCTGGAGGCAAGTGGAGGAAAGAAAATGTTTTCGAAAACTTCAGCGCCTAAGTACTCACCCGGACTAAAAGACAGTGCAACCACATTACCCCAAAGTGGGCACGGGGCGTAGCGTAGTAGTTTGTCTCGCCTTAGTTTGAGTCCTGGAAGTGTAAGGGGTAGTCCGAGCATTGACACCTATCGACCGTGGCCTTCCCAATGAACTGGGGATGCCTTTCCGTCTCGGACAGATGGCAGGGGTACAACCTATGAGCTCCCATTGAATAATGCCCCGCAGTTGGTCGCGGCATTCCGGAGGGTCGAGCTGGTCGGGGAATTTGCTACTCCTGGGTAAACGACCCCTCGGACTCTGGTATTGGGAGGTACAACTCTGGGCGGCATGTCTTAGGCTAAGGCGAGCAGGCGAAAAACTACGATCGGGTACTTGTCGTGGCATAAGTTGTTATGCAGGGATGATGCCCACACGATGAGTATCCGGATCTTGTGGGGAAAGTGTACAACCTCTACAGAGTGAAAACTATTCGAATAGCCGTGTCCGCGGTTATGGACGGTTGGGAAGGTTGTTGCTTAGCCTGAAGAGTTTTGGTTTATAAAAGTGTTTTCTCAAAAATATTTCGGGAAAATGATGCCAGTGGGACTGGTGGAAAAGTACCTGGGAGGTATGGTGGAAAGTTGGAAAAGTTGTTTTAGCCATTCTGAGATGGTCGGAAAGGAAAATGGGTCACCCTTACCTATTAGTCTTAGAAAGAAACTTGTTTTCAAAAAGGTTCTCAACAAAGATATAGAGATGTCATACTCTCGAGAGAAACTATCTCTCACTCCTTGTAACCCTATAATAGTACATGTTCCTTGCTACTGCCAAATTTCATATCCTTTACTTCTCTCTAAGGTGGTTTGCGAGTACAATTCATAATGTACTCATGGCTTTATCCCTGGCTATTTACTTGGCCAGACTTGGTGGAATCCGACAGATGAACAAGGAGTCGACGACATCTATGCGAGCTAGGAACGTCTTCCCAGTCAGTTGCTTGTAGGGTTATGGCATGACTTGGGCCATGCTAACGCTTTCGTCTGAAGTATTTTCGCTGTGTGGTTGATGATTTCCTGCCATTATGGCTCGTATGTAAGTATCTGGTCATGTGACCATTGTAATCTTTTTATTCGGTACTGTAATGGATGTTGTATTTGGTACCAGTTCGGTTATGCCTTCACGACACACTGATCATGGGATCGTGAATGTGTATGCATAACGGGTGTTTCGGACAGCTAGTCCGGGGCCCCACACCGGGGATGGCAATGTGACCACCGATGCCCAACCCAAGAGGCGACAGAGGGAGAGGTGCCAAAACAAGCTCAACACCATCAGGGACGAAGTCTACGAAGTAGACCCCGACAGTGGTGAGCCTCTTTAGCCAGAGAATGTTGCAACGGGCAATGGCGCACAAGTAGCATGCATTCTTCGAGACACCATTTCGATCAATGAAACGAACTTAAGGGACCCTAGTACGAAAGATTTAGTCACCCTCATCATCTGGAAGTTGCACAACGGGTACAACTTCCCTCCCCTTTACCATACCCAAGATCTCACTGGTAACCTGGTAAACACCCACGCCCTCAGCAAGTTCAGCAGGTACTTATGCAGTTGGAAATCGAGGTTGAGAAAAATGGTTGATAATGGTGAAGATTTCTCAAAGGTCCACAAGGCATGGACGCAGATCACGGAAGAGGAGTGGGCAACATTGAAGGAGACCTGCGCTCTAGCTTCGACCAAGGATATGCGAGAGTGGGGTTTGCAAATGCATGGCAAGAACATAGGTACCCACACTCTCGGAAGTCAGGGTTAGTAATGCAAGAGGCCCAAGTGGGAAAAGGAGGACGCAACCCCTAAAGAGGCTGGAAAAACCAAACCCTGGAACAATGTTGTCAGAATCGTGATTTTGAATCGGATCGGAACCTCTATGGTAGGACCGCAAAGCATAGGATCTTAACTTTTAGAATTGTAAAATCTTAGATTCTACTTACCAGAATCGTTGAATCGTTCCACTCAATTTGGGTCGTAAAGTCGTAGAATCGCATAGTAGAATCATGATTCTGTCAACTATGCCTAGAACAAATTTGAGGACCAGCGGGTCCGTGAGTTTATCAGGGCTCGGTACCATGGTGACCGCAAAACCGGGGATCTTGTCACGGATGAGAGGACGACAGAAGTCATGAAGGAACTGGTAATTAATTTACCGGCTTAGCTTCTAATCAAGTCGATTACATTCTAGTAGTCACATTTCTAAATGTTTCACGTTCCTTTTGCAGCATAGACAAACTGAGCTTGAATCTCAAAGCTCCTTCCAGGGGTCGGCCCCGTGGGACCAACCTTTAAACCGGGCGATAAACAAGACACTGGGCAAGCCGCTGGATAAGAGGCCGGCACATGGCCATGTGGTCAGCGCCAGAAATGGCGCTAGATGGGATCACTATTACCATGAGGATAAGGAGGAGCAAAAGAAAAGAAGGAGGCTCGAGCAGCTTGACGTCAGGGAGGAATTGGCGACTGTCAAAGCAAACATGCCCCTGGTAGTCGAAGACCAAGTGGCAAAGATGAGCAACGCCCTCCTTCCTACCATGATGCAGTCGATCTCGAATTGGATCAAAGGAGGTCAGCAGGGGCCGTTGCCAATTCCCAACTTACGAGCGAGCAACTCGACCAACGAGGCGCTGGTTAATGCACCTGATGTGAATACCGATGCTCCTACCCCTGCTGTTGTGGCCAATGATGCATTACCTGTGAATGCTAAAGCTCCTATCACCGCTGAGTTGGCTAATGCGCCGGTTCTGAATGCCAAAGCTCCTACCCCTGTTGATGTGGCCAGAACTCCAGCTGTGGTTGCCAAAGCTTCTACCCCCACTCCTACGACCAGAACTCCGACTATGAATGCCAAAGCTCCTACCACCGCTGAGTTGGCCAATGCTCCGATTCTGAATGCTAAAGCTCCTACTGTAGGGTTTGTAGCATAGAAAACGAAAAATTCTACTGTAAGAACGAATAAAAACAAGATCCAATCTATGGAAAAGCCAAGATCCAATCTATGAAACATATGCAACGAGATAGATGAGAAACTAACCCTCGAAGATCCAAAGCGTTAACGAGATCAGATCTCGTGGTTGATGTAGAAGTTCCTTCCGGTGCTGCGATCGGGCAGCACTTCCGTACTCGGTCACACGTACGGAGTCGATGTAGACGTCCTCTCCCCGTTCTAGCGGGCAGCGGATGTGGTAGATCCCCTCAGAATCCCAGTAGCACGACGGCGTGGTGGTGGTGGTGGAGAAATCCTGTAGGGTTTCGCCAAGCCTGAGCATGAAGAAGGCGGAGGGAGAGAGGTGGCGGCTAGGGTTGGGAGGAAGGGTGGTATGCGCCCCTGCACCCTCCCCTCTTTATATAGGGGGAGGGGCGGCTAGGGTTGCCTTGGCCCCTCCTCCACCCCTTAGGGCTGGCGCACAAGGGGGGTGGGGAACTTGCCCCCCAAGCCCCCCCTTGAATCTAGGGTTTCCCATTAACCCTTGGGGGGGTTGGCCGGCTGGGCCATGGGGCATCGTGCGCCTAGCCCATTGGGGCTGGGCTATACCCCCTCGGCTCATGTGGCCCCTCCCGGGGTCGTGGGCCCACTAGTGGCCCCTCCGGAACCCTCTAGAATTACTCCGGTTATCCATCGAAATAATCCCAAACTTTTCCGAAACCCGGAACGAGACTTGCCTTATATGAATCTTATTCTCCGGACCTCCTCGTGATGTCCTGGATCCAATCCGAGACTCCAAACAACTTTCGGTCTCCATCTCATATTTCATATCTACTTAAACAACATCGAACCTTAAGTGTGTCACCCTACTGTTTGCGAACTATGCAGACATGATCGAGATACCTCTCCGATCAATAACCAACAGCGGTACCTGGAGATCCATAATGGCTCCTACATATTCAACGATGAATTTGTGATCGAAAGAATCATAAACATACGATACCGATTCCCTTTGTCGCGTGATACTTTACTTATCCGAGATTTGATCATCGGTATCTCCATACCTAGTTTAATCTCGTTACTGATAAGTACTCTTTACTCGTACCATGATATGACATTCCTTGTGACCCAGTCACATGCTTGCAAGCTAATTGGATGACATTCCACCGAGAGGGCTGATACGTCTCCAACGTATCGATAATTTCTTGTGTTCCATGCCACATTATTGATGATATCTACATGTTTTATGCACACTTTATGTCATATTCGTGCATTTTCTGGAACTAACATATTAACAAGATGCCGAAGTGCCAGTTGCTGTTTTCTGCTGTTTTTGGTTTCAGAAATCCTAGTAACGAAATATTCTCGGAATCGGACGAAATCAACGCCCAGGTTCCTATTTTGCCCGGAAGCATCCAGAACACCCGAGAGCCGCCAGAGGGAAGCCCTGGGGGCCCCACACTACACCCTAGCGTGGCCAGAGGGGGGGCCGCGCCGCCCTATGGTGTGGTGGCCCCAGGCCCCCTCCGAGGCTGCCCTTCTGCCTATTTAAAGCCTCCGTTGCGAAAACCCTGATACGTTCGACGAAACCAGAGAAAACCTTCCAGAGCCGCCGCCATCGCGAAGCCAAGATCTGGGGGATAGGAGTCTCTGTTCCGGCACGCCGCCGGAACGGGGAAGTGCCCCCGGAAGGCTTCTCCATCGACACCACCGCCATCTTCACCGCCATCGCTGTCTCCATGATGAGGAGGGAGTAATCCACCCCCGAGGCTAAGGGCTCCGCTGTAGCTATGTGGTTCATCTCTCTCTTTATGTGATCTAGTTGAATATTATCTATGTGCTACTCTAGCAATGTTATTAAAGTAGTTTTATTCCTCCTACACGGTGTAATGGTGACAGTGTGTGCATCCGTGTTAGTACTTGGTTTATGCTATGATTATGATCTCTTGTAGATTATGAAGTTAACTATTGCTATGATGGTATTGATGTGATCTATTCCTCCTACATAGTGTGAAGGTGACAGTGTGCATACTATGTTAGTACTTGGTTTAGTCGAATTGATCTTTCATGCACTCTAAGGTTATTTAAATATGAACATTGAATTGTGGAGCTTGTTAACTCCGGCATTGAGGGTTCGTGTAATCCTACGCAATGTGTTCATCATCCAACAAGAGTGTAGAGTATGCATTTATCTATTCTGTTATGTGATCAATGTTGAGAGTGTCCACTAGTGAAAGTCTAATACCTAGGCCTTGTTCCTAAATACTGCTATCGCTGCTTGTTTACTGTTTTACTGCGTTACTACTGCTGCAATACTACCACCATCAACTACACGCCATCAAGCTATTTTCTGGCACCGTTGCTACTGCTCATACTTATTCATACCACCTGTATTTCACTATCTCTTCGCCGAACTAGTGCACCTATTAGGTGTGTTGGGGACACAAGAGACTTCTTGCTTTGTGGTTGCAGGGTTGCATGAGAGGGATATCTTTGAACTCTTCCTCCCTGAGTTCGATAAACCTTGGGTGATCCACTTAAGGGAAAACTTGCTGCTGTCCTACAAACCTCTGCTCTTGGAGGCCCAACACTGTCTACAGGAAAAGGAGGGGGCGTAGACATCAAGCTATTTTCTGGCGCCGTTGCCGGGGAGGAAAGGTAAAAGGTACTCACACTCCGGATCTCGGCTACTAAGCTATTTTCACCGTTGTAAGTACTCGAAGCTATTTCCTTTAGATCCTGCAATTGCAACTTTTTGTTTCTTGTTTACACTAGTTTGGCATAATGGACAAGAATGATCTTCTTATTCTATTTCCTGATTTAAAACATGGATTGTTTGATGCGAAAATTAAAAAACCTATGGAATCTTATTTACATGCTAGTAGTAATATTAGTATGAACGCTTTGAACACCATTGTTGATAATAATATAGAAAGTTCTAAGCTTGGGGAAGCTGGTTTTCATGATATTTTTAGTCCCCCAAGCATTGAGGAGAAAATTTACTTTGATGATACTTTGCCTCCTATTTATGATAATGATATTGGTCTTTTAGTACCGCCTGTTATGGAGGATAAATTTGATTATGATTACAATATGCCTCCTATATTTGATAATGAGAATAATAATGATAGCTACTTTGTTGAATTTGCTCCCACTACAACTAATAAAATTGATTATGCTTATGTGGAGAGTAATGATACTTTTATGCATGTGAATAAGAATGCTCTATGTGATACTTATATTGTTGAGTTTGTTCATGATGCCTCTGAAAATTATTATGAGAGAGGAAAATATGGTTGTAGAAATTTTCATGTTACTAAAATGCCTCTCTATGTGCTGAAATTTTTAAAGCTACACTTGTTTTATCCTCCTATGCTTGTTACTTTGCTCTTCATGAACTTGTTTATTCACAAGATTCCCATGCATAGGAAGCATGTTAGACTTAAATGTGTTTTGAATTTGCCTCTTGATGCTCTCTTTTGCTTCAACTACTATTTCTTGCGAGTGCATCATTAAAACTGCTGAGCCCATCTTAATGGCTATAAAGAAAGAACTTCTTGGGAGATAACCCATGTGTTATTTTGCTACAGTACTTTGTTTTATATTTGTGTCTTGGAAGTTGTTTACTACTGTAGCAACCTCTCCTTATCTTAGTTTTGTGTTTTGTTGTGCCAAGTAAAGTCTTTGATAGAAAAGTTCATACTAGATTTGGATTACTGCGCAGTTTCAGATTTCTTTGCTGTCACGAATTCCGACCTGCCTCCCTGTAGGTAGCTCAGAAAAATATGCCAATTTACGTGCGTGATCCTCAGATATGTACGCAACTTTCATTCAATTTGGGCATTTTCATTTGAGCAAGTCTGGTGCCATTTTAAAATTCGTCAATACGAACTATTCTATTTTGACAGATTCTGCCTTTTATTTCGCATTGCCTCTTTTGCTATGTTGGATGAATTTCTTTGATCCATTAATGTCCAGTAGCTTTATGCAATGTCCAGAAGTGTTAAGAATGATTGTGTCACCTCTGAACATGTTAATTTTTATTGTGCACTAACCCTCTAATGAGTTGTTTCGAGTTTGGTGTGGAGGAAGTTTTCAAGGTTCAAGAGAGGAGGATGATATACTATGATCAAGAAGAGTGAAAGCTCTAAGCTTGGGGATGCCCCGGTGGTTCACCCCTGCATATTCTAAGAAGACTCAAGCGTCTAAGCTTGGGGATGCCCAAGGCATCCCCTTCTTCATCGACAAATTATCAGGTTCCTTCTCTTGACACTATATTTTTATTCGGTCACATCTTATGTACTTTGCTTGGAGCGTCTGTGTGCTTTTGTTTTTTTTTGTGTTTGAATAAATTGGATTACATCATGCTTGTGTGGGAGAGAGACACGCCCCGCTGGTTCGTATGAACACATGTGTTCTTAGCTCGTAATATTCATGGCGAAGTTTCTTCTTCGTTAAATTGTTATATGGTTGGAATTGGAAAATGATACATGTAGTAAATTGCTATAATGTCTTGGACAATGTGATACTTGGCAATTGTTGTGCTCATGTTTAAGCTCTTGCATCATATACTTTGCACCTATTAATGAAGAAATACATAGAGCTTGTTAAAATTTGGTTTGCATGAGTGGTTTCTCTAGAGTCTAGATATTTTCTAGTGAGGTGTTTGAACAACAAGGAAGACGATGTATAGTCTTATAATGCTTGTAATATGTCTTTTATGTGAGTTTTGCTGTACTAGTTCGTGCTTGTGTTTGCTTCAAACAACCTTGCTAGCCTAAACCTTGTATCGAGAGGGAATACTTCTCATGCATCCAAATCCTTGAGCCAAACAACACCATGCCATTTGTGTCCACCATACCTACCTACTACATGGTATTTCCTGCCATTCCAAAGTAAATTGCTTGAGTGCTACCTTTAAACAATTCAAAATTTATCACCTCTGATTTGTGTCAACGTTTTATAGCTCATGAGGAAGTATGTGGTGTTTATCTTTCAATCTTGTTGGGCAACTTTCACCAATGGACTAGTGGCTTCATCCGCTTATCCAATAATTTTGCAAAAAGAGCTGGCAATGGGATTCCCAGTCCCAAATTAATTAACAAAAATAGACACTCCTCCATGGTATGTGATTGTTGGACGGCACCCGAAGGATTCGGTTAGCCATGGCTTGTGTAAGCAAAGGTTGGGAGGAGTGTCATCATAATAAAACTAAAATAAAAAGGCACTCCTTCATGGTATGAGATTGTTGGCAGGCACCCGAGGATTCGGTTAGCCATGGTTTGTGAAAGAAAGGTTGGAAGGAGTGCCATCCAAAAATAAAATAAAATGGGAGCCGCTCTTTGAAGGTTTGTCTGGCAAGGGGGTTAGAGTACCCGCTACCATTCGTTGACAACAACATACACCTCTCAAAACTTTATTTTTATGCTCTCTTTATGTTTTCAAAATAAAAGCTCTAGCACAAATATAGCAATCGATGCTTTCCTCTTTAAAGGACCATTCTTTTACTTTTATTGTTGAGTCAGTTCACCTATCTCTCTCTACCTCAAGAAGCAAACATTTGTGTGAACTGTGCATTGATTCTTACATACTTGCTTATTGCATTTGTTATATTGCTTTGCATTGACAACTATCCATGAGATATACATGTTACAAGTTGAAAGCAACCGCTGAAACTTAATCTTCCATTGTGTTGTTTCAATGTCTCTACTATGAATTTATTGCTTTATGAGTTAACCCTTATGCAAGACTTATTGATGCTTGTCTTGAAAGTACTATTCATGAAAAGTCTTTGCTATACGATTCAATTGTTTACTCATTGCATTTACGTTGTTTCTAATCGCTGCATTCACTACATATGCTTTACAAATAGTATGATCAAGGTTATGATGGCATGTCACTCCAGAAATTATCTTTGTTATCGTTTTACCTGCTCGGGACGAGCAGAACTAAGCTTGGGGATGCTGATACGTCTCCGACGTATCGATAATTTCTTATGTTCCATGCCACATTATTGATGATATCTACATGTTTTATGCACACTTTATGTCATATTCGTGCATTTTCTGGAACTAACCTATTAACAAGATGCCGAAGTGCCGATTCTTTGTTTTCTGCTGTTTTTGGTTTCAGAAATCCTAGTAACGAAATATTCTCGGAATCGGACAAAATCAACGCCCAGGTTCCTATTTTGCCCGGAAGCATCCGTAACACCCGAGAGCCGCCGGAGGAAGCCCCTGGGGCCCCACACTACACCCTGGCGCGGCCGGAGGGGGCCGCGCCGCCCTATGGTGTGGTGGCCCTGTGCCCTCCGAGGCTGCCCTTCCGCCTATTTAAAGCCTCCGTCGCGAAAACCCTGATACGTTCGACGAAACCAGAGAAAACCTTCCAGAGCCGCCGCCATCGCGAAGCCAAGATCTGGGGGACAGGAGTCTCTGTTCCGGCACGCCGCCGGAACGGGGAAGTGCCCCCGGAAGGCTTCTCCATCGACACCACCGCCATCTTCACCGCCATCGCTGTCTCCATGATGAGGAGGGAGTAATCCACCCCCGAGGCTGAGGGCTCCGCTGTAGCTATGTGGTTCATCTCTCTCTTTATGTGATCTAGTTGAATATTATCTATGTGCTACTCTAGCAATGTTATTAAAGTAGTTTTATTCCTCCTACACGGTGTAATGGTGACAGTGTGTGCATCCGTGTTAGTACTTGGTTTATGCTATGATTATGATCTCTTGTAGATTATGAAGTTAACTATTGCTATGATGGTATTGATGTGATCTATTCCTCCTACATAGTGTGAAGGTGACAGTGTGCATACTATGTTAGTACTTGGTTTAGTCGAATTGATCTTTCATGCACTCTAAGGTTATTTAAATATGAACATTGAATTGTGGAGCTTGTTAACTCCGGCATTGAGGGTTCGTGTAATCCTACGCAATGTGTTCATCATCCAACAAGAGTGTAGAGTATGCATTTATCTATTCTGTTATGTGATCAATGTTGAGAGTGTCCACTAGTGAAAGTCTAATCCCTAGGCCTTGTTCCTAAATACTGCTATCGCTGCTTGTTTATCGTTTCTTGCGTTACTACTGCTGCAATACTACCACCATCAACTACACGCCAGCAAGCTATTTTCTGGCACCGTTGCTACTGCTCATACTTATTCATACCACCTGTATTTCACTATCTCTTCGCCGAACTAGTGCACCTATTAGGTGTGTTGGGGACACAAGAGACTTCTTGCTTTGTGGTTGCAGGGTTGCATGAGAGGGATATCTTTGACCTCTTCCTCCCTGAGTTCGATAAACCTTGGGTGATCCACTTAAGGGAAAACTTGCTGCTGTCCTACAAACCTCTGCTCTTGGAGGCCCAACACTGTCTACAGGAAAAGGAGGGGGCGTAGACATCAAGGGCCCAGAGTATATCTCTCCATCATTTGGATGGACAAATCCCACTCTTGATCTATGCGCTTCAACTCATACTTTCAGAATACCCAATGCCACCTTTATAACCACCCAGTTACGAAGTGGCTTTTGATGTCATCAAAGTATTCCTCCGGTGTTGGTGATTAACATGATCTCATGGTCGAAGGATTAGGTTACTATGCATTTGAGAGCTTATGGCAAAACGAACTTAATGACTTGATCTTATTGCTATGCTTACTATGGGTGTGTGTCCATCATATCATTCTCCTAATGATGTGATCTTGTTACTAATAACATCCAATGTTCATGATCAGGAAACCATGATCATCAATTAATCAATAAGCTAGTTAAACAAGAGGCTTACTAGGGACTCTGGGTTGTTTACAAAACACACATGTATTAATGTTTCCTTTTACTACAATTATAGCATGGGATGCAAACATTTATCATAAACACAAAGATACAATAATAACCACTTTATTATTGCCTCTTGGGCATATCTCCAACACCTACCCCTGCTGTTGTGGCCAGAACTCCGGTTGTGGTTGCCAAAGCTTCTACCCCTGCTGCTGTGGCCAGAACTCCGGTTGTGGTTGCCAAAGCTTCTACCCCTGCTCATGTGACCAGAACTCTGGCTATGAATGCCAAAGCTCCTACCACCGCTGAGTTGTCCAATGCTCCGGTTCTGAATGCCAAAGCTCCTACCCCTGCTGGTATGACCAGAACTCTGGCTGTGAATGCCAAAGCTTTTACCCCCGCTGTTGTGGCCAATACTCCGGTTGCGAATGCGAAGCCACCAACTCCAAATACTAGGTTGACACGCTCCTCACAAACTCCGGCTATTGCCAAAGTTCCCGCTGCTATGCCCACCAATCCCAGACCAAAGCCTGGCAAAAATTCCAAGCAAAATAGGTCAAAGAAGCCGCTTGAAATAAAAGATCCTGCGCATATGACCACCCAGGAGCGGCAAGCTTATTTTGACTCAGGCGGTGCATTGGAGGAGGCCATGGTACACAAGACATGCAAGCCCGTGGGGGTGGGGTGGGGGGGGGGGGGGCTTATACACAATGTGTGTACTAGTGTTAGGGAGGAGGTTGGCTCTGCTTGTGCAACGTTGCAGAAGTACTACAAAGATAATTTCAAGAAGCCTGAATTAGAGCAAGTCTCTGGAATCATGGTTAGGTTCAAACCTGAAAACTTCCACCATGACACTGTGTGCGAGTTCACAGTCAATTGGGAAGATTTGTATCTCGTGCTGAACCTGAAAGCCTTCGACGCCAGCATAGCGAGAAGCTGTTCACTGTGAGTATATAATTGACATCAATGCATCAATATGTACGGTAGTAGCTATGTAGACATGCTATTCACATACATTTTGTTTGTGTAGGTACAATTATGTTAGAGCCAGGCCTTTTGGCAATAAAATACTCTTGGTCAACCCCCACTTTGCTTCGCAATGGTCCATTGATGAGTGCGAGATGACTGTCGAGAATTACATCAGCAATGTGATTGAAATTGGCAAAGATTCGGAGTTAATCCTATGGCCCTTTAATAAAAGGTAAGCTAGCTAGTGATGCATCTTCATTCACGAATTTGCTCAGGTTTATGCAACTAATTTGTTCAAATTTTAGCTATCACTGGATTCTTGTTTGTATCTCAATGTTGGCTGGCAACATCTATTATCTCGATTCTTACCATAATAAGGGGACGGATTTCAGAGATTTGAAGAACATTATTGACAGGTGATTGTTCTTTCATCTGCATAATAAAAATTAATATCATCCTTATTCTTTACATCATGTTGAGAATTTTATGCCATCCATATTTTGTATATCATTTATAACATTTCGCTCGCGAGGACGAAATGCGGAGCTGATCAGTTACATAGAGCTAACCCATCACCTGAAGCTCCCGGTTAGTTTCACTAGCACTTATACTAGTGAGAGTATATGCATGCATGTTAAATCAATTATTTGGGTAATGTATAAAAGTAATTTCTATGCTCTATGTTTCAGTGCCACCAGCAGCCTGATGAGATGGAGTTATGTGGCTTCTATTTTGCCACACATATGAACCTCATGATGGGTAGAATTTTACCACCTAAGCCATCACCATCATCCTTGGTATGCAAACATCTTCTATTTCTCTTTTATTGAAGTATTTTTCATACTTTGTACCGCTTTTGATCATAGGTTTTTATTACCTAGTAGCCTATCATCTATGTAAAGGAACTGCCGAAGGAGCAGCTAGCAAAGATCTGCTCGGAGCTTGCCGAGTTTTTGGTAACACAAGTGCTCAAAGCCGACGGAGAGTTCCACTATGCATGAGAGGTTGCAGATGTGAAACTATCAATGCTAGCTAGAAAGTGTGTATGTGTTCTTCCAAAACATTCAAACTGTCTATCGTTATACCTAAATCTGCCAATTGTCATGTTATTTTGTGGTGCACATTTTGCAATCGTTGACTTGTGGCATTTATATCTTCATGGTTTATACTTCCTATAATTTATGACTTAACACAGCTTTAGATCTAGTTCCGACGATAGGTGGTCATCTCCCTTTCCCCGTTGAGATCTACTACCTCCGTTTCAAGGAATAAGACGCACACGTATTTCAAGACGAACTTTGACCATAAAAATTGAGCAACAAAATCTTGATTATATTATATGTAATTAGTATCGTTGGATTCGTATTGAAAAGAACTTTTTAATGATACTAATTTCATACAAATAATGTTTATCTATTTGAAGTAATTCTTGGTCAAATAAAAAATACGTAAAACGAGAATGCCTTATTCCTTGAAACGGAGGTAGTAGTAAATAAGAGTGACGATGGAACCTAGCTCTATGCATTTATGTATCTCCCGTTCCCGTTCTCTTTCTACTGTTTGCAAACTGTGTATATATATGCATGTCTAAATACACTGCCACGTCAGCCGAAATAAGCTGAGGCAAAAAAAAAATTTAAATTCAGAAAATACAACTGGTAGCGTGCAATTCATGATGTCGACACAGGTAATTCTTCTGTTCAGATAGCTTGGTGTGGATACATTACAGTTGAAAATCATTCGTAGATGTAGCAGAAATTTTCGGACTGGAGCAAGTTTTTTCTGATCATGTGCTTACTATGCTGTTCTTGCGTCTACAAGACTTCTACCAGTGACAATTTGGAGTAATTGCAACTGAATGTACCTGCATATTCTCCTCCTCCAGGTACAGGTCTCATGTATGATGTTCTTCAGGTATCGGCGAGAAGCTGCGCAGCGGGCGAGGAGCACACGGCACTGCCGGCGAGGATCACATGACGCTGTCGGCGAGGAGCACACGGAGCTGCCGGCGAGGAGCACACGGCGCTGCCGGCGCTGGCGAGAGGGATCGATCTGCTCTTGTGCTGAGCGAGAGGCGGAGGCTGGAGCTGCGCTGGGAGGCGATTCAGCGAGCCGGCCGGCAGCCAGCAAGGCGAGCGCGCGGAGCAATGCTGGAGCCCAGTGCTGAGCGAGAGGCGGAGGGAGGCTGGTGATCGAGGAGGAGGAGAGCATCGGCTGCAAGGTTGAGCACCGGCCAGGGACGACGCCGTGGACGCCCGCGCGCGCAGAGCAGCTAGCTAGCTGGATCGATCGATCGCGCGTGGAGCAGCTAGCTAGCTGGATCGATCGATGGATCGAGTTAGGTGCTGACGGATGCGGAGGTGCTGCCCCCGACGGCAAGGCTGGACACGAGCCAGCTCGAGCTGGGTTCGGTGCGAGCCGCACTTTAGCTCGCCGGAAAATGGCTCGGCTCGGGCTGGCTCGTTTGTCTCACGAGCCGGAAAATGAGGCTCGGCTCGAGCTTCGCCTAAACTCGGTGCAGCTCCGAGCAGCTCGCGAGCCGAGTGTGCATGTGCCACTGCCATGTAGGCCCACCTTCCACAGCAGCGGTGAGGAGAGCGGAGATGGCAGGGCGACCAGCGCGTCGGAGCAGGAGGGTGCAGCGGGAGCGAGAAGCGGGAAGATGAGGGCGGAGCAGGCGTGATGAGGGCACTGCGGTGACCGGTGGCATGGGCGCTGGCACTCGGCTCGCCGCGAGGGCGTCCTCTGTCTTGCCGCCGCCGGCGTCCTGTGGACTCCGCGGGAGAGAGGGGGCGCGCGGGACGGGGGAGTCCGGGAGAGGGCTAGGCCAGGAGGCAGCGACGAGGAGCAAGACCAGCGGCGGTGGCCGATGGCGACATCAGTGGCGGCGGCGCGTGGGAGTTCTATGCGCTGTGGAGAACGACGATGTCTGGAGCGACCGTGTGCCCTACCTCCACGCTCGATCTCCTCTCACGGGCCAAAAATCAGCCCACTTCCACTTCGGCCTTCTCTGGAGTTTTTTTTAGCGAAAACGCAAAAGCCTTATGTTTCGATGCATTGATAGAAAAGAAGGTTATATGTACAAGTCCTCGAGAGGACTAACACCCCGCCATACAACTCGACCCAAGAAAAAGAAAGCTAATCTAGGGGAGTAGCTGACGAACACCTCGGGCTCCCGCGTCCGCCCATAGCCGTGCCTCAGCCTTGATGTCACCGAATAGAGAAGTCACCGAAGGTTGCGCATTGTCGAAGACCGCAGCGTTCCGGTGTTTCCATATCCACCATGCAGTAAGCATGATTATCGACGAAATGCCCTTGCGCAGCTGGCGTGGGGCGCTCCGCACCACCAGCGACCACCATTCCGCGAAGTCACCATCAACCGTGGGAGGTCCCGAGGTGGATCGTATCCACGAGAGGACCTCAAACCAGACCGTCATGGAGAAAGAGCACCCAGTGAGTAAGTGCGTCATGGTCTCCTCAGACTGATCGCAAAGCGGACACCTAGGTGCGTGCGGCAGATCTCGCCGTGTCAGCCTCTCACCCGTCCAACACCTATCAAGGCATGCCAGCCAAATAAAGAACTTCACCCTCGGCGGCGCCCAGGACTTCCAATTCAGTCTCCAAGATCCTGAGATGATAGCCCCCTGGAAGAGGGTGTCATAGCATGATCGAGCCGTGTATTGGGCATCCGTCGTCCAGCGCCAAATTAGCTTGTCCTGGTCCGTTGATAGCGGTATGTCTCTGAGCCTGCCCCACAGCTGCACGTACTGCCAAAGTGCAAGGGCGCTCGGCGCGCCGACTATGTCAGGGATCCAAGCGCGACCAACCAGAGCTTCGCGTACCGTATGCGCCTTTCTGCGGCGTTTAGGTACCAGCGCGTACACCTCAGGCGCCATCTCCTTGATGGACATGCCATCCAGCCACCTATCTTCCCAGAAGAGAGCAGACTCTCCATTACCGACCACCATCGAAGTGGAGGCCGCAAAGACATCCCGTTCTACCTTAGAAAATTGCAAATCGAGCCCGCGCCAAGGTCGCATGGGATCAGTATGCATCCTCCAAATCCAGCGCACCTTCAGGCTGATTGCAGTACGCGCAAGGTCGGGGATCCCCAGGCCCCCAAGCCGCAGCGGCCGGCACACCCTGGACCAGTTGACATGGCAGTGTCCACCGTTGGCATCTGCCCTGCCGGCCCACAGGAACCCACGCAGGACCTTATTGACTTGCTTCAGCGTCTTCTTATCGAGGCTTAGTACCATCAGCTGGTGCAACGGAATCGCTGCGAGCACCGCTCGGATCAGCGCCAATCGCCCCGCCCTCGGCATCATGGATGCCCGCCAGGTGGGGAGTTTGTCAGCTATCCTGTCCACCATAGGCTGGAAGGACGCAGCCGACAGCCTCCTGATGGAAAGCGGGATGCCAAGATACTTCACTGGGAATGGCGCTATCTGGCACTCCATGAGCCCCGCAGCGCCGTTAGCCTCCTCATCCGAGCATGCGATGGGAGAAACCGAGCATTTGGCAAAGTTGGTGTGCAGCCCCGATGCCTGACCGAAGAGCCCCAGAATGCCGCGGACAGCGCGCAGCTCCGTCTCATCCGGATGGCAGAAGATCACCACATCATCTGCATAGAGGGACACCGATGTCACCAAGTCCCGGTGAGCCAAGCGTCTCAGGATACCCAACTCAGTGGCCTTGGCCAGCAGCCTGTTAAGCGAGTTCATCATCAAGACGAACAACGATGGCGACAGAGGGTCCCCCTGTCTCAGGCCCCTCCGATGCCAGATGGGGGGCCTGACTCGCCGTTGAGCAACACCCTGGTACTCGCCGTGGATAGCAGGATGGACACCAGCTCGCGGAACCTCGGCCCAAACCCAACCTTGCGGAGGACCTCCATGAGGAACCCCCAAGATACAGAGTCGAAAGCGCGCGCTATGTCCAGCTTGAGCATCACCCGCGGCTCCTTCTCCCGGTGGAGGAATCGAGCAGTCTGCTGGACCAACATAAAGTTGTCGTGGATGCAACACCTGCGAATGAAAGCACATTGGTTGCGATCCACCAGCGCCTCCATCCGGGGGGCCAGCCGAGTAGCCAGAGTCTTAGCCACCAGCTTGGCGAAGACGTGTATAAGACTAATCGGCCGGTAGTCACCCAGCGCCGCCGCATCCGGGCGCTTAGGCAGCATGATCATCAGCGCCTGATTCAGACCTTGGAATCCGCGTCCACACAGCGTGAACAACTTCTCGAAGGCAGCCATGAAATCACCCTTGACCACCCCCCAGCACTTCTGCAGGAACTCCGCCGTGAAGCCATCAGGCCCTAGCGCCTTGCCAGATGGCAAGTGTCTGACCACCTCCCACACTTCCTCCTCGGTGAACGCCGCCTCAAGCTCGGAGAGGTTTTCTGAGTGGGTCCCCAGGAAGTCTAAGTCCAGCGAGTGTAGCCGGTCCACCAAGGTGCCCAGCAAGCCCTCAAAGTGTGTAAAGGTTATTTCAGCCATGGCCGCGTGTTCAGAGATAACCGCGCCATTCACCTGCAAACTCTGAATCACGTTCTTCTGGCGCCTGTATGCCGCGTGTTGATGAAAGAAGGCTGTATTGGCGTCTCCCTCCCTTAGCCAAGCAATCTTAGCCCGCTGGCGGGCCATAGTGCGCTCAAGGGAGGCTAGACCCAAGTAGGCGTGCTTAAGGTGTGCCCGGAGTCGACGTTCGTCCGTAGACAGCTGTTGGGATTCCATGGCGATATCCAACCTCAGCACCACCTCCCGCGCTATCATAAGCTGCAGTTTGACGCATCCGACCTTCTTGTCACTCCAGCTCATAAGGCAGCGCGCCGTGCGTTTTAGCTTTACGATGAACCTCCGGAAGGGGTCCGGGTCTCCCTCAACCACACCCCAGGCGTTCTGGACCGCCTCATCAAAACCTTCTAACTTCAGCCATAACCTTTCAAACTGGAACCTTCTCCGCCCCGCTGATCGCGTGGTACAATCCAGGAGGAGAGGGCAGTGGTCTGCCACCACCATCGCTAAGCAGCGCAACGTGCAGCTGTTATGCAACTCCTCTCATGCAGTCGTGACAAACACCCGATCCAACCGGACGAGGGTAGGGGATTCCCTCTCGTTGGACCAAGTGTACCGTCGCCCGTGCAGGTAGACCTCTTTCAGCTCGCAGTCATTCAGGAAGCGGCGGAATCTTCCCATCATCCTACGGTTCAGGTTACCGTTGTTCTTATCTTCATCGCGGTAGATCATGTTGAAGTCCCCGCAAAGATCCCATGGTCCTTGGTGAATCCCGCGGATATCGCGAAGTTCCGCGAGGAAGGCGACCTTGTCAGCCTCAGCCTGTGGACCATAGACACACGTCAGCCACCACCAAGGTTCTCCCCCTAGGGGAGACACCCTAGCCGTGACACTATTATCGCCAATATGGGTGCTATCTAGCTGCACCAACCTGCTCACCCATGCCACAATAACCCCACCTCTCGTGTCAGACGCCGGCAAGCAGAAGTAAGCATCAAAATCCGTGCCAAGCGCTTCCATAACAATGGCATGAGTTACAACCGAAAGCTTAGTCTCCTGAAGGCATACAATAGACGCACCCGTAGTACTCACTACACTCCTAACACCCGAACACCGTGCGCGATCATTGAGGCCTCGCACATTGGCCACCATCACCTTTGGTTCGTACAACATTGGAACGATGTAAGAACACCCGTAGAACAACGACAGGGGTCAGGCCTCAACGAGGCGACCACCCGACATCCCCAGCATAGGAGGGGAGCATCCTCTGATCGTGGAGAGCAACCATCCATAGAACTCCGTGATCGCCTCGATCATATCATCCGTTAGGGGTAGCTCATACATCTTGTGGTAAGCTTCCAGGGCCGCCGCCGATGGCGCCTCATCTCCCGTGATCAGACCAAGCTTGCACATGAGGTTCCGTACCGCCTTCATCTCCGAGCTCAGCCCTCCTGGTTGCCCCGCGATCCTTGAGCTGCGGCGCGGCTGGAAGTTGAGCTCAACCAACCTTCGCCTGACGGCCGGTGACAAGGGATTAATTTGTCAATGCCTATAGATTGTAGACTTAGGGTTTCGTAGAAAGTAGAGGGCAAGTAGATCTCGAAGGTTCAGCCGAAAAAGGTGCTCGACTATGAAAATTAGGGTTGTGTTGACTCAAGATTCGATCCTTTCTTTCTCCCTCGGCTCCCCCTTATATAGGAGGCGGAGCCGAGGCTTTCATAGTTACAAAGTCCGGGAGACTATTTGAGTCCGTCCCGTGTTATTACAAGACTATTCCTAATCTTTCTCTATCTTCCATATCAATATTTATTGGGCTTCCGGACAACATAAGCTTCGGGTTATGGGCCTTCAATTATCCCTGGGTACCTTATTCGGCAGGCCCATTCGGGATGCCTATGTCAGTAGCCCCCGAGATTTTGCTTGAATCGTAGAGTCGAGTAAAATATCCGTCGTACAATCAATCCAAAAATTCTCCAGATTATCATAACGTTTTGCCTAGAATATATATTTTGTACAGGGATAATGGTAGATGGGGCTGGTTCATCTGACGAATCAGGTACCAGTTAACTGCTCTCGTGGCAAACCCGCAAAAACCTACTTCAAGGTCAAGTCCCTGGACTAGACCTCGGGATACTGGCGTAATTCGACATGTGCCGCTTAAGGACTTATCATGAACCGAATTCCAGTCATTTTTTATCGAATACCTAACGCGTCCGGTAGAATTTTTCTTTGCATCTGTTGATACGGATAAAGTAGTAGAGTGCATTCGGGTGCGATACCACGTCGCACAGGACGGATCCTGGGGACTTACCTTCGTAAAGTATTACGGCATCCAGGGTTTCTACCGCGGCGGACGCGCTCTGGGAATATATTGTCGAGTGCCTTTATCGGCTGTTGGAATTACCAATTTCCCCGAGTCATAAAATGATAATATTTTGATCTCCCGATGGGAGTACATGACGAGTTATATGTAACTCGAAGATGTACGACGATAATTTATCGCCTTGTTTTTTTGTCTTGTCATCCTTTATTTTCTTCTCCTTCTTATATTTCATCGGGTGCGCGACCAACGCTCCCGATGGGAGTAGCCCCCGAGGCTACATTCGAGTGTTTGCACTGGGCTGTAGGCTCAGCTTTTGTTATTGTTGACCAACTCTATATTTTTGCCTTCCACATTACTCTCTCGATACTTCTGATAAGAGTAGCCCCCGAGCATATGAACAGATGCTTGCATTTGATCATAGGCTCCCGAAGTTTCTCTTTTTGATGAGCCGACATTTTCCTGTTGCTATATTTTGCTTGGGCAGTCGAAGTTTTCTTGAATAACATCACTGCTGACGTTGGCCACAATGCTTGCATTGGAAAGCCACGACTCCTGTCACCTCACTGTGTTGTGGGTCCAAAAGTTCTACGCCATCGACACGTCACGCAAGTGGGGGGCACACGTCCTCCGTAATCTCCGGCACGCGCGCAGTAACTCCCGTCCGGTAAGTTCAGACTGAGAAGACCAATTTACCCCTTGTGATACATGTAAGGCTAAAAATACTTCCCCACTTCATTCAACGGTGCGGCGGATCGGCTCCTCGCTATAAAATCACCGCATCTTCCTCATTCATCCCCTTTGCCACGCCGCACATCTGCTTTCTCTCTCTCTCTCCGCCATTGCCATCTCCGAGCTCCTCACGCTCTTGCTTCCTTTCAACCCATTCTTCCACCAAAGCACTCCCCCATGGCTCCGCGCACGAAGCTGCTGAAGAACAAGGCTCCGGGCACTGACACCCCGATGGAGAAGGCCCAGGTCTCTGGCTGGGAGCGGTCCAAGATCTCCGCCCAGGACCAAAAGATGCTGAAGAAACTTGGCCTGCTGAAGAAGCAGGAGTCCCTGAAGTTCCCTGGCGATGAAAGCTTCCCGCATCCTCCTATCGGATTCCAGGTAACATTCATTGACTTTCTCATTTGCGGCCTCTCCACCCCTATCCACGAATTTCTCCGTGGTCTCCTTTTCATCTACGGGATCCAACTGCACCAGCTGACCCCAAATTCTATTCTCCACATTTCCATTTTCATTACTCTCTGCGAGTGTTTCCTTGGCATCCATCCTCATTGGGGCCTATGGAAATGCATTTTTTATCTCTGGCGCAATAACTCGAGGAATGTCGTCTACAATGTCGGCGGTGTTTGCATCTGCGTTCGCCCCGACGTTGATTATTTCGACGTTAAGTTCCCCGACTCTGTCCAAGGTTGGCGCAAGAAATGGATGTATATCCAGGACGAGTACATCCCCTCCCAGGAGTATGGTATCGCGCCGTTTGAAGCTGCCGAAGAAATTCAAAGGCGCAGATCTTGGAACACAGAGGCCACTGCCGAAGAAAAGGCAGCCACTGAAGCCCTGATGAACCGCATCCATCAACTCCAAAACACCGATAGAGAAGAACTCTCAGGTGTACAAATAACCGCCTACTTCCTTAGAATCCGGGTGCAGCCACTACAGGCTCGCAAAAACCCTCTTTGGATGTACTCAGGAGCCAAAGATGTCGACCGTTTGTCCAAAGATCTATCTATGAAGGACTTGGAGAAGCTAATCCGACATTTTACCTCTTTGAGCAAAAAACATGAAGTTCCTTCATCCTGCCGCGTGGAGCCATATAGTGCTTCCCATGCACTTCCCGAAGTAAGTGTTTCCTTTGGGTTAAACTCTCCATTTTTTATCGGCTACTACTGCTTTTCCTCGTGTTCTCAGTTTTTTGGCTTTGCTTTGTGTTTTGCAGGATCATCAAATTCTCTCTTTTCTTCCCCCACTCCCTGAAGGTGGAGAGGTAGACGGACGTGTCGTTGTCACCGACGATTCGCAAGAAACCTCTCTTCCTGAGAGTGAAGCTGCGGAATCTCAGAAATCCGCGGCTTCCTCCAAAAAAGAGACTGGGTTAGAACAGTCTGACTCTGGCCACTCCACCTCTCCTCCTCTCGCCACTTCTCCTGGGCGCAAGAGGAAGAGAGATGATGTCGAAGATTCCGGCGCCTCCAAACCTACTGAACCAACTGGCGAGGAAACTTCGCCGGAGGACGAGGGTGCCTTCGACCCCTTCGATGATGCTGGTGCTGTTAGCTCGTGAGTTATTTTGTTATTTTGCCTTTGCCTATCTCCTTTCTTATTCGGTAGTCTCAGATTTTGTCTTACCGGTTTATTGATAGGCCTGAGGGAAAATCGGAGGAGGTGGAACCCGCCGCTCATGGTGCGGCTCCTACCAGTACCTCCAACACCCTAGTTGTTTCTGAAGAGCTCCACACTGCCGCGGAAACTTCACCTCCCCCACATCAAGACATTGAAACGTCCACTCCTGTACCCAGCCCCCAAGCACCTTTGCCGAAGAAAGCAAAAGTCGGGGCTGGTAATACTCAAGAACTTATCACTGGGAATTCTTCGACTTCTCTGATGGATGATGTAAGTTACCTTCCTCCTCTATTTTGCTTGTCGAGTTTTCCTTGTTTGCTTATGTTGGTCCATCCATGTCGAGTTTTCTTTCCCTGACTATATTGTTTCTATCTTGTTTTGTGATAGCCCTTGATGAGGGATCTCATCAACATGGGTACCCAATTTATTGGGTTCCGCGATGAAACAGAAACTTTGAGAGGTAAAACTACATTATCCTTGATATGATTCGTATTTTTGCCAGGTAAATGTTCATCTTCT
Organism: Lolium perenne; assembly: GCF_019359855.2. Lineage (NCBI taxonomy): Eukaryota > Viridiplantae > Streptophyta > Magnoliopsida > Poales > Poaceae > Lolium > Lolium perenne. Next base: position 340,488,066 of record NC_067246.2, read on the forward strand.
AATGGTTGTCTTCTCCTTTTGATTTACCCTTTTTCAGAAGCACTCCGCCGAGCCGAAGAACGTGCTGATGCGCTGGAGGCCAAACTTAAGTCCAGCGAGGTAGCTCGTAAGAAGGCTGAAAAAGAAGCCGCAGATGTCGAGGGTCTCCGCCAAAGACTCAAGACTGCTGAGGATGCTTTGAGCGAGAAAAAAACCCGGCAAATCAAGCGCGAGAACGCCATAGTGGATCGTTTCGAAACTCAAAATCGAAGATTCACTAGTAAGCTTTCCTTCCCCTGTCTTTTTGTTTTTGTCTTAATTTGTTTATCTCTAATATTGATGGACTCTTATTTTGCTCCAGCAGGACGGATGGGTGAAGAATTTACCTTGCATAAGGAGGCCGAGGATCATCTTCTCGACACTCTCTCGATCCTTGAGCTAAACGGTGACTTAGCGCGCACCAATATTTCCAATGCTCGGGTCACGTTTAAGCGCCTCTTCCCTCATTTCTTCCCCAAGGAGACACAGCCGGAGATTTTCTCTGAGCTCGTCCAATGCTTCCTGGCGAAAGAAGATCCTGTTTTGGCCCATCGTCAGGGCAGCCTGAAGATTGGAGTCGAAGGGACCATCGCCTTGGTCACTGCCAGCGGCCAGGAAGTTGACTGGGGGAAGACTGGCACTCCCCAAGGACTGAACAAGGAGAAGTGGAGAGCTCTGGTAAGGGACGCCAAGCCTCACTCGAATAAAATCATCGCCTATCTTGACCCAAAGTCTGCTGCATCCACTAGCACTGCCAGGACGAAGGTCAAGTAGACCAACCTGTATCTATGTTTTTCTTTCCTTTTGTAGTTGTCGCTTTCTTTTGTGGCTCCCGATGATTCATATCAACTCGCTAGGAGTCGACTTTTGTAATGATCCTCTGCTATGTAAATGTCTTGAATATTAATGAAAAGTGTTCCTTGCCGAATGATTGATGTCGATATTTCTTTCTTCCAGTTGGTTTTTGATAACTATACCAAGGCTGCTGGACCTTCCGATGCTTCACCCGCCGCGTCTCATTCTACAAGAACCCCTGTCGGCGTTTTCTTAGATGATTCTTCATGCGCTGATTCAATCCATCAAGAACTAGCTGATCTTCGACAGCAACTCCAAGCTATGAAGAAGCAGGCCGTGACTGTTATGGATCAATCTCGCAAATCTTTGGATCGCGAACAAGATGCTCTTCGCCAAGCATAGGAGGCCCTTGAACTGAAGGAATCTGCCACGGCTAATGCCTCATGCGCTATTCAACGTGAGAGTTATATGCTTGACTTAATGACTGATGCAAGTCAAGATCTGGCTGGTATGTGACTGTGTATCTTGTTGCATCCTCGATATTTTTCGTGTACTTCCCTGGGCTATATTGTTTTTCCTTGTGTTACTTTGCAGGCTCGTTTTTGGATAATGCTGCCGAAGAACAGACGGTGAACTCTCGGGTTGAGGTTCTTCTTCGACTTGCGAGGGCTAATGATAGCGACTTCTGGGCGGACAAAGACCGCACTCGCAGAATTGTGCAGTTCCAAGATCGGGTAGCCCGAGTTCGAGATTTTCTTGACTTCTGCACCAGCACGTTAGCCATGGTATACAACGCCATGTTTCCTCGGAATCCTCAACCTACTAATCTTCCTGAGCTGATGGACAAGTTTAAGGATGTGCATCAAATCCACGGCTTCGTGAAGGCTCAACTGGCAGCTAGCGCCAGATTCGCCTTGATCTGGTTGAAGATTTGCTACATAAAATTAGACGTTAGAAATGTTATCGACGTCTGCTACTCCAAGTTAAAGCAGAGGAGAAAAAACATCGATAAACTTAACGATGCGGTGACTCCTATTGCCGAAAAGATGATTGAAGAGCTTCTAAGGGTAGACGCCGCTTTTTTCAAAGAATATCATTATGTTGATGCGCGGGATGCTCCTGCTGCCGGTGAAAATGTAACCATAGATGACTTGATATAAGGATTCGTCCTCTTTTTTCCCGGACGCGCTGGGTCTGAGCCAGTGCGCTAAGTTTGTATATTGCGAGTCGTATATATTGTATTTGTTGTTGCGAAACTTATATAAAGTTAAGGCAAACTCTTTGTTTCCTTCAAGCCCCCGAGTATTCTCGGTTGGCGTAACTATATTTGTTATTCGCGAGGTTTACTATGAAACCAAGGCGTGTATTTTGCGAGAGTCGAATATATTGTGAGATTATCGGGTGCAAGCCCCCGAGCCTTGTTTGCGAGTAAAAAAATCATATGCAATCACTATATTTATTTCAACCATGCTATGTTGCAGCTTCGCAAGCCCGCCTCATTAAAAACCTTCAAGCCCCACTCGGTGCCCTGAAAGGAAAAGAGTGTGTCTGGAAACTTGCGAGCTCTTCAGATACAATGTATGTTTACATAGTCGATACTATATTGACTTCTCTCTTAAGCGTAGAAACATCATAGATGCGCCACGTTCCACGGGTTTGATTCATCCTTGCCTGTCTTCTTATTCTTCAATCGATATGCTCCTCCCGGGATAACTTCAGTGATGATATATGGCCCTCACCATGGAGACTCGAATTTCTCGTGCCCATCCTGGTTGAGTCGTAGAACTAAGTCGCCAACTTCAAAGGATCTGGGTCGTAATCGTCGGCTGTGGTAATTTTTCAGATTTTGCTGGTATGCAGTTACCCGTGATAGCGCCACGTCTCTTGCTTCATCGAGTGCATCAACATCATCCTCTAGTGCCTTCTGCGCAGTTTCTTCCTCGTATTCCACGACTCTGGGGGAGTTGTGTTCTATTTCTATCGGGAGTACAGCCTCAGCTCCACGGACCAAGAAAAACGGGGTTTCTTGCGTCGCTGTGTTTGGCATTGTTCGTAGACTCCATAACACGCTGGGTAACTCATCAACCCAAGTATGTCTTGCTTTTTCGAGAGGTGTTAACAAGCGCTTCTTGATACCGTTGCAGATTAGACCGTTCGCCTTTTCGACTTGTCCATTGGTTTGCGGGTGCGCCACCGACGCAAACTGCAACTTGATTCCAACGCCTTCGCAATATTCCTTGAATTCTCGGGAGGTAAAGTTGATACCAATGTCCGTAACGATGCTGTGCGGGACGCCGAACTGAAAATCTATCCTCTTGATGAAATTCACCGCCGATGTTGCGTCTGCCGAGGTTACCGGTACTGCTTCTATCCACTTGGTAAATTTATCGACAGCTACGAGCAAATATATGTGTCCACCTGGCCAAGACTTGTGCAATTTTCCCACCATGTCAAGTCCCCACTGTGCAAAGGGCCAGGACCGTGGTATTGGCATTAATTCTGCTGCCGGAGAATGAGGTTTGGATGCGAATCTTTGGCAAGCATCGCAAGTGCGCACTATGTCCTTTGCATCTTCTATTGTTGTTAGCCAATAAAATCCCATTCTGAAAGCTTTGACTGCTATTGCTCGACTGCTTGCGTGATGGCCACATACTCCTTCGTGTATATCTTTCAATATGGCTCGCCTTCTTCCGGTGTGACACGCCTTTGCAGCACGCCAGATATGCTTCTTTTGTATAGCTCTCCTTTCACCACGGTAAAAGCTTTGGATCGTCGAATAACTCGCCTTGCCTCGACTGGGTCTTCAGGTATTTCTTTCCTTGTGATGTATGACACGTATGCCTGCATCCAAGGAATTTGGATCACCATGACCTCCTCTGGCTCTTCCTCGTCATCCGATATATGATCTTCTGGGGCTGCGGGAGCCCCCGAGTTTTTCGTGACCTTCTCTTTTTTCTTCGGCTGCCTTGGTGCTTTCTTCGGCTTGGTTGATCTTTCACTGATTTCCTCCCAAAAGACTCCAGGTGGAATAGGGAGACACTGCGACCTGACGTTTGCCAAAACGTCGGCTTCATCATTGCTGAGCCTGCTCACATGATTTACTTCGCAGCCATTGAATTGTTTCTCGAGTTCGTTGTATACCTCCTTGTATGCCATCATGCTGTCGTTGACTACGTCGCACTTGTTCATCACCTGTTGAGCCACTAGCTGGGAGTCGCCGAAGATCTTTAAACGTGTGGCGCCGCACGCTTTTGCCATCTTCATCCCATAAATAAGAGCCTCATACTTTGCCTCATTATTGGATGCATTGGGGAAGGTCATCCGAAGTATATACTTCATCTTGTCGCCCTGTGGTGAGACAAGTACCACGCCTGCTCCAGCTCCTTCTAATCTCTTGGACCCGTCGAAATTCATGTGCCAGATACTCGACAAATCTGGGGGTCCTGTATTTTGAAGTTCCATCCACTCTGCCACGAAGTCTGACAGGATCTGCGACTTGATCGCCTTTCTTTTTTCATATGTGATGTCCCGAGGGGAAAGCTCGATTCCCCAAAGGGAGACACATCCTGTAGCTTCCGGATTATTCAGTATGTTTGAGAGAGGTGCCTCGTTGACTACTATTATCGGGTGTGCCGAAAAATAGTGCCTTAACTTGCGTGCTGACATAAAATCTCCGTAGGCTAGCTTCTGATATTGCGGATAACGCTGTTTGGATGGCGATAAAACTTCGCTGACGAAGTATATTGGCCGCTGAACTCCATGAATCTTCCCTTCTTCTTCTCGCTCGGCCACGAGTACTGTGCTGACCACATGAGGTGTGGCCGCAATGTATAACAACAGAGGCTCATTTTCGCGAAAGCCCTGTCTGCTTCCTCGTTCCACACGAACTTTTCCTCTTGCTTGATCAGTGCGTAGAAAGGTAACGGTTTTTCTCCTAATCTTGCGACAAATCTGCTCAAAGCTGCGACTCGCCCAGTCAGCTGTTGTATCTCCTTGAGCTTTGTTGGTTTTCTCATCATCAAAATAGCCTGTATTTTTTCTAGGATTGGCCTCAATTTTCCTGGCTGACACCAAGTATCTGAGGAGTTCTCCCGCAGGAACACCAAAAGAGCACTTTGTCAGGTTCAACTTGAGATGATACTTGTCGAGATTGTCGAAGGTTTCTCTGAGATCGTCAATCAAAGATGACCCTATCTTTGTTGTTATGACGACGTCATCGAAGTATACTTGAACATTTTTTCCAATCTGCGTGGCCAGGCACTTCTGCATCATCCGTTGATACGTGGCTCCCGCGATTTTCAACCCGAAGGGCATTGTTCTGCCGTGGAATCGATAATTTGGTCGATCCTCGGGAGGGGAAAGTGATCCTTTAGACAGTGTTTATTGAGACATGTGAAATCGACGCACATGCGAAGGACTTCAGTGTTTTTCTTCGGGACCAGCACTGGGTTAGCGACCCACGTGGCCTCTGTGTGCAGCTCTTTGATGAAACCCGCGTCATGGAGTCGATGGATCTCGGATAACATGGCTTTGCGGTTTGGTTCGGAGAATCGCTGCAAAGTTTGTCGGATTGGTCTCGCTCTTGGGTCTAGATTGAGGTGGTGCTCGGCAAGTTCCCTGGGTACTCCTGGCATGTCAGCTGGACACCATGCGAAGATTTCCCAGCGCTCACGGAGGAACTCGATGAGCGTGCTTTCCTATGCGCTATCCATGTTGGACGCTATGGATGTCGTCTGACGAGGGTACTCCTCAACAATGCCCTCCGATTGGGGCTTAGGGTTGATGGAATCCTGTAGGCTGACACGAGACATCGGTTAACAGACAAGCGGGGAGAGCGATTTACCCAGGTTCGGGGCCCTCGATGAGGTAAAACCCTTACGTCCTGCCTGTCTGATCTTGATTGTGAAAGTATCGGGTTACAATGGGGTTCTAAAGGTTTCGGCTGTGATCTCGTCGAGAGGCTAAGTGTTGCGGCTACCTAGCTCTAAACTTGTGGTGGCTAAAGTTGCTCAGATTGATCATCCCTCGGCAGTCCCTCTCCTGGCCTTTATATAGGAGGCCAGGTCTCAAGAGATCTGTTCGGGTACGACTAGGTTTACAAAAGACCTAGCTCTAAACTTTCCTTGTTCGGCTCCTCTCTGCCTTGTTCTTCAGGGAATCTTCTCCAGCACCGTCCTAGTGGCCCACCTTGCCATCGGGTGTCTTCATGGGCCTCCAGTTGGGCCGCACATGATAGGACAATGTCAGTTACCCGAAGGGTAATGCCCACGTCAGTAGTCCCCGAGTGTCTAGCCGAAGATATTTCGGGTAGAGACTAAAGCTTGCCTCCATCGAATGTTCTTCTCCCTTGATTGTTCTTGTCCATCTTATAGCTGCGTTACCTTCTTCTATCGGGTGCGCGTCCAGCGCTCCCGATGGGAGTAGCCCCCGAGTCTAGGTGCGGATGTTTGTAATCCATGCGTAGACTCAAGTTGTGCCACTCGAACGTCTTCTGCTACCGAAGTTCTCCGCAAGTCTCCATAGGTCATCCAATACATTTGTACCGGGGATTGTATTTTTCAGTAAGGTTTGAACGCGTAAAGGATATTGAATAACGTGCCCAGCTTTGCTGGTTAACTGCCGATGGCAAAACAACGTTACCCTACACAGAATCAAGTCCCCGGGCATGATCCTGGAGTGCAAAAAAGTTTTATCGGGTGCACGTCCAGCGCTCCCGATGGGAGTAGCCCCCGAGTCTGGGCACGGGCGCTTGCGACCGGGTGCAGACTCGAGCTAAGCATTCCATCCTTTTCTTCAAATATCTCTTCAGAGGAATATCTTCGAGTTCACGTTTTATCGGGTGCGCGTTCAGCGCTCCCGATGGGAGTAGCCCCCGAGTCTAGGTTCGGATGCTTGCAATCCGTGCGTAGACTCAAGTTGACCACCCGATTCTTTTCGTTTTTCTTCGGATGCTTTCGGCGGGCTTCATGACATCACTGATGACGTAACCATTGCTGTGGTTTGATTGACAAGACTTGACCTGATGGGCCCACCCTAGTTTTGCGCGGGCAGTTTTTAGGAAATAACCAGTGCATGCATACTAACCGAGGCGCCTCCTCGATTTTCGCACATCGTGGGAATAATGGGCCGCCGGTTCCTTTCTCCTCTTGGAGCGACACGTGTGCGACCAGATCTCGCCCACCTCCCACGATGTCTATGGAGTTATGGCCACGATTTCCCATCAATCCTGTGGCATAAATAGGGAGCCTCCCTGCTGCTTTCACTTTTTACGTTTCTACACTGCTCATCTTCTTCCCCAACCTTTCCTTTCACCTCTGTTCCCTTTCGCAAGAACTTCGGGCGCCATGGGCAAGAAGAAGAGCGCCAGCACCTCAGGCGCGACCAAGGTTAGCCGCGATTGGGGCGCCTCCAGCATTTCCAACCGCGAGGTGAACAAGCTGCGCACCCTCGGTCTCATCTCCCCGTCTGACGACGATATTCGTCTTCCAGGTCCAGCTTCTCGCCCAAAGCCCCCCAAGGGCTTTACTGTTATGTTCGTCGCCTTTCTATTTCGCGGGCTTTCTCTTTCTGCCCACGAATTTCTCCGTTCTCTTCTTTTCTTCTACGGGATCCAGCTCTGGCAGCTGACCCCAAATTCCATTCTCCATCTTTCCATTTTCATCACTGTCTGCGAAGCTTTCCTCGGCATTGATCCCCACTGGGGTCTTTGGAGGAAAATCTTCTATGTCAAGCGTCACAACGACAGCAATGCCCCCCCCCCCCCCCCGTCATCGGTGGCGTCGGCTTTGTTGTTAGAAAGGAAGTTGATTACTTCAACTACCCGATGAAGGAGTCTGTCCAGGGCTGGCGCAACAAATGGTTTTATCTGCGAGATACCCCAGTGTCTGGGCGGCCCTCCAATCTTCCTCCATTCGAGGATGTCCTGGTGGCTCAGCCGAAGAAATCCTGGCGAAACGCCCTGTCTCCTGAAGAAAGCACCATAGCCGACAAGCTGTTCGACCAGGTCGTAGATCTGAAGAACACAGGAGGCTTAACGATGTGCGGCACTGAGGTAGTCTCAGTGTTCTTGCAACGTCGGGTGCAACCATTGATTTCCCGGCCCCATCAGTTGTGGCTGTACGTTGGCAAGGATGACAAGTCGAGAGTCAGCTCTGCCGACCTGTCGAATGATGAACTTCGCGACGAGGTGCGTCGTCTGACGTGCCTCAGCATGAAGGACAACATTGTTTTGACCTCGGCTCGTCCCCCATAAGATCTCAAACACCTTCCGGCTGAGGTAATTCTTCCTGTTTCTTGCTCTTATTACTATCATTGTGCTACTTTTCGACTTCTCACTGTTTTTTTTTCGATAGGCCTCCACCGTGGCTCAATGCTATCCTCCCTCACCCGAAAGCGGTGTGGAACCGGAGGATGATGATGACGACTCTGAGGAGACCGAGGATGTCCAGCATATCCTTGAGGACAGCGACGTCCAAGAGGATGAAGCCCCCGAGGATGATGCTTTCATCAGGAGCAGGCGGTGTAAGAGAATAAACGAGGACCTTATCACAACGGCTGAATCGAGTCCTAGCGGGCAAGATAATGATGCCGATGAAACCGCACCGCCTTCCCCTGCTGTGAAAGGTTCGACAGGCTTTTTTGCTGTCGAAGATGACCTGGACCTGTGAGTGTCTATTTTTCCCTTCGTAACTTTCCTTCTTTATTTTGTATGCTAATCACCCTTGCTTTCCAAGTAGCTCCGATGATGACGACGATGTTCCTCTTGCAAAGAGGGCTAAGTTATTCTCTGGGAAGTCCGAGTCAGCCAAGGAGTTGAACCCTTCGCCTGCCAAACCAACGCCGCCCTCAAGAACGGCCGTAGAAAAAATTCCGGCGTCGAAGGTTATTCCTTCTGGCGACGCTCCCGGTTCATCGGCTGCCCGTGACCACGTAAGTGATTTACTCGACTTGGCTTCCCTCTTCTTCGTTGAATTTCCACATTCGACTGATGTTTCTTGGCTTTTTGCCACGTAGCCAATTTATGCCACAGTTGACGCTGTGGCAGATTTTGCCGAGCAATTCACCCGTCTGGAGTCTGAAAATGCTCATCTTCGGGAGACCATCAAGACTTCGGCTGACCAAGCGCTGGAAGCCAACAAGCTTGCAGCCGATGCTAGGAATGAAAACATCTTGCTGAAGGATGAACTGAAGAAACTGAAGCAAAAAATGAAGGATGAGCAAGATGCTAGGCGCGAGGCTGCAATCGCAGCCGATAAACAAGAAGGCGTCCTTCGCGAATCCATTGCGAATTTATTGGGTAAGTTCCTTGGCGCATATCCTTTTTTCCAGTATTTTCCTCCAAGTTGCTTAACTATCTTCTTCCAGGTGCTGCCGATATAACCATCAGTCGGGCTCGCAAGCTTCGGGAAGATTACATGTCCGACGCCTTGTCACTCGCTGCTGAGTCCAACGTCCAAGTTCTCGGGCTTTTGCAAAGAACCAAGGGAGCGTTAGCGAGGTTATTCTCGATGATTTTCCCAAAGATGAAGCAAGACTCTTGGCGAAATGGCTGATGCTTTCCTCGTCGACCCTTCTGAGCCTGTGGAGGTACTAAAGCGTCGTTCCCGTTTGTTTGGAGTGGTACTTACTTTCCAGCTGCTAATGGGTCATGGGCTAGGCTCTGAACTAGAAAAGTTGTCTAAGGCATTGCCTGTAGATGACAATAATCGCCTAATCAACCTTGAGCCCTTCAAACAATCAGCAGTAATATGTGCCAATCAACTCCTCAAGCTGGTTGACGAGGCGAAGACCAAAGTTGCGCCTGAAGCTGCCCCTGGCTCATCATCAGCTTTTCCTTCAATGAATGCTTGCTCTGTCAGTTGTAATTAAGGCCTGATACAGTTTTAACCCAATCCTGTTTTATTCTGGCTCTGTCACCAGCACCAACAATCTTTTGAATGTAATATATATGCTTCAGCGCTCCCGATGGGAGTTTTATTAATGCTATTCTGAACTAAGAATTGTGCTGCAGATTCCTTCATCTTCTATTCGTGCCGATGCTTCTTTAAATCCTTCGGCTAGCGATGACTCTGATCTTGTTCGTCATTTGCGTGATCAAATATCCCGCTTGAACAAAGATATTACCACCCTTCACGCGATGGCAGCGTTGGTGAAAAGAAAAAGCAAGATTGCGACTGACATTGAACAGCATGCTCTCGATCGTCTCTGTGCAGCTACTGAAAGCTTGAGCTATAAGTGCCTGTCCATCCGCCGATTTTTATTGAAGCTTGAATATCCTTTAGCTGACCTTTGCCTCTCGACAGTCGTAGCTTCCGACGAATCAGAGGAAAACAAGAGGATCCACAAAAAGATCGAAGCGATGACAAATGTTGCTCACCCGAAGCATGAGTTGTGGTCCCATCGACCGAAGGCTGTTGTCGTGGCAAAATTTGAACATCGAGCGGAGAAGGTGCACTACTACTTCGACAAGTTCCATGCTCATCTCTCGATGGTCTGGAGAACGTTGTTCCCTCTGGACCAAGCACCCGAAACTTTATCCGCTCTGTTTACTCGATTCAAGACCCCTGACAGGATTCGACTGCTGGTGCGAAAGGAGCTCCTGGCCGGTGCTGAACTTGCCTTTGCTTTAGTGTTAGCGTGTCACCCGACCTTAGATTTGGAGGCCATAGCAAACACCAGAAGGAGTTTGGATCAGTATTACGATATTGCTAGAAATCCTGCGTATACCATCATCTCACGGATGGAAACAGGTATCGAGAGGGATCTGAAGGCCCGAGAGGACCAAGGAAACCTGCCATGAATTTACGTGTTCATATGTATGTAATGACCTTGTACCTGCAAGGGATAATCTCATGTAAATTTAATGTGTGTTTTACACAGTACGTACTTCTGGTGAATTTGCTAATTCGATTGATGGTTTTTTGTCGGGGGGGCCGAGTGATCAAGTCAGCCTGCTCACCCGACGACTCCGTTGTAAGTGCAAATTTATTGCGGAATCGATACATAAGTTCCGTAAGAGCGACACCCGTCGAATAATCGAGGGATTTAGACGCTTGGCTTCGTCACGCGGTGCACCGGTTTGAGCCTTGTTTGTGATAGTACTCCCATCAGCTGCAGCACTCGCGTATTTTCTCGAGGCTTGGATGGGTTATTGTGTGTCGTTAACCTTAGCTCCAGATGGGAGTATTTAATTAACGACACTTTGCGCGCGTGGTTGTCGTGTGTCGTTAATCTTAGCTCCCGATGGGAGTATTTAATTAATGACACCGTGCGATCGTGGTTGTCGTGTGCCGTTAATCTTAGCTCCCGATAGGAGTATTTAATTAACGACACCGTGCGAGCGTGGTTGTCGTGTGCCGTTAATCTTAGCTCCCGATAGGAGTATTTAATTAACGATACCGTGCGAGCGCGTTTCTGGCCTGCGCTCCCGATAGGAGTACGAGCCAATGACAAGGGCCCCGAACAATTTGTTCGGATGATGAGGCCTGAAACAATAAAGGTAGAAAACCTGATTAGAATTTTATTCATAACATAAGACAAGCTTAGGAGCTGCCGAATAATAGGAGGTGGATAATTATATCCTAAGCGTAGAACCGTTGCAAATGTGCAACGTTCCATGGATTTTCAACATCTTTTCCTGAAGCTGGATTCTTGAGCCGATAGGCTCCTCCTGGTATCACTTTTGTGATGATGAACGGCCCTTCCCATGGAGATTCGAGCTTCAAAGGTCTCTCTTGCTTCAGTCGCAGCACCATATCTCCAACATTGAAGCTTCGATTGCGTATTCGTCGACTGTGATAATTTCTTAACGCCTGCTGATACACTGTTGTTCTTGCCAAGGCAATATCCCGAGCTTCGTCAAGGAGGTCCACAGCATCCTGCAGTGCGATGTTGGAAGTAGCTTCCGTGTACGCGGTCACCCGAGGGGCTTCAACTGAACATCGGCTGGCAAAACTGCTTCGGCTCCGTGTACCAAGAAGAACGGGATGTACTGGGTTGACCTATTGGGTGTAGTACGTAAACTCCAAAGCACAGATGGTAATTCTTCGACCCAGGCTCCAGCCGCACCCGTAAGGCATTTCTTGAGACCGTCTCCTATTAGACCGTTGATCCTTTCGACCTGGCCGTTGGTCTGGGGGTGTGCCACCGATGCGAATTTTAGCTTAATACCACTGTCATCGCAAAACTTCCGAAACTTTTTGGAGTCAAAATTAGTTCCATTGTCTGTGACGATGCTGTGCGGCATGCCGAATCGACAGGTTATTCCCCTGAAGAACTGGACGGCAGTTTCGCCTTTCTGATTTCGGACAGGTACGGCCTCAATCCATTTGGTGAACTTGTCGACTGCAACCAGCAAATATGTGTGACCTCCAGGCGACGATCTCGGCAGTGGTCCAACTTGGTCGAGTCCCCATTGCGCAAAAGGCCATGCCAGAGGTATCATCATCAGATCCGTTGCGGGAGCATGTGGTTTTGGCGCAAAACACTGACAGGGGTCGCACTTCATAACCAGATCTCGAGCATCCGATTCCGCCGTTGGCCAGTAAAATCCTGCTCTTAAGGCTTTTGCCACAAGGGCCCTGCTACCTGCGTGATGTCCGCAAGTTCCTTCGTGTATCTCGCGTAGCAGTGCCTTTCCATCGTCGATGGCAATACACCTTTGGAAGATACCAGAGATGCTACGCTTGTAGAGTTCTCCGTTTACCACAGTAAAGGCCTTTGACCGTCTCACAATTCGCCTTGCTTCCACCGGATCCTCTGGTAACTGCTGCTCTGTCAGGTACGCTAGAAATGGTTTGGTCCACAGGGGTTCTAGGAGGAGGATCTGCTCTGTATGTCGGGGTGGGGTTTCTTCGGCGGTTTGCTGCAGGCTTGCCTCTGATTCGTCAGTCGATGATTTCGGAGGTGCCGACGTTTTCTCCTTTATCGATCGTTGAGTGATAACTTCGTAGAACACTCCGTCTGGAATGGGGGAGCACATGGATCCAATGTTCGCCAGAGCATCGGCTTCCTCGTTGCTAGCTCTGCCGATATGCTTAAGTTCGCACCCTTCAAACTTGGCCTCCATATTCTGGTATAATTGTCGGTAGGCGATCATGTTATCACTGACCGCGTCGCATAAATTCATCGACTGCTGTACCACCAGGTTCGAGTCTCCATAAATTTCCAGGCGAGTTGCTCCACATGCCTTTGCCATCTTCATTCCGTGCAACAGCGCTTCGTATTCCGCTTCATTATTTGTCAGCAGGGAGAAATTCATGCGCAAGATGTACTTCATCTTGTCTCCTTGTGGCGATATCAGTATCACCCCTGCTCCTGCGCCTGTACTCCGCTTGGACCCGTCAAAGTACATTGTCCATGATCCAGACATGTCGGGTGCTGCTGGCGTTTGTGACTGGATCCAGTCTGCCACAAAATCCGGGAGGATTTGGGATTTGATCACCGTCCGGTTGACATAGGTTATGTCGTGTGGCGCTATCTCGATGGCCCATTGGGACACTCGACCCGTGGCTTCTGGGTTGGTGAGTATATTCTTCAGCGGTGCCTCGCTTACGACAATGATCGGGTGCTCCGCGAAATAATGGCGTAGCTTGCGAGCTGTTCTCCATACTGCATATGCCAACTTCTGATGATGAGGGTATCTCTGCTTCGCTGGCGTGAGTACTTCACTTAGGTAGTAGACGGGTCTTTGCACGCCGTGAACTCTCCCTGCTTCTTCTCGCTCGACAACCAAGACGCTGCTGAAGACTTGCACCGTTGCTGCTATGTACATGAGCAGTGTTTCCTTTTCGCGTGGAGCTACAAGTACTGGAGATGTCGATAAGATCTTCTTCAGATTATCAAAAGATTCTTGCGCCTCATCCGTCCACTCGAATTTTTCTGACTTCTTCATCAAGCTATAGAAGGGCAAAGCTTTCTCTCCTAGCTTGGCAATGAATCTGCTGAGTGCTGCCAGCCGTCCTGCCAATTACTGCACTTGGTGCAGATTCTTTGGCGGCTCCATGTTGAGAATAGCTTTGATCTTCAAGGGATTGGCCTCTATTCCCCTGGCTGAGATGAAGTACCCGAGTACTTGCCCTCCTGGCACCCCGAAGAAACATTTCTTCGGGTTCAGCTTGATTTTATACTTGTCGAGGTTGTCAAAGGTTTCCCGCAAATCGTCGATGAGTGTGGCGGCGTGCTTCATCTTTACCACGATATCATCGATGTAGACCTCGATATTCCTTCCAATCTGTTCTCCAAGATAGGCTTGCATGCACCGCTGATAGGTTGCCCCTGCGTTTTTCAACCCGAAAGTCATGACGTTTAACAGAAAACGCCGTGCGGGGTGATGAACGCGGTTAACTCTTGGTCTTCCTTCTTGAGCTTGATCTGGTTGTACCCGGAATATGCATCGAGGAAAGAGAGACGATCACATCCTGCTGTGGAGTCGACTATCTGATCGATACGAGGCAGTGGAAAGTGATCCTTAGGACAATGCTTGTTAAGACTCGTGTAATCGATACACATGCGAAGAGCGGTTGTGTCTTTCTTCGGTACCATGATGGGATTGGCCACCCACTCGGCTTCCTTGAGCTCCCGAATGAATCCTGCCTTGCGGAGCCGACTAACCTCTTCGCCGATTGCTTTTCTCTTCGGCTCAGAAAACCGGCGCATCGATCGTCTTTGATCGGTTTGGCTTTTGGGTCAACATTGAGGGCGTGCTCAGCGAGTTCCCTGGGAATACCTGGCATGTTGGATGGTTCCCATGCAAATATTTCCCAGCGCTCACGGAGGAACTCGATGAGCGCGCTTTCCTATGCGACAGCAAGGTCTGACGAAGTGTTGACTGTCTTCTTCGGGTCAGAGGGGTGCACCTGCTGCTTCTTTGCTTCCTTCGCGACGTCAAACTCAACGGATCTTACGTTTCGATTATCGACTGGTGGCTTCGTGTGGTCTGTGATACCATCGATTGCGTTAAGTTCTTCCCTAGCTCCGAATTTCGAGGCGATCTTTTGGAAATCCCTGTCGCAGCTATCCTGACGTGAGAAGCTTCCATGGATGGTTATCGCTGTCCCATTATTGCCTGGCATCTTCAGTTTCAGGTACGCGTAATGGGGTACTGCCATGAATTTGGCAAACGCAGGTCTGCCGAGGATGGCATGGTACTGAGATTCCCACTCAACTACTTCAAACTCGACTTTTTCCTTCCTGAAGTTGCTAGGCGTGCCGAAAACTACGTCCAACGATATTTTGCCGAGGGAATAAGCGGGTCTAGTCGGTATGATGCCATGGAATCTTGTATCGGACTCTCTTAGCATGTCGACTGTTAGGCCCATTGCTTTCATCGTGCTGGCAAATAACAGATTCAGGCCGCTTCCTCCATCCATGAATACTTTACTCATATTGTATCCTCCGATCTGCACCTCAAGGACCAGGGCCGCGTGACCAGGCCTTGGAACGGCCTTCGGGTGATCCGCCTTGCTGAAAGATATGGTTTGACCCGACCAGTCGATGAATTTGGGTGTGTCGACCATGGCAACTTCCGCGTACTTCACTTCTCGTGAGAACTTCTTGACCTCTCTCTTTGAGAAGCTGGTTTTATGGATCATGTTGACCTGTCCGCGAGATTCCGGAAACACTTCGGTTGGTGCGTACTCGTCTCCTCCTGCTGGTACGTATGGCTCTGGTATGTATGGTTCTGGCGGATAGCTGTAGGATCCTGCCCTTCTTTCCATCGTATGAACTCTTGCCGCAGCTTCAGCCCTAAGGTCGTCGCAGAACTGCCAAATTTCGAGGAACTACCGACAATTCCTGAGCAAGTGACTGGATTTTTCATGGCCATCCTTTGGATCGATATAAGAGTGCAAATAACACGGTGCTTCAAGTTGCTCTGTGGCCGAAAGGTAAGGTGTGCGAAGGCGATTCTTGTTCGATTGCGTGTTGTGGCATCCTCGTTCGTATTGTCGGGGGCGAGTCGCGATTTGCTCTCCTTCTTCACGACGTGAGTCCCTTCGTCTTTTCCTTTGCTCCTCTTTGGCGCCGAAGCTACCTCGGCTGCCCTCTCCCGCACTCCTGGATAGGACTGCCAAGGTTGCTGCTGGCGCGATATCTTCTGGAACCGAAGTCCTTGGGCTCGATGCGTTTGAACTAGGGAGGCAAAGAAACCCTCTGGAATCGATGATGAAGTGAACACCATCGAAAGTAGTATCCATGTTGCCGCGTGATTCTGCAGAGACCAGATGCGACGCCTCGGTGTGCGGTACGAACTCGAAGGACCCGCAACGAACTGAATCTTTCGGATCTGACGGCGTTGGCGACTCGAGCACGAACGCCGCAGATGTGACTGGTACTGCCGATGACCTGCCTTGTGCCAACAGACTTCCCACAGACGGCGCCAATTGACGAGGGTACTCCTCGGCAATGCCCTCCGATTGGGGCTTAGGGTTGATGGAATCCTGTAGGCCGACACGAGACATCGGTTAACAGACAAGCGGGGAGAGCGATTTACCCAGGTTCGGGGCCCTCGATGAGGTAAAACCCTTACGTCCTGCCTGTCTGATCTTGATTGTGAAAGTATCGGGTTACAATGGGGTGCCGAAGGTTTCGGCTGTGATCTCGTCGAGAGGCTAAGTGTTGCGGCTACCTAGCTCTAAACTTGTGGTGGCTAAAGTTGCTCATATTGATCGTCCCTCGGCAGTCCCTCTCCTGGCCTTTATATAGGAGGCCAGGTCTCAAGAGATCTGTCCGGGTACGACTAGGTTTACAAAAGACCTAGCTCTAAACTTTCCTCGTTCGGCTCCTCTCTGCCTTGTTCTTCAGGGAATCTTCTCCAGCACCGTCCTAGTGGCCCACCTTGCCATCGGGTGTCTTCATGGGCCTCCAGTTGGGCCGCACATGATAGGACAATGTCAGTTACCCGAAGGGTAATGCCCACGTCATCGTCTTTTTTGGATCTGTCGGGTGGATCTGTACTTCCTTAGAATCTTTGGAGGTGTCAAAAGCTTGCTCTTGCAAGGATCTTCCTCCGTCAGGTAGCACGTCGTAGTTGGTGGTGAGCTTGGACGCTTCAAACTCAGCCTACATCCCGAAGGTTTCAGAGAGCTTGTGGAAGTCTTTGTCGCACTTATCTGCCAGAGCGAAGCTTCCTTTGACTATGATTGATCCGTTGGGTCCAGGCATTCTCCACAACACGTATGTATAATGCGGCACAGCCATGAACCTAGCATATGCGGGTCGTCCCAAGAGAGCATGATATTGTGATGGAAAATTGATAACCTCGAACTCCAGCTTCTCCTTCCTGAAATTTTCTCGAGTTCCGAACTATACGTCGAGTGAGATTTTTTCTAGCGGAAAATTCGGCTTCTCAGGTGTGATGCCATGAAAACGCGTATCCGTTGGCGTCAGATTTGCCAAAGATATATTCATCTTTCGCAACGTATCCGCGTATATGAGATTCAAGCTGCCTCCTCCATCTATGAATATGCGAGAAACCTCAAACCCCGCAATCACCGCTGGTAAGATCATGGCTAACTGCCCTGGTTGCGGAACTTGAGGTGGATGATCCTCCTAAGTGAATCCTATGGCCTGTCCCGACCAATTAAGGTACTCGATGGTTGGTGGAGGCATCTTCTCTGCCATATATACCTGTCGCGAAATCAACTTCTGCGCCCTATTCGAGGGTCTGCCTTTCTGTATCATCGACACTGCTCCCGTTGTATCTATGAAACCATCGTTACTGCCTGGAGGTGCCGCAAGTTGCAGCTGATGTTGATTTGAACTGGTAATTGTGGGTGGTGGTGGTAGGTGAACTTTACTCCTTGGCCCCTGCACGTATATCCTGTTTGCTGCTTGCGTGTTGGTGTTTTCAGCATATCTTCGCAGAGCCTGGAAAGTTCGGCAATCCTTCTGGAGGTGACCCAACTGCCTCTTTTCTTCGCTGTCGAGGTAAAAGTGCATCTGGCACGGCCCGTTCAGCAAATCTTCGGGTGATACATTGTATGGCCTTGGTAACCTAGGCCAATTATTTTGTCTGCTGGAGCTCGGCGCATCTCTATGATCATTGCGTTGGTCATTGCTCCGCTGGTAATCATCCCGATAATTTCCTCCACTGTTTCCTCGGAAGCCAGCCGCTACTTGGCTGGGACCGTCGTAATCTGTATTTTGATGAAATCATCGCCTATTTTGATAGTTGCTTCTGTTGCGATCCTCTTCGGGTGACCTCTGCCGTTTGTTATGAACAGCATTTTCTCCATCAGCCCAGCGATTTGCGATGTCCATGAGGTCTGCTATGGTTCGCGGGTTGGACCTGCCCACTTCCTCGATTAGATCTCTTCTTCGGATTCCTGCCACAAACGCATCGATTGCTCTCTCGTCAGACACGTTCTCAGCCGAGTTTTTAATGATGCTCCACCTTTGGATATACGCCCTAATTGGCTCATCATACTTCTGCCTGCAGGTCCTTAGCTGCTCTATTGACGCAGGTTTCTTGCATGTGGAACGGAAGTTTCTCACGAACAAGTCCTCGAAGGTTTCCCAACTGTCGATGGATCCCTCCGGTAGCTTCTTCAACCAAGATCTTGCGGCTCCGCTCATGTGGACTTGAATGCTTTGCATTGGTGTTGCCCTGGTTCCACCCATCAGCTTCACCGTCTCCAAGTAGTCAATTAGCCAATCTTCGGGATCTTGCAATACGTCGAATTTCTTGTAATTGTCGGGTAACTTGAAGCTAGATGGTACTTTAGTTTTACGAACTTGTCGGGTGAAACAAGGGAGTCCACACAAGTCCTCCTCGCTAACTTCCGGTGAGTGCCGATGTTCTCGCGTTCTGTTCTCTCGTGCTCTATCGATTCGGGCCTGAGTCACCGTATTTCTCGCGTCACCTTCTCGTGGAGGATCTCGCGCTGCCACCGTGGTGTGATGAGGACTATTTTCCTTGGAGCACTCTCGGGTTGCGGTGTGCTTGAGCCAGCTATCGCCGCCCCCATAACGCCGACTCCTGCCATAGCCATGTTATACAGTGCTTCTCTGGGGTCTCCCGTAGGTGGTTTGGATGCCATGATGAAAGCATGCGTCGCCATATATCCTGCTTCCGGAGTTTTTGGGATGATGTGCCCTCTCGTGTCTATCAACATAAAAGACATGTCGAGGTTTTGGATCAGGTTCTCTCTTTCGTGCTCCGGCACGTTTGCTAGTCGGGATCTTGCTCTTGTGCGGGCGTCCCTGTGACTATCTCCCAAAGTTCCTGATTGTCGACTCAGGTTGGCCCTGCGCGCACTTGAAGCAGAAGCTGCGGCTCTTCTTTCGTCGAGTATCTTTTGTTGTTTTTGTAGCTCTCGCGCAGCACGAGCGAGTTTATATTGATATGCTTGCAACGCTTCTGGTGAAGCCGTGGTAGTCATCGGCTCTGCACCGCTCATGGTTCTCCGAGCCCTATCCCAAGCTTCTTGCGGCAGTCGCACTTTCTCTCGTGGCGTGGTCCCGACGTACTTGTTTCCTAATCCGCGCGTGAGATCTGCGGGATCGATGTATGGATTGCCCACATCATCGAAAGCCTCCGACGCTTCATCCTCTGCACAGCTTGAGTCGCCGATTGCACAGACTTGATGATATATTGTAGCTCTGTTTTCCTCATCTTCCGGGTCGGTGACACTGTCGTATAGATCGGCGAAGACCTCCCTGATAGAAGTAGATTTGTCGATGAAGTCGAAGTTGTCGATGCTATCGGAGTCGCTGCCCAGATCGGAGTCTGTGAACGACCCGAAAGTCATGTCACCGAGTAAATCAGCGAGTTCTCCGCCGATGGCGGGCTTGATGAAGCTTGATGGTGAAATCTCCTCATCGCCTGACTCGATTGATGATGTTGACGATCCCGAGAGATCGGAACCGGCTGCTAACGGTCCCGAAAGAATCGGTGCCGCGAGACGGTGCGACCCTTCTTTCCCCACGAGGAAGTGGAAGCTCCCGAACGTCATCCTCGTCGTCTCCTCTAGATCGGCATATGCATGCAAACGGGCGAGAGGGTGAGGAACAAAAGCGTCGAGATCAGAGCGGATCCGTTTACCTCCGTCCATCGCGTTACTCGCTGTTGATGATGTTGATGATGATATTGACGATGCAATCGAGATCACCTCCTTGCAGCCTCTAATTCCCACAGACGGCGCCTATTGACAAGGGATTAATTTGTCAATGCCTACGGATTGTAGACTTAGGGTTTCGTAGAAAGTAGAGGGCAAGTAGATCTCAAAGGTTCAGCCGAAAAAGGTGCTCGACTATGAAAATTAGGGTTGTGTTGACTCAAGATTCGATCCTTTCTTTCTCCCTCGGATCCCCCTTATATAGGAGGCGGAGCCGAGGCTTTCATAGTTACAAAGTCCGGGAGACTATTTGAGTCCGTCCCATGTTATTACAAGACTATTCCTAATCTATCTCTATCTTCCATATCAACATTTATTGGGCTTCCGGACAACATAAGCTTCGGGTTATGGGCCTTCAATTATCCCTGGGTACCTTATTCGGCAGGCCCATTCGGGATGCCTATGTCAGCCGGTGTTTGCATGAGGGCGTCCGAGCACGACTTGGTAGCTATAAGGAACTCTCCGAGTGTCCTAGGTCTCGCCGGAGCAACCTGTGGCCTGGAGGTAGCCGGGTGACGCGAAGCGGCAGACCGTGGGTGTGGCCGCAGGTGGTGGATCGCCCGCACCCCCGTCGCGGATTCCGCGCGCCGGTGGTGAGTCAACCTCGATCTCCTCATCCACTATCTCTTCATCCGACCCATCCACCGCGGCATCGCCATGCACCGGCGCTACAGGGGTGTTGACCACCGCCAGTTCCAGGACTGGGTCCATGCACCTAGCTTCTGCAACATGGTCCGGCGTGACATCCAGCGCCACAGCCACCCGTGTGTCCATCTGGCCTGTCCCTGAACCTTCCTGGACTGGAGGAGAAAACTGGGCCTGCCCCACCGTATCCATAGGCTGGTCCATGCAGGCTTCCAGGCCCAATGTCGGCCCAGGCACAGAAGGAGCAGTACACGCCAACGTCCAGTCGTGGATCGAAGGGGGTTCTGTCGTCGAGCGCTCGCATTCATGGATGGGCAGAACCACGAGGGAACCAACCCGAACCACAGTTCCTGCGCTGGACTCATCCTCCACGGCGTCGCGCTGGTCAAAAGTAGCGGCGGCCACCGTTTCGTCCCCGAGCGCGTCAGCAGCAGCCGCGCTTTTGACCAGGGCACCATCCACCAACGACACGGAGCCAGCTTCGACCTAAGCCTCCTGTCGGCCGGCGCTCTGAGCAGCCGCAGCTTTCTCCTTCATCCTCCTGATCTTGCGCCCACCACGAGCTCTCCTCTTCTTCCTTGGTTCACCTTGTGACACCGACAGGACATGGTCGCCGACAACGACCCCTGACGCCAGCGTCCTTGCGGTCCCGCTTCCGCCTCCGCCACCCTGGCTAGACGACGAGGCTCCGCCGCCACTCCCCGTCCCCGGCAGCACATCCGGCGCGCCAGGAGTGTAGGGGTAATGGCGCCTCACCGGCCACCCCGCCGTTTGCCCACCGTCGCCGTCATCCCTGCCCCTAGGATCGCCGCACGGCGCAGAGCGATGGAAATCCGCCGTCCGAGTCACGTGAACAAGCAAGGGATAGGCCAACGTGTTAATATGCGGCGGTACTACGGCCTGCGACGGCGCTGCCATGTCGGCCGCCGACGGTGGCTCGTCTGGTTCCACGATGTGCAGATCAACTTCGCGCGGGATCGTGGCCGGGTCCAGGCACCAAGCAGATAGGCGAAAGATGCCCATGTCGGCCCGGCTCCTTGTGAGCGGATGGAGGCGTTCGACCCATGCCGCCGGTGCGAGGACCGCCACCGCCGTGGCGAGGTTCCAAGCGTGCGCCGGGACGCCCTCGATCTCCAGCTCGGGATGGACGCACGGGCCTCCGGAGGCGGCGTGAGTGCGCCGCGACCATGGCCGCAGCAGTAGCCTGAAGAAAGGCGATGCCAGCACTTCCTCCCTGAGCACCATGTCCCGGTCCTCCCGCGTCGCGAAGAACACCAGGAAGTCCTCCGGGCGGTGGCAATGGACTGAAAAGCTCCCTGGCGGCAGGCCGTGGACATCCTCCAGTGCAGCGGCCACCTCCTCCGTGGTAACCGTGCGACGGACGCCAACGATCACCGCCAGGAGCGCCCTCGACAGCGCGTCTTCGGCTTCGTCCATCTCCGGCGTGCGGGGGATGATGCAAACCGCACGGGCCGAACGCCATGCAAGTTCACCTTCGATCGCAACCGTCCTCAGACCAAGAGGGAGCACCTGCTCGTCCTCGCCTCGACGGGGCTGCGCAACATCCATCGCGCGACGGACCGCCGGCAGTACCGGGGCTACCACCCTGACTGCCCCAGCTCCATGGCCTTCTCTGCGCTAGTGGTGGTCCTTGCGCGGCGCAGCCACCCTCGGCGGCGCAGCCTCGCGACGAGGAGTAGCGGCATCCCTTGGCGGCGCTGGACCGCCGCGCGGCGCGTGCATGCTCCTGAGCGGGGCCACGACGCAGCGTGGCGCGGACACCCTCCTGTCCTCCTCACGGAACTGCGGTGCGGGAGCGCGCGCGCACAGCTCCCCGGCAGCCTGGCGCCCCTCCTGCGCAAGCGCACGGAGGACGCCGGCGCCCTCATCCACGCGACGCCCCTGGCCGCCGTCTTTGACCCTTTACCTCGCTGGTTTGTCGCCATCGACCGGTGGGCGTGGGAGGGCGCACTCCCTCGACATGTGCCCCACCTCACCGCAGCGGAGGCAGACCGGACCTTTGGTGCACTCGGCGGCGCGATGGCCGGGCTCCGTGCACAGCAAGCAGAGGCCTTGAAACTCGTCGTTGGCGCCGCCGGTGCGTCCAGAGCGCGCCGCCCTCGCCGCCACCTTCTTGCCGCCGCGGCGCCCTCTAGCGCGCTTGCGGGACACATGGGAGGGTTCCTCCCATGGAACTTCGTCTTCGTCGTCCGGCGCGTCGTCCGAGTCATCGAGCTCGTCGATGGCCGCGCTTGCCTCCTCGCGGCAGACCACCGACCGCACGTTCAGGCGAGCTCGGGAGGATTCCGGCGCGTCCCCGCGCTCCGCAGCTGGCCCACCGGCGAGCGCGTCGCGGTACGACCGTGGGGTCTCCTCCAACTCCGAGGCACGCCCGCCGCGCCAGCGGTCCTCACGGCCGCGCGGCCCCATCGCCGGCTAAGGGGAAGGGGAAAGGAAGTGGGTGGGGGAAGGTGATGGCGAATCCATGGCCGCCGTGGGGCTGGCTGGTGGCCGACGCCGGCGCGTCGGCGGCGGGTTTCCTCACCTCGAATTCTCCGCGGGCTCCGCTCTCCTTACCTTTTCGCTCTCGCTCCTCTCTCAGAATCACCCTATTTTTCTCTCTGGAGTTCTCTGGAGTTGTAAAAAAACAAATGACGAGCTTTCGGGCTGGCTCGGGCCGAGCCAGACGAGCTTTTAGCCCGCTACGGTCCAGAAAAACAGGCTCGGCTCGGGCTGTGTCTTACGTGGGCCGAGCTCAACTCGGGCCGAGCCGAGAAAAGCTCGGGCCGAGTACGTCCAGCCCTACCCGACGGTGTGAAATTTGAAATTTGAATTATGAAATTAGTTGCCAAATTTCAGTTATAAAGGGTGTATATGTAAAATATTATTTGTGCTACACGTGCGACATTCATTTCCGGACGGAGGGAGCAGTAGATAGATAGACACTCAGCAGATTCTGGCCGGTTAGTAGTAGGCAATTCCAAACTATTTGTATATTTCTTCTCGACAGATCCCATAGCTTGCCCCTATGGCGACTGGCCTCCGTGCCGACACCTGCTTGATCCCTCCAATCTTCCCCGTTTCCGGCGGGAGGGAGGTCTGGAGCTATAAAGTTAGTTAGTTTTTCTGTTTTCCCCTCTCAAATAAACCAGATCTAGTCGTCGTCTTCTTCTTCTTCTTCTCAGCATGTCCATGGTAGCCGGGCTGTTGATGATGGAAGGAGGCAAACTCCCCAGATCTGTTGAGTCGAGTCTAGTTCGGTTGTTTAATTCCCTGGCAGGTGGTGGCGTTTTCCTGGACGAGAACCTTGGATTCGATCCGTTGCTCGGTAGCCATGGTGGCTCAAGGATGCACCTCCGCCTCATTGCAGCTCCCCATTAGTAGGTGACCATTCACAGTGCGTCGTCGTCGTATTTAGGCCGGGTTTAGATCATAGAGGCTAGTCTTGGTGTCAAATTAAAGGGCCAAGAGGGGTCACGGTCCGCCCATGCAGCGCCCAGTCCGCCTGCAAAGCTGATGCATGCCGTGTTCTGTCACACCACCTCACCGTGTTCATGTACGAGCCTACCGTTGCCTACTCTACACAGGTGTGGCATGGCATGCATGTCACCCCCACCGTCGCCGACAAGGCTCAGTTATGTCCCCGGCCCCGGTCTCTCTCTCGTAGCACTCGCGTGTAGGGGAAATTGCAGCTTTCATCGTACCCTTAGAGCGTGTGCAGCGTTTAGACTCAACGCTAAGAAATTATGTCAGAAAAATGCTGGTCACGCAAGCTGGTGCTAGCGGAGCAAATATTTAGCATAGTCAGTGGGCCCTAGCCAGGAAAAAAAAGTACTCTCTCCGTCCCAAAATAAGTGTCTCAACTTTTTCTAAATACGGATATATCTAAAATAAAACCGAGACACTTATTTTATTTTAGGATGGACGTAGTAATATTTTTGTTGCAACAATTTTCTCACCATGCAGACGCAGCCTGCTCTGACCGGTGGACATGTCCCAGGTTTTATTCCCTTAGCGGCGTGTCTAGAACTAGACTCGACCCCCAGAAATTTCTTAGCTAGACACGCACCCCGCACCGTTTAGACTCATGTCTAGAACCCAAAAAGCATTCTTAGCCGCGTCCCCCGCTGTCCAGAAGAAGCGCCGGATCGAGCGTTTGGGGAACGCCGCCGCGTGGTGCCGCTTTTGGGGCGCGTCTGTTCCCAGTAGCGTCTCCCAAACAAAAAAAAATTAAAAATTAAATTCGTATGGGAAGACAAATTTTCATTCAAATTTCTTATATATTACATAGATTTGAATGAAATTCATTCAAACTTAAACCTAAACTAAAATTAGTGGCGCCTACGGCGGTCGCTGCGGTCGTAGTACTCGAAGAAGCGGTAGTCGTCTTCGTTGATGACGTTCTGCTTGCCGCGCGGGTCGGCGTGCTCGTCCTTCACCGCGCCGCTAGGACCTGCTTCGCCATCGTCGAGCGTGAGGTCGACGAGCGGCTTGCCGGAGTCGCGGATGGACATGGCGATGGCGTCCTCGACGTTGCCCATCCAAGCACTGTGGTCGTTGAGCGACTCCATCCAGGAGGCGTTGTATCCCGGCGTGTCTTTGGGATCGTCACGGCTGGCGATGAGGCGCTGCTAGCGGAGGAGCACCGCCATCTTCGCGTCGGTGTCGGCCTCCTCTTCCTCCACCTTCACCTTCGGCTTCGGGTGGTGACGTGGGCATGACCCTCCGGGTGCCCTACTTCAACATACCTGATGTGGCCCAACAGAGGCCCATATGAGGATTGCGAAGCCTAAGAAGCATTGGCAACCAAAGCCCAGGAACTTGGCGTGCGGTACAAGAACTAGCCCGTACAAGAAAACGCTCATGTGTAACCGACCCGGAGTCCTGAGACCTGGCCTCCTTTATAAGGGCCAAGAGGGATCGACGGGAAAGAGAGATTTGAACCCTAGCTACGCTACGTCACGAACGGAACTACATCGCCATAGCCATCAAGACACCCATGTAACTCATCCATCAATCAAGAACAGACAAGCAGCACATAGGGTTTTCTCTCCGGGGGCCTGAAGCTGGGTAAATCGTGTCCCCTGTGTTGCTTGTACGCCGACGAAACCACCAGCGCGCTCTTTCCCTAAAAACCCAAGTCCATCATCCATGGGCATTGCCGTGGTACCCCCATGTCAGGTGCCGAAGGCCGCTGCTACCGCCGGATGCCGCCTGCCATGATGGCTCGTGGATCGTGATGCCGCGGCTGCGCCTCGGCGCAGGCGTCGTGTACTTCTCCCTCACCTCGTGCCTGGGCATGACGTAGGGGGAGACGCGGCAGGACGAAGGCGTGGAGCACGCTGGCCCTGAAGAAGACGAGTGGGAGGAGGATGACAGCGAACTCGCCCCCCTCAGGAGCCAGTGTGTAGGCTGCCGTGGAGACGGCGGCGGGGACGTCGGCATCTCCATCCTAGTCGTGCCGCGGTGGATCCCGTCGATGACGGCGGAGAGAGTGCGGCCTGGCACTGAAGGGAATATGCCCGAGAGGCAATAATATAATGGTTATTATCTTATTCCATGTTTATAATAGGTGTTTATTTCTCATTCTAGAATTGTATTAACCGGAAATGTTAATACTTGTGTGTTTAATAAACAAGCAAGAGTTCCTAGTAAAGCCTCTCATTTAACTAGCTCGTTGATTAACTAATGATCAAGGTTTACTGATCATGAACATTGTATGTTGTTAATAACGGGTCACATCATTAGAAGAATGATGTGATGAACAAACACCCAAGTAGGTATAGCAATACGA
Organism: Lolium perenne; assembly: GCF_019359855.2. Classification (NCBI taxonomy): domain Eukaryota; kingdom Viridiplantae; phylum Streptophyta; class Magnoliopsida; order Poales; family Poaceae; genus Lolium; species Lolium perenne. Next base: position 340,514,433 of record NC_067246.2, read on the forward strand.
TCAAGTCATTAAGTTTACATTGTTGTATCAAACACATACGAAGTAGCTCTATTCCTTAGACCATGAGATCATGTCAATCACTAACACCGGAAGAGTACTTTGATGACATCAAACGTCACGCCATAACAGGGTGACTATAAAGGTGGATTTCGGTACTATGAAAGTATTAGTTGAGGCTCATGGATCAAGAGTGGGATTTATCCATCCTGATGACGGAGAGATATACTCTGGGCCCTCTCGGTGATATCACATTGACACCGCTTGCAAGCACGTGACTAGGTTACACAGGAATGTCATATCACGGAACGAGTAATGAGTACTTGTCGGTAACGTGATCGAACTAGGTATAGTTGATACCGATTATCGGATCCCGGACAAGTAAAATATCGCGAGATAAAAGGAATTGGTTACGACGTTTATGGTTCACGCGATCACAAGTTTCATCGTTGAATGAGTGGGAGCCATTATGGATCTCCATATCCCGCTGATGATTATTGGTCGGAGATGTGTCTCGATCATGTCCACATTATTCACGAACCGTAGGGTAACACACTTAAGGTTCGTCGACGCTTTTGATTGGATACAGAATACCGGAGAAAAGATTGGACATCACAGGGGCTGTTTCGAGAATCGCTGGAATAGTCTCGGGATATCGGAATTGTTCAAGGGGCTAAATGTTAATGTTTGTTAATTAAAAGGATTGATAAATATTAAATAAAAGAATTAAAAATGTTGTATTCATTTATGGGAGAAAACCCCTTCATTTTTAGTGGAGTTTTATATCAATTATGGGGACCTTTGAGTTTGTGAGTGGAGTGTCCACCCACATGATGAGGGAAGAGGTGGGGCACCCTCTAGGGGCTGGCGCACCACTTGGGGCTGCTGCCCCCCTCCTCCTATATATAGATGGGTGGAGCACCTCTTCCTTACACACTATTCGATAGGCCCTTTGGTTGGTCTCTTCTCCCTCTTCCCGCTGGTCCATCTCATGAGCTATGGCTTAGGCGAAGCCCTGCTCAAATAGTTTCTCCACCAACACCACCACCACGCCGTAGTGTTGCTGGAGTTTCCCAATGGATCCACTACTTCCGCTGCCCCGCTGGAACGAGGGATCGGAGGCCATCGTCGAGCCGTACGTGTGACCAAGTACGGAGGTGCTGCCTGTTTGCAACGCTCATCTTCATCACGATCTTGAGATCGGCAAGTGATCCTCTACACCACCCACGAGAACCGTTCTCGTTGATAAAGCTTTGTGTCTTCAAGGGTGAGTCAATCTTAATCACGGTTTATCTTAATCACGGTTTATCCATTACTTGCATCTCCTAGATATGATCTTGGTGCGTTTGTGGTTGCAACCATAGGAATTTTTTTTTGTTTTCTATGCAACGAACCCATCAGGCACGCCCCAGAATATATGGCGGCCAGCCTTGTTCCACTGCGTCTGCGGCCCGATGAGCCCATCGAACCGTTGCAGCTCTTCGTTCAACGCGCCTGGAAGAAGTCGACCCACCAGGCATTGTTGTCGGTGGCCGCCCAGGTGGGATCAGAAAGCTCCTCCGGCTGAAGGCGACGGCGTTGGTCCCGGATTTCCTGGAACCAAAGCTCGGTCCCAGGCATGGGCGCTGGAGGGATACCGACGCCGTTGACGGCCATCTTCCAGGCACCGCCGCCGGGCAGGTGCATGTCCGGCGGCACCGGATAGCGCGCCTCATACAGCGCCCATGCCTTAGCGACGGTGAGGCTGCCGCGTCCGAAGCCGTTGGCAGCGAGGATGTTGCGGCGGCTGCTCGACATGATGGATCTGGAGATGGACGCGCTCTAGGGTTTGAGGGCACGGCGAGGGAGAGAGCGGCGGGAGTGTGGCGAGAGCGGCAAGACGATAAAAGGACGCCTTTTATATGGCGGATGTAGGCGAAGAGGCGGGCGGGGGCGGTGGCACGCATTAACGCCGGCGCGCATGGGCACGCGGCCATGCGTGACAAGACGCGTCCCTGCGCCGCCTAGGAAAACTGCGCGGCGGGCTAGGAAAGCTGCACGTCCATAACACCGCTTGACCAGAGGTAAGCGACAGGTTTAAACCCGCGTGTCCATACCTCTGCGTCACTGACGTGACCAACCCGCCACTCGCCACGCCTCTCCGCGTTGCGTCCGGCGCCCCCGCAACGACCCATGTGGTGCGGGGATGGGCTGGGGGCGCCAGACAGCGTATTGGGCCGCGCCGGACCGAAAAGATCATTGGGGCGTGTGGCTAGACGCGGTCAAGTGTCCGGCGCACCCCAAATCCCTTTGGAAAACGTTTTGGTGGACGCGGCTGGAGATGCTCTTAGACACGGCATTTTACGTACGCTGCACACGCTCTAACTTGGATGGACTGGATTTTTTGCGTTTTTCACCGGGTGGTAATCTAATCCGTTACAATTTCCACCGCTTGGTCATCAGATCAACTATTTAGCCAGTTGAAAGCAAAACGCCCTGCATATCAATGCCTCAATTTGATGCCAAAAATTGCAGAACATTTGGAAAATCATAAAAATGATTATTCGTCCAAAAATTAGGATTTTTTGTGTGGATGCACACTAGGATGTAATGGACGAATTTTATATGAAGCATCAATGGTTACTCAAAACATTTAGTCTATGTAGCTTTACAATTCAAATACCCGTGACGCGCTAAACAAACCATAGGAAAATAATTGTTCGTCCAGAAATCATGAAATTTTATATCGATTCCTTACATGGTATAATAAACCTAGTTCTGAACATTAATTGTCCATCCAAAATTTTGAACAAATACTCTTGGATAGACAAATTATGAACTTCTTGCTAGCTATGTGATTTTTTTACGTAAAACTTACGTACGAACAATTTATTTTAAAACATAGGTACATCACCCCCTAAAAGCATCTACAAAAAATCATAATTTTGTATGTATAATTATTTTTCTGGTCATCTGCTGAGGTGGCGTTCCGCCTGATGTGGGATAGTCAGGGACGCGGGGACGTGCGGAATCGCTTCTCATCCATGCGTCGGTTCCTTCCCGAGAGGTACGAAGGCGCACATGGGCCTCGAGCTCTACATTGCCGTGGGTGGATGCTGTGGCGAAGTCTTCGACCGCCGTGGGGGTAAACCCTAGTACTCTTTCCTCGGCCGAGACGACCAAGCCGATTCGCTGGCCTCAATGGTGTGTCGGCAACTCCGTCCTTGTCCGTGGAGCGGACCATGACACCGGGGGAAGTGGTAGGGTGGCCGTCTGTTCCTTCGATGTCGTTGGAGCATTCATATGTACTGTTTGATTCACATTCATATGGCCATCACATGATAATGTAGAGATGATGCAACACATCTCTCTAATACTCCCCTAAGTATGGGTACCACCAAGCACACCTAGAATTTAAGCGGCAGCATTTTCATGGCGGCACAGAGTATTGCTTTAAGTGGTGACATGATGTTGGATCTCTCATGGGCTACCTCGAATATATTAGAGTATCTTTGCTGTCACTAGATAGACCTATATCACACCGAATCTCATTCTCCCTAGTGAGGTAAACATAGAAAGGTAAAAATTATAGTAATTCCTAAATTTTCTGTCACTATCCAATTACTACTACGAGTTTACTCCATCTAACACACACGTCCCCCCTCTCGCGTACTAGCATACTAGTTTGATCAGAACATGTACACATGACTAGGTTAATAATATGCATCTATAAATACATCAAATACGTACTGAAAATTGCATCGCATAACTCATCTCATAATCAAAAGATCCACAACAGGGTAATTACAAATACGATCATAATCATGTAGGGAAGCTCATATGGTTCTAAACATGATAGCACAAGAAAGAGATAGATTAAGCTACTGCAACAAACCCATAGTCAAGAGGTGGACTACTCCTTTCTCATCATGGCGGCGATGGTGAAGACGTTGGAGAGGTTGGAGGTGCAACAAGGAATGGATCCGGCGGCATTCCCCCCTCCAATATTCGACGGCAGCGGAGTTTCTATCTGTTGTTTTGGTGTTTTTATTGTGGCACCGCCTCTCTTTGAAAGTCGCGAAAACCAGAACTTATATAGTTGGTTTTAGGTCAACTAGATGACCCGTTGCGCCCTGGCGCAAAGGCAAAAGCGAGACACCAATGTTGTGCTTTGGTGCAAAGTCAAAAGCGAGATAGTAGCTTGTATAAGTATTTTTCAAAGTCCATAACACAGATTCCATAATAGATAGATAGAGGAGAAATAGGTATTGGTTCATCTAATACTAATATTGACAAGAGTATATTACAGAACATACATGCTGGAATTCCTATGTACGTTCTACAGAGATTTAGCCAAGATCAACACCGTCCTGCAGCCAACAACATTGCATAAAACGTTCCCATGATCCGATCGGGTTGAAACTCCTATGGAATGGTTGAAGCTAAGGTTCAACAATACGATCATGCAGCCAACAACGATGCATAGAATTATTGGATGATCAGACTCGGTTTAACATGTCTGATAGATAATAACGTGAGCACCATCCGTGACAAGTAGTATGAACCTTCAAAAGTAGACCCATCTTGGCCATCAGGGTAGTAGCTCCGATGGATTATATTCACATGTAGATTGTAGAGCAAAAAATAAACCTGCAAGGCTATGTATCCAGCCTGCAAAACAGATTTCATCACCACAAGAGTAGTTCTTCTTCTTTTCGCAAAAAAAGAGTAGTTTTTTCTAAGTGCTTGAACGAGATAATACCAAACCTAAAGCATCAACAATACTATTGGAAGACTGAAACTGGAAGCTCGCACAAATACCAATAACACACATCTTCAAGGGTAGTATTTTACATATAAGACATGTTGCGCCAGTGGCGCAAATGCCAACATCAAAACTGAATTTATTTGTCAATGAAGATTCTGTTTTTTGAAGCGATGCTTGTATCTATTCTTTTCGACAGTAATGTCGTGCAAACGTGCGCTCTAGAGCAGCAGGATATGACTCTCGCAATAATTGACAGAGTTTGTTATGTTGTGTGTCCTGCCAACTTTGCCACATGACAACAACAAAAAAACAGAAGTTGTCATCCACCATATATATGCTTGAAGATCCAACGGCTCCCGATCCGTTCACTCTATGAGACAAAAACTATAACTTTCAGTCAATAAACTTTCCATTTTATTTAGTAAACATGGTTTACCCATTTATGAAAAAATCAAGTTTGACGGAAATTCAATTCGGCTCCCGGGTACATATATTCCCTCTACCAAATGTACATATTTTGGAGTGCCAAAATATTTTAATAGAAAATTCTACATGTACATCTTCACAATATATGTGCATTAGTCAAATTTTGTGAGAAACCGATATTTTTTATGGTCTATGTAAAAAAGAGAAAAATTATCCTGTGAAAAGCCTTATTTTTAGCACTGAATTTTTTCCTTTTTACACACGCCAGATGACAAATCGATTTTTCATGAAATGACTTTGCGGACGCGTGGAATGTGAAGATGTGCATGCGGATTTTTTGTTTCAAATTTTTAATATTTCAAAATGTGTGTACGATGTATTGAAAAATAAAGGAAACATATACTCCCACGAGCTAAAACACCACTCTTTTTGACAAGTTTGAAGTTTTTAAAAATTTAAACAAAAATACTATAGTGTATATTTAATGATTTATTTTACGTACTGTACAAGGATCGGAGAGAAGGCACCGTTGTAGTAGTTCCGTTCCACAAGCGGGGCAACAGCCGGTTTGGACTGGCCTTTGGATCAGAGCGGCTTTCAGATGGTAGGTCCCACGTTTTAGATAATACTTTTTTTTTTACCTTTTTCTTCCTTATCCGTTTTGCTAATGCTTGGACGCGATTTTTTAAAAAATAATACAATTTCTTTTTATCATTTTTACAAATATTACACGATTTTAATTTTTTTCAAATCTAGGACTCGATCGGCCGGCTAAGTGCTAGCTAGCTACCGATCGGTCACCTAGTGGCCGACCAGGGGTAGCTACTTGATCGGTCATGGCTCTCACTGTCTCCAAGTAAAAATAATCCAACGTGTCCGATGCGTCGTCGAGACATATGCGCCCTGCCTGTCACACTATCCAGTATCCACCAAGATGGATGCCGCCCCCGGATCGTCTCGACCAAGACGGACACGAAATGGCTGTGGGATTCCGCCGGCGGCTCGCCACCCTGTCATGGACCTACACCCCGACGTCGCCAGCTCTCCATCGGGCAAGCAGAGAAGGAGGCTACGAAGGGCTGGCAGGAGGCCAGCTAGGATTAGTGGGCCCAAATGGGTCAACTAGCTCTCCAATGACGTGGTGACACATCAGCCCGTCGACGCATCACTTGGGCCAACAGGAGTGCGGCAGCGAGATACGAAAGTCACCACCATGTGTTGACAAAGTCTTTGTCGATTGACCACTGTAATGGCTAAACTCTTTTCCTTGCCTTGTTTCTCTTCCTCCTCCTCAGACCTCCCTGCTCACCAGATCTCCCCTCTCTGGATGTAATCAACACCGAATCTATGTGATGCATAGTATGGAGTAGTGGATCGTAACATATGGTATCAGATTTGCGGGCGATTCTGTTCCGTGCGTAAAATCTCCTCGATCTGAGTTGTAATTCCCGGTTGGAAGGCGCTGATTCTCGTTTGGGGATCAGCACAAAGTTTCCGCGAGGAACGCCTCTGATTAGGTCGCTCGATTTGGGTTGCTCGACGGGATCAAAGCCCTGGATCGACCACACCAAACCCGGTGGGCTACGGGAGACCGGATCAACGCTCTGGACGGCCGGATGGACGAGGTCTTGAAGCAGCTCGCAGCCATGCGAGCGGAATTCAAGGGGGAACTTGGCGATGTCAAGGCGGGCCTAGCGGCAGTTGACGGCAAGTTCGACGCCAACTCAATCTCTCTACAGCAAATCAACTCCTGGCGCGAAGGAGTGGACGCGCAGGTCGTGCATCTGACGATGTCTCTCGAAGCAATCAGCAAGCAAGTGAATCGTGTGGTGGTAGGGGTTGGCCTCAGTGCCCTTGGCACACCGCCAAGAGTCGCGGCGTCGCCGAATCCTCTTGCGCCGCACAACGCGCGCTCAACATCACGGGAGCAGGGCTCCGGGCAAACCAGCCACGGCGACGAACTCACCACCGGGGGCGCGACAGTGGAGCACTCGCTTGCTTCACTGTCCACCCCCATCACAGGTACCGAAATAGCCAGCAAATCCCTCGATCTGATTAATGTTCCTACAACTCAACAATCTGCAGTAGTTCCTCACACCATGCCACCTCCTCCACCCACGGATTTTCCTCGCTTCGAAGGTGAAAATCCGAGGATGTGGCAACGGGCTGCTGAAAAATATTTCCGTCTGTTTTCCATGGATGACAGACACCGGGTGGAATATGCTACTATGCATTTCACCGGTGAGGCAGCTATGTGGCTGAATAGCATTGAGAACCAGTTAGATCAGCTCACTTGGGAACAATTATGTGATAAATTGGGTAGGCAATTCGATAGAGGTCAATACCAAATGCTTTATCGACAAGTGTTTAAGCTACAACAAACTGGAACAGTAGTGGAGTATATAGAAAAATTTAATACTCTCTGACATCATATGCTAGCTTATAAGAGTGACATAGACCCAACCTTCTTTGTTACTCGTTTCATTGAAGGGCTAGCTAGAGAAATTCGTGCTGTTGTTATGATACAACGACCGGAAGACCTCGATACTGCTGTTTCTTTGGCGTTATTGCAGGAGGAGATTGAAGATGGCAATCCAAAAAGTGCCCCAAGGCAGCTAGGGCAGAAGCCTTTCTCTCGCCAAAATTTCTCGCCAACGTTCAGGCAACAAGCACCACCTGCTATTGATACCAAATCAGCGGCAACCAATGCAAAAATCTCTGCTCTGAAAGCATACCGCAAGGCCAGAGGAGAATGCTTCACTTGTGGAGAAAAATGGGGTCCAGGACACAAATGCAGTACAACGGTAAAACTGCACGTGGTAGAAGAGCTGTTGTCCATGCTTCTTACATCAGAATCTGAAGGAGATGGCAGTCCTGAGACAGAAGTATTTCTTGATGCTGTTGCTGATACACAGGAAGTCCTTATGTCTATCAGTAAGCAGGCAATCAACGGTTCAGAAAACAGCCATTCCATGCGGCTGATGGGGCAGATACAAGGCCATGATGTCCTGATACTAATTGACTCTGGATCATCTAACAATTTCATCAGTTCTTCCTTAGCAGCTCAACTAAAGGGTGTGCAACCGCTGCCTAAACCAGTGCAAGTTAAAGTTGCTGGTGGGGGTATATTGCAAGGACAATTCGAAGTTCCTAACTGTCAGTGGACATGCCAAGGGAATTCTTTTCACACATATTTGAAGGCACTTCCTCTCCAATGTTATGATGTCATTTTGGGAATGCAATGGTTAGAGCAGTTTGGATTAATGCAAATGCATTGGGCACAGAAGTGGTTTCAGTTTGAATGGGAAGGCAAGCAATGCCGTCTGCAAGGAATCCATCCAAATACAAAGCAGTGTGATGTTATATCTGAAGCAGAATTACAGTCCATGGCCAGCCAGGATTCTATCTATTATCTGTTGGGATTCGTAGCATAGAAAACAAAAAATTTCCTACCGCAAGAACGAATAACAAGCCAAGATCTAATCTAGTAGATGGTAGCAACGAGATGAAGATCATGAGACTAACCCTCGAAGATTCCAAAGCCTACGAGATTAGATCTCGTTGTTGGTGTAGTCGATCACTTGCCGCTTTCAAAAGTGCGTAGAAGATCTTGAAGGTGCCACAATCGGGCAGCACCTCCGTACTCGGTCACACGTTCGGTGTTGATGACGACGTCCTTCTCCCCGTTCCAGAGGGCAGCGGATGTAGTAGATCCTCCTCGGAATCCCGACAGCACGACGGCGTGGTGTCGGTGGTGGTGGAGATCTCCGGCAGGGCTTCGCCTAAGCACCGTGGGAGAAGATGGAGGAGGGGAGAGGCTAGGGTTTGGGAGAGAGGGGGGTGGCTAGGGGCGCCGGCCAGGGGGCCCCTTTGGTGGTGCGGCCAGGTGTAAGCAGCCCCCTCCCTCTCCTCCTCATTATATAGGTGGAATCCCTAAGGCTTGCCCAAAGGTTCGAATAAGACCCCAATTCAAAACCTTCCATATGGACGAAACCTAGGGGGACAAGGACTTCTCCCTTTCCCCCCTTGTTGGCCGGCCAAGGAGGTGGAGTCCACCATGGACTCCACCCTCCCACTTGGTTGGCTGGTTAGGGTTGGTGGAGTCCCGGTTGGACTCCACCTTCCATGGTGATTTCTTCCGGAAAGTTCTAGAACATTCTAGCGCCTTCCATAAATGCACCGGATCATTTCCAAACTTGGAAAGTGACTTCCTATATATGAATCTTATTCTCCGGACCATTCTAGACCTCCTCGTGATGTCCTGGATCCCATCCGAGACTCCGAACAACATTTGAACTCCATTCCATATTCCATATCTACTTAAAACGACATCAAACCTTAAGTGTATCACCCTACGGTTCGTGAACTATGTAGACATGGTTGAGACTCCTCTCCGACCAATAACCAATAGCGGGATCTGGAGATCCATAATGGCTCCCACACATTCAACGATAACTTAGTGATCGAATGAACCATTTACATACGATAACAATTCCCTTTGTCTCGCGATATTTTACTTATCCGAAGTTTGATCGTCGGTATCTCCATACCTAGTTCAACCTCGTTACTGATAAGTACTCTTTACTCGTACCGTGATATGATATCCCTTGTGAACCAGTCACATGCTTGCAAGCTAATTAGATATCATTCCACCGAGAGGGCCCAGAGTATATCTATCCGTCATCGGGATGGACAAATCCCACTCTTGATCCATATGCCTCAACTTATACTTTCCGAATACTTAATCCCATCTTTATAACCACCCATTTACGCAGTGGCGTTTGATGTAATCAAAGTACCCTTCCAGTATAAGTGATTTACATGATCTCATGGTCAAAGGACTAGGTTACTATGTATCTGAAAGCTTATAGCAAGTTGAACTTGATGACTTGATCTCATGCTATGCTTACTATGGGTGTGTGTCCATCACATCATTCACCTAATGATATGATCTTGTTATTAATAACATCCAATGTTCATGATCAGGAAACCATGATCATCTATTAATCAACAGGCTAGTTAAACGAGATGCTTTACTAGGGACTCTGGTTGTTTACACAACACACATGTATCAATGTTTCCGGTTAATACAATTATAGCATGGGGTGTAAACATTTATCATGAACTCTAAGATATAACAATAACTATTTTATTATTGCCTCTCGGGCATATCTCCAACAGTCTCCCACTTGCACTAGAGTCAACAATCTAGTTTACATTTGTAAAGATATAACACCTTGGCCTTTTGGTGCTTATCATGTTTTGCTCACGTGAGAGGTTTCAGTCAACGAATCTGACACGCTCAGAAACGTATGTATTTTGCAATTCATTTGCGTCTTCACGCATCACTCATTTTTCAAATGAGTCGGCAGTAATCGTATATGTTCGGCAGATATCTGATTGTGTACATATTATACGTGATCTAAAATCACTCATGTGTTTTTACTCATTGAGTGTCAGATACACTCAAGTCTTATTAAACCTTCACATGAAAAGAACACCTTCTTAATATTTGTATATTGAACTACTTCAATATTTATTCTATGTACTTTGACTTAAACTTATTATGCGTTTCAATATATCTTCATAGATCTTGACGCTAAATATTTTTCAGTCCATATCCTTTCATTGAAGTTAATTCTCAATAAAACCTTTTATTCACATCAAGTACATAATTACATCATTTATAATCAATGATATGTCATCTACATAAAATATTATAAACATGTCTCAGCGCTCCCACTTAATTTCTTGCAAATGCAAGTATCTTCATCGTTTCTGATGAAATAAAAAATCTTTGATTATTTCATCCGGTGAAGATTCCAACTCCGTGATACTCACTTCATCTAGTGAAGTTTGTATACCTTTCTAGTATTCTACGGACTAGCAAAACTCTCAGCTGTATCTTGTATACACCTTTAATACACACTTCTGTTAAGGAATGTATTTTGCCATCCTACTAACATATCTCATAAAAGAAATATGTAGTGATTACTAGAACAATCCGTACAGACTATAAGCATCGCTGCTGAAGATCTAATCTTATCGCAGTCAACTCTTTGAACTTTGTCGTAAACAAACTTTCGACAAGTCGAGCTTGTTCAAGGATATTCCATCCAAGTCCATCAATATTATAGATCCATTTACTTTTAAAAAGTATTCATCTATCTTGGATTTAATGGCGCTTAGCCATTTTAACGGAGTCAGGGCCCATCATAGTTTCTTTGTATGTAGTTGGTTTATCATTGTTCAAAATCAATCCTTTGTCCACAAATCATTTATTTGAACACAAATTAAACCATACCTACAAGGTTCAATAGATATTTCGATCTCCATGACTATAACACTTTGTAGACATGGGAGCCATGATCGTCGTGGCTGCTTCTGGAACCACTTCCGATGCTGCGCTACTCTGATCATCATGCTCAGGTTCATAAACCTTATCAAGTTCCATTGTCCTCCCACTCAAATACTTCGCTAGAAACAATTTCTTGGAAATAAGTAAGAAACATCGACAAACACTTTTATCTTTGTCTCCATAGTGGAAAGAATTCCCAATCAATTCTCTGGGAACAAAGACATTCATCCGATTTTGGTTGTAAACTTATTTACTTATGCTATGCATACCAAAATTTAAGAAAGGGCTATTAGTGTTTATACCCATGCCATAACTCGTATGGTGTCATTTCAACGGATTATGATGATGCTCTATTTATTGTAAAAGCGGTAGTCTCTAAAGCATAATCCACAAAAATATAATGGCGTCATTTTATTTTATCTCATCATTAATCCAACAAGGTTTGGATACGTCTCTCGGATACTCCATCATCACTATGATACTCCAAGAAACGTGAGTTGTAGAACAATTTCATAACTCTCTTAGATGTTCGCTAAAACTCGTAATTCAAATATTTCCACCATGATCCAATCATAGATATTTGACTTTTCTATTACGATGATTTCCACTTCATGCTGAAATTTATTTGAATCTATTCAAATGTTTCAAACTTCTTCCTTATTGAATAAATATATCCTTATATATACACTCAATTCATTGTTGGAAGTATTCATGAAGTAGAAGAATCTCCCGCACACAACTATGCCCAGTGAACCACATACATCATCATGTATGTTTCCACTAAGTTAGTTGCCCGTTCAACTCTTGGCCTATGAACGGTATTTTAGTCATTCTCTTTAGAAGAGATTTGCAAGCGCCAAACGATTCAAAAATCAAATGACTCCAAAAATCCATTTGCATGGAGTTTCATCATGCGTTCCTTTCTAACATGACCTAAATGGCGGTTCCACAACTAAGTGGAATTCAAATCATTTGCCTTATGGCATTTTAGCGTCAGTGTTATGCATGTGTGTTTCACCATTAAGATTTATAATAACTTATCCATCGTACATGGAATACGGTCATAACTTTGAACAACTCATTGTTTTTATTTGACCAGAGCTAAATAACAATTATTAAGTTCTTTATTATATATCTGAAGGGCTAGGTAGAATGCCAACGACGAACATAATAACACTTTATTTTGTCCAGACGTGCATTATAACCACATTCCTTATCAGTCACTTAGGCCATTGTATTCTTGTATTGCGTTGTGTTGTATGACATCTCATACCAACCAATATGGTACAAATACCCAAGAACTTCATTGTGTGACCAATCAAAGAATACATTCATAACATGTATATCATCTATATACACCTGAGCTAGACTTTCTAGTCTTTTCTTTCTTTCTGCCAAAAACTTTTGTAGTTTCTCTTTTGGATTTCCTCATATTTCAGAAAACACTTCAACATCAATAACTTTTAGGTTTGTTGGTCAATTACCAATAACCTTGAAGTTCTTACTTTGAAGTTGATCATCTCATGACAAGTGTTCTGGATTTCACTGTTAGTAACCTTTTAATGTGATGAACAATTTCACTCATAATTTTTATCCATCAATTCATGACGTCTTTCCGAGATCATGTCTGTATATGCTAGGCTCGTAAAGTTTAACCTCAGTATTCGCATGTGCAAATCTGGCTTGCACCCATTGTATGCACACGTAGAATCTATAACACCCGATCATCACGTGATGCTTCGAAACGACGAGTCTTAGCAACGGTGCATACTAAGGACAATCATTTCATGAATATGTGAATATCGTTAGTGCACAACTAGTTGGAGGATTGGGACGCCTAGCGTCTTCAACCTTCGTACATTCCCATAAAACTTATGAGTTTATGTAGTCTCACTAAATTATATTCTATCATCTTGTAATAAGGTCTTAGATATCACATATATCTCACACCTTGCTTATTTCTGAAAACAAACTTTCCAGCTCCTTTCTTTTCAAACGGATTTGAACTTCAAGTTTCATGGAGACAAGATGATTTTAGGTACTAATTGAAACCATTGCTCTAATGTGAGTTTTACCAAAAGTTTGCAATAGGACTTAATCATTACTTGATTCTTTAACAATACGGTACCAGTCCGTAAAGTTACTTGTCAGATTTAACAGTATTTCTATCTCAATTATAAGACTAGCGCATGATAGATAACGGATGCCAATTCTACAAATTTAATTCAAAATACTTTTCAGACTATATTCATGATAATTAGTTCATGTTTTAATCTAATTACAAATGAACTACCACTTAATACAACATCCCTCATAGTTGTTTAGTGGCACACGATCCATATCCACTACACCAAAACCGATCATCACGTGAGATGATGTAGCTTCAATGGTGAACATCAACATGTTGATCATATCATCCATATGACTCGTGTTCAACCTTTCGGTTTCCTGTGTTCCGAGGCCATGTCTGTACATGCTAGGCTCGTCAAGCAAACCCAAGTATTTCCGCGTGTGCAACATGGCTTACACCCGGTGTATGTGAACGTAGAATCTATCACATCCGATCATCACGAGATGCTTCAAAACGACGAACTGTAGCAATGGTGCATACGAGGGGAGAACACTTTATTATCTTGATATTAATGTGAGGGATCATCTTATAATGCTACCATCGCGATCTAAGCAAGATAAGATGCAAAAAGGATTAACATCACATGCAATTCATAATGTGATATGATATGGCCCTTTAGTCTTTGCGCCTTTGATCTTCATTTCCAAAGCACGGACATGATCTCCATCATCAACGGGCATGATCTCCATCATCGTCGGCGTAGCGTCAAGGTCCATGGCGCCGTCTTCATGGTTGTTCACCACATGTAGCAACTATTACAACTACTTTGAAATAATACTACTACATGAAATATAAAGACAACCATAAGGCTCCTGCCGGTTGCCACAATACAATAATGATCATCTCATACATATTCATCATCACATCATGGCCATATCACATCACCAAACCCTGCAAAAACAAGTTAGATGCCTCTAATTTGGTTTGCATATTTTACGTGGTTTAGGGTTTTCGAGTAAGATCCAATCTACCTACGAACATGAACCACAATGGTGATACTAGTGTTGTCAAATAGAAAGAGTAGATTGAATCTTCACTATGGTGAGAGAGACAGACACCCGCAAAGCCACTTATGCAATACAAGTTGCATGTCGAGCGTGGAGCAAGTTTCATGAACGTGGTCATGTAAAGTTAGCCCGGGCCGCTTCATCCCACCATCCCGCAGGATGCAAAGTACACAAACTAAAGACAACAAAAGCATCAATGCCCACAAAACCATTGTGTTCTACTCGTGCAACCAATCTATGCATAGACATGGCTCTGATACCACTGTTGGGATTCGTAGCATAGAAAACAAAAAATTTCCTACCGCAAGAACGAATAACAAGCCAAGATCTAATCTAGTAGATGGTAGCAACGAGATGAAGATCATGAGACTAACCCTCGAAGATTCCAAAGCCTACGAGATTAGATCTCGTTGTTGGTGTAGTCGATCACTTGACGCTTTCAAAAGCGCGTAGAAGATCTTGACGGTGCCACAATCGGGCAGCACCTCCGTACTCGGTCACACGTTCGGTGTTGATGACGACATCCTTCTCCCCGTTCCAGCGGGCAGCGGATGTAGTAGATCCTCCTCGGAATCCCGACAGCATGACGGTGTGGTGTCGGTGGTGGTGGAGATCTCCGGCAGGGCTTCGCCTAAGCACCGTGGGAGAAGATGGAGGAGGGGAGAGGCTAGGGTTTGGGAGAGAGGGGGGCGGCTAGGGGCACCGGCCAGGGGGCCCCTTTGGTGGTGCGGCCAGGTGTAAGCAGCCCCCTCTCTCTCCTCCTCATTATATAGGTGGAATCCCTAAGGCTTGCCCAAAGGTTCGAATAAGACCCCAATTCAAAACCTTCCATATGGACGAAACCTAGGGGGACAAGGACTTCTCCCTTTCCCCCCTTGTTGGCCGGCCAAGGAGGTGGAGTCCACCATGGACTCCACCCTCCCACTTTGTTGGCTGGTTAGGGTTGGTGGAGTCCAACCGGGACTCCACCTTCCATGGTGATTTCTTCCGAAAAGTTCTAGAACATTCTAGCGCCTTCCATAAATGCACCGGATCATTTCCAAACTTGGAAAGTGACTTCCTATATATGAATCTTATTCTCCGGAGCATTCCGGACCTCCTCGTGATGTCCTGGATCCCATCCGAGACTCCGAACAACATTCGAACTCCATTCCATATTCCATATCTACTTAAAACGACATCAAACCTTAAGTGTGTCACCCTACAGTTCGTGAACTATGTAGACATGGTTGAGACTCCTCTCCGACCAATAACCAATAGCGGGATCTGGAGATCCATAATGGCTCCCACACATTCAACGATAACTTAGTGATCGAATGAACCATTTACATACGATAACAATTCCCTTTGTCTCGCGATATTTTACTTATCCGAAGTTTGATCGTCGGTATCTCCATACCTAGTTCAACCTCGTTACTGATAAGTACTCTTTACTCGTACCGTGATATGATATCCCTTGTGAACCAGTCACATGCTTGCAAGCTAATTAGATATCATTCCACCGAGAGGGCCCAGAGTATATCTATCCGTCATCGGGATGGACAAATCCCACTCTTGATCCATATGCCTCAACTTATACTTTCCGAATACTTAATCCCATCTTTATAACCACCCATTTACGCAGTGGCGTTTGATGTAATCAAAGTACCCTTCCGGTATAAGTGATTTACATGATCTCATGGTCAAAGGACTAGGTTACTATGTATCTGAAAGCTTATAGCAAGTTGAACTTGATGACTTGATCTCATGCTATGCTTACTATGGGTGTGTGTCCATCACATCATTCACCTAATGATATGATCTTGTTATTAATAACATCCAATGTTCAAGATCAGGAAACCATGATCATCTATTAATCAACAAGCTAGTTAAACGAGAGGCTTTACTAGGGACTCTGGTTGTTTACACAACACACATGTATCAATGTTTCCGGTTAATACAATTATAGCATGGGGTGTAAACATTTATCATGAACACTAAGATATAACAATAACTATTTTATTATTGCCTCTCGGGCATATCTCCAACATTATCTTGTGCAAGTCTACTTCACCATGGATGCTGCTACCCAAACCATGGTGCCACACATCATTGGCATGGTTTTGGAGGCCAATGAAGATGTGTTCGCGGAACCCAAAGGATTACCTCCACACAGAACAGCGAACCACAAAATTCCTCTCTTGCCAGGAGCAAGCCCTGTCAACCTAAGACCTTATCGATACAGCCCGATGCAGAAAAATGAAATAGAGAAACAAATAAGAGAATTGCTGGCACAGGGAGTGATTCAGCCAAGCACTAGCCCATTTGCTTCTCCTGCATTACTGGTAGGCAAGAAGGACTTGACCTGGAGATTGTGTGTTGATTACAGGCACTTGAATGCCATCACAGTGAAGAACAATTATCCTCTGCCCGGTATTGATGAGTTGCTTGATGAGTTGGCTGGGGCCAAGTGGTTCACTAGCCTAGATTTAAGGGCTGGATATCATCAAATCCGCATGGTGGAAGGAGATGAGTACAAAACAGCCTTCCAAACTCACCATGGACACTTTGAATACAAGGTAATGCCCTATGGCGTGACAGGTGGCCCAGCAACCTTCCAGGGGATCATGAACGACATCTTGGCTCCTTTCCTACGCAAATTTGTCTTGGTGTTCGTTGACGACATTCTCATCTACAGCAAAACACTCACAGAGCATGCTAAACACCTTGAATAAGTACTGGAAGCCTTGCAACAAAATGACTTGAAAGTGAAGAAGTCAAAATGTACTTTTGCACAGCAACAAATCCTCTATTTAGGACATGTCATCAGCTCAGAAGGTGTATCGACAGATAAAACAAAAATTGCACCAATCCTGAAATGGCAACAACCTGAAAATGTCAAGGCTCTGAGAAGTTTCCTAGGAATGATAGGGTATTATCGTAAATTCATCAAGGGATATGGCGTCATTAGCAAAACACTGACTGAGCTGTTCAAAAAAGGAGTTCCTTATGTCTGGAATTCTGAAAGGGAGGAGGCTTTTCAAGCTCTCAAGACGGCTTTAAGTTCTACTCCAGTCCTTCCATTCCTAGACTTTTCTCAAACCTTTGTCATCGAGACAGATGCGTGCAGCAGAGGAATTGGTGCAGTGTTGCTTCAGAACAATCACCCCATTGCATTCTTGAGCAAAGCTTTGGGACCAAGGCATCTGGGTCTGTCCACATATGAGAAAGAATGTCTCGCTATTCTGATGGCAATTG
Source organism: Lolium perenne (assembly GCF_019359855.2). Classification (NCBI taxonomy): domain Eukaryota; kingdom Viridiplantae; phylum Streptophyta; class Magnoliopsida; order Poales; family Poaceae; genus Lolium; species Lolium perenne. The sequence goes on from NC_067246.2 coordinate 340,532,336, forward strand.
ACAAAAGGAGGTCATATCTTGTACATGGAGAATTCATCATTAGAATAGATCAGCACAGTCTCACTCATTTGGACGACAAAAGACTCACAACCCAGTGGCAACACAAGGCTCTCACAAATCTATTGGGACTCACTTACAAGATTGTTTATAAAAAGGGGGTTGACAATAGAGTTGCTGATGCACTGTCCAGACACATCCACGCAGAGTCTGAAGAGCTTTTGGCCGTCTCCCAATGCAAACCAGCGTGGCTCGAGGAAGTAATGCAAGGGTATCTGACTGACCCCGTGGCATCAGAAAAACTGACTCAATTGGCAATGAGCAGCACCCAAGGGCACTATGCCTTCCGTCAGGGCATCATACGCCACAAGGGCCGTATCTGGCTGGGAGCAAACATCGACATGCATCAGAAAATTCTCCATGCGTTGCATGCTAGTGCTATTGGAGGGCATTCTGGATTCCATGCTACCTATCACGGAGTGAAACATTCTTTTTCCTGGCCAGGCATGAAAAAACACATCCAACAATTCGTGGCAAAGTGCACAGTATGCCAACAGGCGAAATCAGAGTGCGTCGCGTACCCGGGTCTGCTCGAACCGCTAAAAACTCCATCAGGTTCGTGGCAAGTTATTACCATGGATTTCATTACTGGATTGCCTAAATCATCAGGTTTCGACTGCATATTGGTGATAGTCGACAAATTCTCCCGCTATGCTCATTTTCTGCCGCTCAAGCACCCTTTCACGGCTCTTTCAGTTGCCATGCTTTATGTGAAAGAAATCTACCGGCTTTACGGCTTGCCTCTCGCTATTGTATCAGACAGGGACCCGGTTTTCACTAGCAAGTTATGGCAAGATCTACGCCGTCTTACTCAAACGGAGCTACGAATGAGTTCTGCCAGACACCCTGAAACAGATGGACAGACAGAAAGGGTAAACCAATGCCTCGAAGGTTTCCTCAGATGCGTCGTCAGTTCATGTCAGCGGCAATGGGTGCAGTGGATTCCGTTGGCGGAGTTTTAGTATAACACCACGGTGCATACGTCTGTGGGAAAGACACCCTTTGAGGTTCTTTATGGGCACACACCGCGCCATTTTGGTGTCGATGTGGCGGAGTCCTGTGCTGTGCCAGATTTGCAGCAGTGGCTACGCGATCGGGATACCATGACTGCACTCTTGCAACAACACCTGGAGCGCCAACAGATGCGCATGAAGAACCAGGCAGATAAACATCGGACTGAACGACATTTTGCGGAAGGGGATTGGGTTTATCTGAAAGTGCACCCTTATGTGGTGACCTCTGTAGCTGACCAGGGCACGCGCAAGCTGGCCTTACGTTTCTATGGTCCATTTCAGGTCCTCAAGAAGGTGGGCAAAGTGGCGTATAAGCTGGCATTACCGGAGACAAGCAAAATCCACCTAGTTATCCATGTCTCGCAACTGAAGAAAGCGGTGGGCAAGAACACGGTGGTGGAAGACAATCTGCCTGAGGTGAAGTCGCCCGAACCATATCTAGAAATTATTTTGGGTACTCGTTGGCGCAAACAGGACAATGGAGCACCACGACAGCAAGTGCTCATCAGGTGGCAAGGGTTGTCCGACGCTCTGGCGACATGGGAGGATCAAGAAGAACTTGAGCTTAAGTTTCCTGAACATCCAGCTTGGGGACAAGCTGGTTCACAAGATGGGGGTAATGTCATGGACCTACACCCCGACGTCGCCAGCTCACCATCAGGCAAGCAGAGAAGGAGGCTACGAAGGGCTGGCAGGAGGCCAGCTAGGATTAGTGGGCCCAAATGGGTCAACTAGCTCTCCAATGGCGTGGTGACACATCAGCCCGTCGACGCATCACTTGGGCCAACAGGAGTGCGGCAGCGAGATACCAAAGTCACCACCATGTGTTGACAGAGTCTTTGTCGATTGACCACTGTAATGGCTAAACTCTTTTCCTTGCCTTGTTTCTCTTCCTCCTCCTCAGACCTCCCTGCTCACCAGATCTCGCCTCTCTGGATGTAATCAACACCGAATCTGTGTGATGCATAGTATGGAGTAGTGGATCGTAACACACCCTCACCGTCCCTAGGGCCGCCTCCATCCGCCGCACGCGGCACAGGAAGCTCTCCTACACTCGCACCCGCTCCGCCAGCCTCCCCGGCCGCTTCCACCTGGTCTTCGCCGGCCTCCACGACTCCGCCAACGCGCTCCTCGGGTGGACCGAGGCGCCGGCTCCGGCCCAAGCCGGCAAGGCGTGGACCGCCGACGGCGTAGAGCACCTGGAACGGCTCCTGTCAGGCCTCACGGACCTGATCCACCACCCGCAGGAGCATAACCTGCTCCGGCACTAGCAGCGGCGATCCTCCAAGACAACCGCGCCGTGGACGGAGTGGCTGCTCGACGACTTCCTCAACCTTGCCGACGCGCACGGCTGCTTTCGCGAGGCGCTCCTGTCATTGAAGCAGCTCCTCGACAAGGCCCACGCCGCGGTCCGCCGCAGCGACGCCCCGAGGCTCGCGGCCGCTCTGTGTTGGTGCAGCCCGAGGCTGCACCTCTTCTTCCCTCTCACTCGCAGCTCACGGACAGAGGTAGAAGAAGAAAGACACACAGATTTTGCCGGCCGGCGCACGGAGCGCCGCCGCGGGCGCACCAACGCCCAACTCTCTTTTATTCAGCTGGCTCGTACCACTCTATTTACATCAACGATTACAGGGTGACTTATAGCAGCGCGCACGCACACCAACTGCCGAGCTCTACACGCGCACGTACGCACGCAGCTTGATCCGTGCGCTCCGGCCAGACGCACCACGCGCACGAACGCGTACGACGCGGCTGCCTCCAACAGCTAGCAACGACCCCTAGTGCATGCAGCTCTCCACGCATGTAGCTAGCTAACAAACTAAACAAATCAAGATTAATGCTATCACTCTGCGCGCGCGCCGACGCTCCGACGCCCCGCGGCTCGCGTCCGCCGCCATCTTCGCCGGGCTCGCCTCTGCCTCTGCCTCCTCCGCGTGCATCGGCATCTCCCACATCGGCTTCATCTCCCGCCGCGAATGCCGCGGCAGCGCCGGTGTGGTGGGTGGCCGACCCCCTGCGGTGGCGCCGGCGAACGGTGTCCGTCGCCGCTGCATGCGAGTCCTCCGTATCGCCCGGCAGGCCGGCAGCTCCAAGGAGACACCTCCGGAAGAATGCTGCGACGAGGAGGAGTACGTGTAGGTGCTAATCAGGGCTAATCAGCAGAGCCATGCAGGCATTAGTGGTGGTCGGCAGCTAGCTGACCGATCGGCAGCCTATCGGCCGACGGAGTCTTAGATTTGAATTTTTTTGAAATCGTATATTACTTGTAAAATTGATCAAAAAAAGTGTATTATTTAAAAAAAAAATCGCATGCTTGGACGGAGTGTCCTAGCAAGCTAGGAGCCATGGCTACACCGACCTGTGTAAGTGGATTTTGCCATGGTGAGCTTCAAGAGAGGCACAATTAGTAAAGTGGAAAGTACGAGATAGGTTAGAGAGAGCGGCATCAGCGATTGAGCTCGCGATCGTGGCAGGTTGCTCTGCGATTGGGCTCGCTGGAGGGGCAAACAATGGCGCGCTCTCGCTGCCTGGATGCTAGGAGGGGCGTCGATGTGTGGGCGCCTAAGAAGAGGGGGCGCACAGGCAGAGGTGGAGGGGTGCTGGCGGCCAGGCTGATCCTGTGCTGGTGGATTATTTGCCAAAATCATATTTATTATAAACTGCAGTAGGTGCAAGAAGGTTTAAGTTGAAATTTGTCTCTAGAGGGGAAAAAAAAATTGTCGGTAAACATTTGCTGAACTCTTCAGCTTTGTGGTCTTATTTTAGTGTAATGCCCTACAAACAGCAGAATAATCAGAGCAAATATCAACAAGATATATGCAGTTTTAGTTAACCAACCAGGCAACATAATTGGTCAATGAAGGTCATACCCTCCAAGCAGTTTCTGGTATTGCTAAAAGCACTTATTTCAGCTATAAATTAGTACATATAAGGTGAAGCACACTATCTTCTGTAGTTCAGAACCTCACCAATCTGTTATTTCGCTGGTGAGCTCAGTAACTATGTCTACGAGCAACGGGTCAGCAGGTTCTGCGTCACGGCCCCGTTAGCACTGAACACAACTAAGACATCCATATTTAGAAGATGGACTATCCACAGCTGCAAAAAAATGTAGCATAAACGAATAAGAGTCATAAAAGAGACATATAACAGGGATGGCTTAGAATATGCCATTGAAACTTCGTGGGGGCATTATCAAAGCGTTCAAAATATAGATGAAAAATGATGCAAAGGTGAGCATTTACTACATCAAGATCTGTATCCCCACAAAATTCTATAAGTTCAGAGGTTAGAAAGACAATGATATAGTTGTTTAAAAACAACCATACGGCATAAAATCTGAGGTTCTTTTCTATCCCTTTCTAATTTTATATTTCCCCTCTCTGAATTCAAACCATGACATGAGAAATCAAATATAAATGGGCTTTCCTCAAATGCTAACAAAAGTTAGTTCTTTACAAATTATACAGATGGCCAGAGACAAAGAAAAACAGGTTCACTCAATCAATTATAGATGTAGAAGACAGTACATGATCCTTACGTAATTTCCAATAAAAGGCTATCGACACCATGAACCAGTTTAACAGATGCAAGAGGAGGATCTGTGATATAGCACATTGATGACCAATACTGATGTGCAAACCCCAGAATGATTCACATGGCCCTGGGCAGCGGTGGCATTCTGCTCCATGCATAATAATGACTACAACCAAGGAAAATATATAGCTTCTTGTCATTTTGTTATGTTTGAACACAACTATACATATATAACTGAAAACCGGCATAGACCAAAGGAATACCAAGTAACACTCTACAAGACCAGAAAAGGCTCTAGTATTATGTAAGTCAATGGAGACATGACAGAGCAACATAGTAATACCTAATGTAGTATCAAATATTGGGAATCCATATTTATCAGCTACTTTGACGACCTTGCCCGTGCGGTGCCATGGTTTATCTGTTCACACGTCCATCATGGCCAGCACCGACCTGGACCAGATCAAGCAAGAAGATATGTGTCAGCACAATCTTTGTAATACCAAATAACTGCGCATCGCCAAACTGATCTTGTTCAAAATAGGGATTTAGATATGTAGAAGAAAATAAAGATGCCGCTGGTACCCTGGAGTTTAGTTATCTTAATTTCATAGACGATAAATGTAATTTTACACTTGTTTTGGTTGAACTTATAGGCCTAGCAGCATCAGTGAGTAAGAGCGTAGCCTAGGGAAACAAATACAGAAGTCCCCATGGAGATAGCTTACGATTTTTTTTCTCATTGCCTAATTCATCAATACTTATTAATACGGCAATTCAGTACCATTAATCTTACATGACTTCCAACAACATTTATTTGGAAACACCAAAGCCAACAGAAAGCATGTACAATGGCTCCTGAATAGAGTATAACCTGGAAAAGAAACCAATTTAGGCAGATGCACCATGAGAATTTCAAAAAAGCTGTCCAAAATATACTAAAATGCAAGAACAAACTTGATTGTATTCACAAGAGGGGGAGAGAGAGAGAGAGAGAGATATCACCTTGTTCTCCTTCTTGAAACTCTTCTGTGAGATTCTTCCACTTCTTTCTTTCTCGGATTTGTACTAACAAGCATATGGTATGATCTCCCTCTTAAGCTTCTACTCATACTCCTCATCATTCGCATTATAATCATGAATCCTGACAAAGCACACACATCAATAATAAGTAATATGTGACAACGGGGTCTGAGCTCCTGAACTTCCAAACAGTTATAACCAATTAAAACTCTATCCTCTGAATTCCCTTGGACCTAGAAGGATACAACAACTCCCACCTTGATGTGCCTGTAAAATACTTCTCCTTCTGCATAAAAACAAATCTGTAGATACATATACAGAAGAGAAGAAATGTTGACATGTACCTTGTTGTCTGGATCAGATCTGAATTACTTTCACCATTTGATGCTTGCTCCCTTCCTGTTCCACCAAATAGAGAGAGCCATTCCTAACGGGAGAGGAAGAATACGATCTAAACTGACAGAAAACAAACTGAAAGGCATTAAGACATGATTATAAAACTGAAAAACCACCTCCACCCGTGAAAAAGACAATTAGGGTGGAAGGTGGAGGACAAGGGAGGTGAGTGGGATAATCATACCTACAGATGGTCGTTGTCGCTGTCTGTGAATTTCCTGGACATCCAAACCCTAGCTGGAAAATCAAATTAAATTAGAGAGGGGGAAATCAGAGAGGGGCAGGAAGCTTATGAACACCCTTCTACAACCTTCTTGATGGGATCTGTTTGGAGCTCAACTCCACCTCGTCATTGCCATTCTTCAAAGTCTCCAGCAGATCCCTGGCCATGTCCATCACTGTCAGATTAGGAAATAACACAAGCTTGGGGTAGGACTTTACCTTGTAGATCTGGGTTGTGATGCTCCTTGCTGAGGGAGCACTGGCTGTGGTGGAGGAGGAAGGTTTGGAGCCGAACCCTATTCTCGCTGCCGCCGGAGAACGAGATCGTGAGCCCCAGCCGGCTGTGGACGTCCTTCTCAAGGGGCTGCGCTGCCGCCACTCTCAGCTTCGACGCCGCCTAATGGTGCTTGACAGCACCAGCAAAAGGGTCTTGATACGTTGGGACTCTAAGTGCAGAGTGTGTAGTCTAGGAAGCAATTTTCCCCACAAAGGTGACTCGAGGGTTATATCACTGTGCAAAGAGGTATCTCTCCCTCTCTTCTTCTAGCAATCCTGCAAAGTAAAATAAAGCCTTGTGTCCCCAACTCCACCGTGTGGTTGTCAAGCACAAGGTTTCGTGTAAGTAAATAAAACACGGGTAGTAATAAAATAAGTAAAACTAGACAAAATAAAGTAACTAAGTAAAAACAGTAAAAGGGTTGATTGTTTTTGGGGTTTTGGATGCAAATAGGATAAGTAAATATTTTTGTATTTTCGGATTAAAATAATGCAGCAAATAAAAAGTAAGATAAAAGCAATATAAAGGTGTTTCTTATGATAAAAAGTGGACCGGCGTTCATGGGTTCACTTGACTATTCTCTCTTTTAAGTTGTAGTGGACAATAACAATTCATCAATGAGATATGAAGAGCAAAATAATAACATGTGAAAGATACGCATTCATATGAGCATCACGTCCTAACATAGAGATGATGCAACACATCTCTCTTATACTCCACAAGAAAGGGAAAACTCCATGCAATCTTGTATTAAGAATTAACAGAGTATAGCCATAAGTACTTTGACATGATGGTTGAATATCAAATATGCTACCCTGAACAAACAAGATCATCACTTTTGTCACGTCACGAACATAGCACGTGCATTCACTTTATCCCTAGTGAGGCAGCAAAAGAAAAGGCAAAACCATAATAGATCATGAATTTGTTGTCACTATTCAATCACTAAAACCATGCTACTCCATCTAATACACACGTCACCCCACACACGCTCTTGCATAAAAGTTGGATCAGAACCAATACTTAAGAACGGGGTACATAATATGCATCTATCAATACATTTTGTATATAATATGATCAGATCTCATAGCACAATATCATAGAATAAGGATCCACCACATAGGTATTACAAATATGTCCATAATCATGTTGGGCAGCTCATATGGCACTAAGAACTATGAAGAACATGAGAGAAATAGATCAAGCTACTACCACAAACCCGTAGTCCAGAGGTGGACTACTCCCCCTTGATCATGGTGATGATGATGAAGATGTTGGAGAAGGTGGAGATCCCTCCGGCGGTGGCTCCGGTGGAGTTCCCCCATCCAATCTTCGCTGCTGCAGCCTCTGTTTTCATGTTTCTATCTTCTGCGGCGCTCTCCTCCCGACAACTCTTCGGGGTCATATATATAGTGATTTTTAGGTCAAAATACGTCGGTGGGCGAAAAGATCACGCGATTTTGACGATCGACGACCGAAAGTGGTCAGGTGACGTGCCCTACAAGTCTGGGCGCGCCACCTGGGCTCTTTTGGGCTTCAGGCCCCTCCGGGTGTGCTTCCAGGGCCCAGGGTGCTTCTCCCAATGAAAAAATGACGCTCTAAAAATCCCAGCTCAATTTGACTCCGTATAGGTCTCTGAAAGTGAAAAATACACAAAACAGGGAATTCATGTTGTGCAGAGTTATAAACCAAATAAAGGGGATCATTGGTAAATCCCCATAAATCAATGTAAAATTTGGTATTATCATCATATATGTTGCAAATACGTGGGAATTCAATATGATAAAGGACAAAGTTCATGTATGCATTTTACATGCATCAACATCTCCAAGCTTAACCTATGCTCGTCCTCGAGCATAAAGGTGATAAAACTAACATGAACTTTGGAGTTTATTATATAGCTTCTAAATAATCATGTAAAGTATCACAAGGTTTAGTCAATAAAGAATGACAATAAGTAATATGAACTTATAAAGTGATAACTCTTACATTCTACAAAGCATGCATAATAGTAAATAGCATTGTAAGAAACATGAATGATAAGTAATATGAACCATAAAGCATGCTTAGGAGAATCCTATAGAATTGTTTGGAAGACTCTTTGTCCTCTCTTTTGATTCTTTGGATATTTTTGACTCTTGAACACAAGAAAGTAAGCAGGGAATATATGTGCTAGACCTCCAATAAAAAAAAAGTAAAGAGAGCAAAACATTGAGATTTGAGATATGCAATTCATGTCAACTATACTCATAAGGATGGGGGACCATGCATCTCTTTGTTTCAGAGATATCTAAGATTCATGAGTTTGACCTCTTATAAATATTGCCTCATTCTCCTGGTGCTAAGGATTACACCTCTTGCTAATAATTTTTGGATTGCCAATATACCTTTCACATATTGTTTCAACCAAGTATCGCAATGGGGTACCTCATTGCCACCTATACAAAGGGAAAAATCGGCTTATATAAGCTTCATCTTAAGCCATCCATACCCGGACAATCAAGGACAACAGTCTTTTGAGCATCCTCTCTAACTCTCTCTCACTTTTTTCATATATATTTTTTTTCTTCCCCTTTTTTTTTCTTTTTCTATCTTTTTTTTTCACTCTTTCTATTTTGAGGATGCTTGTGCTGAAACTTTCACCATGTAAGCATGGCTTCTAGTTAGCGGCCCATTGCTCTTCTCTAACAATATGCATACTCTAGTCTTTATATTGACAATACCCTTCTTTTCACAAGAGATAACCATCAACTAACCCAAAAGAAATGACAATCAACTTCAAGGTATAGAACCTTAATGGTGCAATGTTGAAAGACATCCCCATGTAAGCATGGTTAAGGTCTAGCTCATTACTCATAATCAGTCAAACCCATGACGTGCATAGTGGTATTTTCCTTCCACACCTTACTTTCCTATGAGCTTTGAATTACACAAAAAGGAATATTTTGAAATGGTTGGAGGCATAACACACATATTATAATTGGAATAGCAAGTACTATATAGTTAGATATGATAGACATTTGGGTTTGAGTGGAATTTGGAAACAAGTCTATGCTTGTGTGAGAATTCATTTCTTTGGCTAGCAAGAGATCTAGAAGCATGCAATAGTATCCATAGAGCTATTCATTCATCATCAAACAATGATACTTAAAATTAAACATCTATGTATACTAGTGAGAAGTAGCACTGAATAAGGCACATAGCAAATCATCACTCAATAGAGCATGTGAAACTAGAAATACCATACACAAAATAAGTTTCAGCTTTTAATTGGCATTCCTCCTTTTCTTTTATAATCATGCAACTTTATTTTCTTTGATCATTCAGAGATAAGTGATTTTGGTCCAGTAGCTCATTTATATGCATTATGAACATTCAATATGATGGTCCTTTCATTTTAAAAACAAAACTAGACACAAATAAAACAAGGACGCTTCAAGTTTTCGCGAAAATTCTATGTTGCTCAAAAAACAGAGTTTAGAGGTGCTCAAACCAGGAGTTTAAGAATGAGTCCAGTGGGGTGTCATGGGCATCCCCAACCTTATTATATTCACCATACTTGAATTAATCTCAGTGTGATATTCCTCCATTCCCTGTGAAAAAACTTGAACACAAACTTTTCTTCCCATTCTTTTCTATGGGGTGACATTGGAGGTACAAACAAATCATGCTTGCTGCTATTTTTATAATAAATAATATTATATCTTCATGAAACAGAGAGCACATAATGTTATACTAATTCTAGCATATCAAAAGTCCCAAGCAAAAATCATTTTGATACTCAAAAGAATGGATCAAAAATTGAAAGGCAGAATCTGTCCAGAATTTTTGCTGCAGCAAAACTGAATTTTTAATACTACTTAGGCTCGTCAGGAATTTTATCTAATTTACATGCATATAGAGGATGAAAAGCTACAGCTATTGTGAATTTATCAAGATTTTAGGAGTTACCAAAAAAATCAGAAAAATCGTGCACTAAAAAGTGCAGCGCAGAAAACAGTAACTCCATATTTTGTTTGCAACTTTAAACATCCAAATGGGTAAAAACTTGATACTTTATTTAGAAACCAGAGAGTAAACTAAAAGAAAACTAACATACTACAGAAAGCATATAGAACAAAACCAAATATAAAAAACATCTCGGGTTGCCTCCCGTAAAGCGCTTTCTTTATAGCCATATAGCTAGGCTTACTTACTTGTTTCTAGTGGTATGGAAATTATGTGGTAGCTTAAATGATGCTACCTCCTTCTTCCTTGGAAAGTGCTCCATACACTTCTTATGTGGGAATTGGAATTTGACATTCCTTTCTTTAGAATCAATGATAGCTCCTATTGTTCTCAAAAAAGGTCTCCCAAGGATTATAGGACTAGAGGTATTGCTACCCATGTCCATAACAATAAAATCAACAGACACATATGTCATATGCAATTCAACCATAACATCATTAACTCTTCCTAATGCCTTTTTGGTTGAATTATCAGTAGGTAATAAATTAATAGAGCATTTTTCCATATTTTTAAGATTAAGCAAATCAAATAGCTCTTTAGATATGGCAGAAACACTAGATCCTAAATCTAGAATAGCATGGTGTGTTTCTTTGTCAATAGAAATTAAAATCTTAGGGATCCAAGCATCCCCAAGCTTAGGTGCTATCATAGCCTCATTATTGTATCGTTGTATCTTTTCTTTAATGACATAGTTAGCAATATAAGAACCAAAACCAGCTTGATGAACATTAATAGTGGGATCTTTAGAGAATTTCTCAAGAATAGCAATCAATTCATGCAAGCTACATTTATCAAGTTCTAATAGTGGTTCTCTTACTTCACTAAGCATTTTAACTTCTTCTATTTGTTTATCATTAGCAAGCATAAGTGTTTCTTTTTCATCCATAGCATTTAAAGCCTCCCAAGATTTATCTATTACTTCTTGCACATATTTAATAGTTTCTTCATGGCTCTTTTGTTGTAGGAGGTTTTTGAAAGACAAAACTTCTTGTGGTACTTTCTCATTTAAAGCATCTAGTCTTTCAAAGTTTGCTATGAATTTTTTATTTAACTCTTTTTGTGTAGAAATAAAAGATCTAATGGTGTTTTCTAATTCATTAGAGTTATTACCACTAGCATATTTGTTGGGCACATAAGGTGGCTGGCCATAAGAATTATTGTAATTGTTCCAATACCCATTGTTGCCAAAATTTCTTATAAAATTAGCATCCACATTTTCATTGTTGTTTCCAACTAATTCTTGTAGAGGAATATTGTCACTATTTTGTTTGGCTATGTAGGCAAGTATGGCATCAATTTTATTAGATAGAGGATTTTCTTCTTCAATCGAATGCACTTTCTTAGTGGGATTAGGTGCTCTTTTAGTGTGCCATTGACTATGATTATGTAGCATGCTTTCTAATATGGCTTTAGCTTCAGGCACAGTTTTACTCATAAAAGCACCCCCGAAGCAGAATCTATCATGCTTCTTGACATTATATTTAACCCATTATAAAAAGAGTGTAAGATAGTCCATTCATTAACTCCATGTGATGGGCAAGTTCGAAGCATGATTTTAATTCCTTTCCATGCTGTTGCTACATGTTCATTATCATTTTGTCTAAATGATAGGATGCTATTTCTATTTTGTAAGATCTTAACAAGTGGGTAACATTTTTTTATGAAAGCTTCTTTAAGATCATCCCAAGAATTAATACTAGCAGTAGGTAATGACAATAACCATTCTTTAGCTTTTCCTCTAAGTGAAAATGGGAATAATTTAAGTTTAACAATATTGTTTTCCACATTTTTAAATTTTTGCATATCACAAATTTCACAGAAATCATGTAAATGCATAGAGGCATCTTCACTAGCACTACCGCCAAAATGTTCTCTAGTTATAAGATTTAATAACACAGTACTTACTTCAAAGATTTCAGCAGTTATTTCCGGTGTAGTGACAGGTTTAGCAATAAAATGATCATTAGAAGTGTTTGTGTAATCACACAACTTAGTATTTCTTCCCCCCATGATTTTCAGAAGATAATTACTATTAATTTTTATGTGTTTTTGAATTTTTATGAAAAAGAACTAGAAAGCAAAGACTAAAAACAAGACAAGTAAAATACAATGCAAAATCTAAAAGAGATAAGAGAGCTCACAACGGTGCAACCTCCCCAAGCTTAGGTGTTTGCAATAAGTTGATGAAGAAAGCAACGACGCCAGAAATCTTCTTGCTATTGCCTTGGGTGTTGGTGTACTCATAGCTTGATGAGGATGCGGTTGTAAGATGCTCTTCCAGTTCCCCAGCAACGGTGCCCGAAAATCGTCTTGATGGAGCTTGACAGCACCAGCAAAAGGGTCTTGATACGTTGGGACTCCAAGTGCAGAGTGTGTAGTCTAGGAAGCAATTTTCCCCACAAGGGTGACTCAAGAGTTATATAGAACTCTCGGGGAACGACGCAAAGAGGTATCTCTCCCACTCTTCTTCTAGCAATCCTGCAAAGTAAAATAAAGCCTTGTGTCCCCAACTCCACCGTGTGGTTGTCAAGCACAAGGTTTCGTGTAAGTAAATAAAACACAAGTAGTAATAAAATAAGTAAAATTAGAAAAAATAAAATAACTAAGTAAAAACAATAAAAGGGTTGATTGTTTTTGGGGTTTTGGATGCAAATAGGTTAAGTAAATATTTTTGTATTTTCGGATGAAAATAATGCAGCAAATAAAAAGTAAGATAAAAGCAATATAAAGGTGTTTCTTATGATAAAAAGTGGACCGGCGTTCATGGGTTCACTTGACTATTCTCTCTTTTAAGTTGTAGTGGACAATAACAATTCATCAATGAGATATGAAGAGAAAAATAATAACATGTGAAAGATACGCATTCATATGGTGACGTGGGCATTACCCTTCGGGTAACTGTTATTGCCCTATCCTGTACGGCCCAACTGGAGGCCCATGAAGACACCCGATGGTAAGGTGGGCCACTATGGCGGTGCCGAAGAAGATTCCTTGAAGGACAAGACGAAGAAGAACCGAACAAGGAAAGTTTAGATCTAGGGCTTTTGTAACCTAGTCGTACCCGGACAGATCCCTTGAGACCTGGCCCCTTATATAAGGGCCAGAAGAGGGGCTGTCGAGGGACACAATCAATCTTAGCAACTTTAGCCACCGCAAGTCCAGAGCTAGGTCCAAGTAGCGCTTAGCCTCTCGACGAAACCACAGCCGAAACCTTCGGCACCCCATTGTAACCCGATATTTTCATAATCAAGATCAGACAGGCAGGACGTAAGGGTTTTACCTCATCGAGGGCCCCGAACCTGGGTAAATCGCTCTCCCCGCTTGTCTGTTAACCGATGTCTCGTGTCAGCCTACAGGATTCCGTCAACCCTAAGCCCCAATCGGAGGGCATTGCCGAGGACTACCCTCGACAATTGGCGCCGTCTGTGGGAAACCTGTTGGCACAAGATCCGTCATCGGCAGATCCAACCATGTCGTCGATAGCTTCATCGACACCTTCGTCATCACCAACCTTGGGAAGTCCGATCCGATTCGGCTCTTATGAGTTCACCCCGCACAACGACTCCTCTCGCCCAACTTTTTCGGATCTACAAGGAAACATGGAGATGACGTTCGGGAGCGTCCACTACAATGTCAACGCGGAAGGAGTCCTCCGTCTGCTGGAACCATACGCTCCCGGACCAACAAGGAAATCGCTCCCATCGGCTGCAAGGTCAACCGTGTCGTCATCAGTCGACCTCTCGGCAGGGCTGACGGGCTTGACGGATTTATCCCCGCCATCGACTCCTCAATCGACATCCTCAATGTCGGTCGGATCCGATAACCCCGTACCGTCAGAGATGACTTCGTACTACTGCCTGAACTGCGACACCAGGCACGGGTTGGGATCGACTGACACGCCGTTCATCTGCAGTGCTCAGCATTCATCGGGAGAGGACAGTGTCGACAGCATCGTCAAGGAGGTTACCTGGAAAACAGCGCACCACCAAGTCTATGCTGCCAATAACACAGGAAACACAAGGAACGGGGGAGGAGGAGGAGATCACACCCCGCGCTCCAGCCGGCGACACAACTTTGAAAACAGCGCCAGTAACAATAATAGTGATTACACCATCGCAGAGGAAGAATGGGCAGCAGCCAGGGCCGCCGTACTTAATAACACCCCGCTTCCCACCGGTACTTCGGTTGGAACCCTCAATGCTTATCGTTCCATCTTGGAGAAAAATCGGGAGCGTCTATCGAATGAGCAGGCCACCCTCGAAAGATGCCTGTTCGTGGCAGAACAATCCAGTGAGCGGAGAAGGGGCTCGCGAGGAAGTGTGTCCCGAAGCAGCCAAGGTGCAGGGAAGCATCGATCAAGGTTGTCCAGGCTTTCGGAAGACGACGCTAGAGAAATAACCTCAAACATGTCCAGATCCTTCATGACTACGGACACTGCGGGCATGCTAAGGCCAAAAACCGTTGAAGGAGCAACCGCCAACCTCGCGGCATACCTCATCAATCAACGACCCGAAGGTCCCATGACTCAAGCTCATCGAGGCGCCCTGGAAAGCCTCGCAATCCTAGGAGATAACCTAGTTCCACGGAAGGAAAAAACTACACTCCAAGCCAGTGGCTCGAAGCACCGTTCGAGAGACGCCCGCGACGAAATCACCCAGAGTCGAATCGATAGAGCCAGATGACGGCGAGCCGCGAGGGAGGAGTATGATAGCGATGCTTCAGAAGAAAGCCATGAATACGACGGCGAGTTGAGGGGAGCTGACTGCTTGAGCTACAAGATCCGTGAAACGATGCCACCCAAGAAGTTCAAACCGACCCCTACCGACGCCACTAAGTACGATGGACAGCAGGAGCCGAGGTCATGGATAGACGATTACCTACAAACCGTGATCCTGCACAAAGGAAATCAGATAGCAGCGATGCAATGTTTGCAACTTTACCTGAAAGATTCAGCATGGGCCTGGTTGAGAGGCCTGCCGAAGGGTTCTATCAAGTCAGGGGACGACCTGGTGGACGCCTTCGTCGCGAACTTCCAAGCAACATACAAGAGGCCTGTTGGGATCGAAGAATTACGGCATTGCTAGCAGAAACCGAAGGAGTCGATGCGCGCATACATCGGGAGATTCACTAAACTCCTGAACCCCACCGAAGATGTTTCCGTCGACAGAGCAATCGACGCCTTTAGCGACGGCATCCGACGTGAGACCTACATAGAGGAACTTGGGCGCAAGAAGCCAAAGACTATAACCAAGTTGATGGAAATCGCTAACAGCTGGGCTGATGGCGAAGACAATGTACGAAGGCCACGACAACGCAGCGATGACGAAGACGATGATCAGCCGAAGCATGATTCGGGCGGTCGAAGGGATCGTCGTAAGAAAAGGAAGGACCGCAGTTACGATGACAACAATCTGGTAGCTGCAGGATATTCCGATCGATAAGACGATCGTTACGACGACAGGCGAGATGATCGGCAGGATGGCAACCGAAGTAATTCTGGGAACCGTGGCAACTACAAACCACAACCGCAGAGGACCCCAGAGTTACCCTTCGCTGAGCAGATAAACGCTCCTTGCTACTTGCACTCTTACATCGACCAAAAAGATAACAAGAAAAAGTCCAGCCATCTGCTCAGAGACTGTCGACAGTTCATCGAGATGCAGAAGCTCATACAGCAGCAGCAGCCAATTCCACCTCCGCCTCCACCTCAGCACCAGGTCCAGCAAGCCCACCCTCACAACCCCAACGAGTCTTTTCCGCCACCGCGTGGGCAGATGAGCATGATCCACAGGACTGGTGTTTCGAGAAGGGAGATGAAGAAGCTCACTCAAGAGATCAATCTGGCAGAAAGCATTATGGCCAACATTCCTGAATACATCGAATGGTCATCTCAGAGCATTATGTTCAGCAGAGCGGATCATCCGATGACAATCCCAAAACCGGGGCACGCTGCCCTAGTAGTTGAGGCGCAAATCGGAGGGTTCAAGATGAGCAAAGTCTTCATGGATGGAGGAAGCGGACTAAACCTGATATTCCTCGACACGATCAAAAGCATGGGAATCACAATGAGGATGCTAGAAGAAATGGATACCTGTTTCCATGGGATCCTCCCCACCTTACCGGCGTACTCTCTTGGTAAAGTTTATCTAAACGTTGTCTTTGGCAAACCCGACAACTTCAGGAAGGAAAAGATCGAGTTCGAAGTAGTAAACTGGGAATCACAGTACCACGCTATACTTGGAAGATCAGCTTATGCCAAGTTCATGGCTGTGCCACATTACGCATACCTCAAGCTGAAAATGCCTGGGAACAATGGAACAAATATCACAGTCTATGGAAGTTTCTCACGCTCGGATAATTGTGATCGTGAGTTTCAGAGGATCGCTACGAAGTTCGGGCTCAAACAAGAACCTGTTGACTTCCCTTCAAGATCATTAGCAATCGACAGTAAAGAAGATGAACACGTCACGAAGTCGAAGAAGAAGCCAGCCGACCTCGCCCCGGAAGCTTCGACAGTGAAAACCTCGACAGCTGGCGACAAGATCGTCACGGAAGAAAAGAAAACTCCGGCAATCACCGCAATAGCCCCTGCTGAAACCGGTGATGCTTCCAAAACCACCGGTGCAGCAGACAAGCTTGAAGATAAGGAGAAACCTCCCCTTGCCTAAAAGGATGCACAGCATCATGCTTAGTTTCTTTCTTTTTTCTCTTATAAGCAGGGCCTCTTTTAGCCCTTTTGCCTTCTTACTTTATTAATAAAGACTTATGTTTCGTTTCTCTGAAGAATTGCAGTAATTCGGGGTACCCGAACAACATTATCAGAGACTTTGTCCATATATCAATGAACATCAGTTCAATGGAAAAAATAGCCTCGGGGATTGCACTCTAGAAAAAGCCTCTGAAATTACGAGTGCTATGATGCAAAACCAACGGGGACTTCGCTCTCCTCCTTCGCTATAGATGCCTCAAAGAGTGCCGCGAATAGCAAGGATCGTGAAACACGTAACGAAAATGACCCACGCTCGATACTTTAAAATCACGGAAGTATCAAAGAGTGACGGAGTCATCGGCAGATCTAGTGCCACCGACTCGATCGGGAGCTGCTGTCAAGACATACATCAGTTGAAAGCAAAGTTGCACATACAACGGGTTTAGCAAGACCCGCAACACGAGCTGATCACTCACATAATTTGCTACCAACTAAACATAAATATACATCCTAACGCGGATGCAAAAACGAGTAATTAAGATTTACTCCTCCAAAATGTGCTAACAGCATTAACATGGCAGAGGTACGCATCTGCCGATAAAATAGTTTTGTGTTGAACATCCGAACATTCGGATACAACAAATATCGAGGTTTCCTACTTACAACAGGGGCCTTTTCTCTTGTCTACTCTTGAGTCATTGTTACTTCGGCTGCCGCCGAAGCTCCTTCGAGTCTCTCAACAACAATTGCGGCAGGAAGGTCCACTCTCGGGTAAAGTGGCCCCAATTCACCTACAGCATTGGCAATCGCCAGCAGGTCTGCCGAAGGATGATCTACAAGAACAAGGGCGAGTGTGGCTCTAGCCCCCGCAAGAAATTGCGCTCGAACCAAGTTTTGGATCTTCTTGGCGTTACTGAATTCTGACATTAAAGTCAACAGCGTGGGAGGGACAGCGTCCAAAGGGAACATTGTCTTCCAGATTACTCTCAGTCCTTTATAGCACTTGTCGAAGAAACGATGGACTTGCTGGACCCGATCTTGGAACTTCGCGACAGCAGAAGCCTTTGAGTGCTCTTTCCAGAAAACTTCATCTGATGATGATAGCTGAGTCAATGCGTTTACACGCTCGTGAATCCGCTTGTTCTCCTCAGCGGGGTTCAGAGCTATGACTAGAAAAAGAAACAAGGGAAGATAAGAAGATGCATTTTGTGGAAAAACAAGGAGCAAGGAGACAAGGGTGCTTACAGTTCAAACTTTCCGTGGCTCTATGCAATTCAGTAAGAGCATAGCGCTCCGCGTCAGCCGCAAGCTCGTTCTTCTTTCTGATAATAGCAGCCAAGGCATAAGTACTGCACATATCCTTTTCCATCTGCGTGATCCGATCCTTCATACGCTGAAGCCGGTCACTCTCAGAGCAAGCACCCGAAGAATCATCGACAAATGCAGGCACAGGGAAAACCTGCAAAACATTGTTAAAGGGCATGATGGATTATATGGATTCAACACTGGAAATTACTCCCATCGGGAGCATGCAAATAAAAATGTCATAACAAAAGTACACTGGCAACATTGCCAGCATGGGATTCATTACAACCACACAAGTCTTATGGCAGGACATTGTTCTTACTGCGCAAAATTACAAGAATAGAATCAAGGGGCCTGGGTCTGGTTCGACAAGCTTGGACCAACGGATGATTTCTTTGCCGAGACTAGATCAAGTAGCTGGCGAGCACATTTAAGAGCCGAGGTCTTGAAGACGCCCAAGTCAACAAATTGCCCATCTTGCTCTTTCGGCAGCTCTCGGGACATCTCTTCAATATTGGCTTTGAAGCCATGACCCATCATAAGCTGGAAGGCTAAGAGGGCACCATAGGTACGCGAAGTACGTTTGAATACCTCGATAACCTCCTTTGTGTTGACGGCAAAAGCGTTGATCAGTTGCCCCAAAGTCTTGTCTTGATTGATCTTTGGGAAAATCATCGAGTGCATCCGTGCCATGGCTCCCTTGCCCTTCTGGAGGAGGTCTTGAACGAGCTGGTGAGAAGCAAGGGTCATCGACAGAGCATTTGCCGGAGAATTGCTCGGGAGCTTGTCCAGAGACTCGACAGGGATATCAGCAGCCTCTGTGAAGAACGAAATAAGAGGAGCTCGCAAAGCAATAATCAACCAAAAGAGCAGAAAGGGAATTACTGAGCAAGGCTAAGGAAGATTGGCGAAGAAGATCATCCTTCTCGATCGCCCGAGCTTCAGCGGCTAGCCTGGACACCTCTTCATCCTTTAGCCTCCTCTTCAACCCTTCGAGCTCCTCCTTCAAGGAATTGACTTTCTGGCGAGCCTCGGCAGCCATTTTTATTGCGCCCTCTAATTTCGAGGAAGAAGACTCGACCTCCTTTTTCAGCTGGGCCTTGTCAACTTCCAGAGAAGTATATTGGGAGGCAAAAGTCTCTAGGGAGGAAATGACAGCTCGCAAATCCTTAAGAAATAAGGAAAAACAGTTATTAGTTGAAGAACTAGTAATTTAATCAAGGTCCATTCAGGAGATGCTGCATTAAAATAGAAAAAGACTTACAGGTTTCATTGGAGAAGGAGCAGCGGCAGCGGCAGTCGAAGGAATATCCTTCCCCTTAGAAAGGGAAGAAGCAGTCGATATACGGAGCTCTTTGGGGCCGCGGCAGGGGCTGAAGCCTCGGAAGCTGCGGGATTCGGCAGAACAGTACAAGATTTGGCCCTCTTGGGCGGAGGTTCGAAGAAACCTTCGTCACTACGAAAATTTGGCGAAGTCAAACGAAGATACGGATGGCAAAGATAGGACACAATTTTGAGAAAAAGAAGTAAGGACTTACAGATCGAGAAGATCATCCTCGTCGGCAAAGCCGCCGGATGGTCTCTTCAAAGGCAGCGCCTCGGGCTCCTCCACAGCTGCATCAACAAAGGCAGCGCGATCAGCGTCGTCGTCATGCATGGACCCCGCTGTGTCGCTAATATCATCGGCTGAAGATTGAGGATTGATAAAGACAGCTTCAGGATTCGTTGGGTCATCACGTTCATCTTTTGGGCCAGCGTTTTCTTCGATATGGGATCCCACGAGGATTGAGGAGTCCCTTTTCTCGGAAGAATCATTTGACAGGCCTTGCAAATGCTCGGGAGCTATGGGGATCTGTCGGAGCGAACGAGTAAGAACAATGGCAGTCACATTGATCAAGAGAAACAGCACAATGAAACCATGAAGGAATTTTTTTTACCTCGGTTGGTTGATGATCAGCATCAAATGGCGGATGGGAAGATATCAGTGGGATTGAATCTTCCTGGCTGAAGAGAGTGAGGCGCCGAACTTCATCAAGCAGTTCCTTTTCGGATAATTCAGCGATATTTATCCTAGTCTCGTCCTTGGGACCCGAATACAACCACATCGGATGAGCCCTAACCATGATCGGCTGGACTCGACGCTTCAAGAGCATAGCGGCTACCTCCGTGCCTATCATGGTCTGACCATCGGCTTCTTTGATCCGAAGAAATCTGTCAAACAACTTGTCGACTGCTGGTTTTTCATCGGGAGAAAGGATATTTTTCCAAGACTTCTTAGGTTTGGCTTCGAGAACATCGGAGAAACGAGGGAGCTGGGATTCAATTGTTGAAGTGTCCCTAATATAGAATCACTTCAGCCTCCACCCTTGCACAGACTCTCTCATCGGAAAGTTGAAGTAGTTAACTTCTTTGCGAGCGACAAATCCAACTCCGCCAATGACAAAGGAACCACCACTACTGCTGTACCTTTTCACGAAGAAAATTTTCTTCCACAATCCAAAGTGGGGCTCGATGCCCAGAAACGCTTCGCAGAGGGTGATAAAAATAGCAAGGTGAAGGATTGAGTTGGGAGTCAGCTGCCACAGTTGGATCTCGTAAATTCGAAGGAGGTGATGAAGGAATTTGTGAGCAGGGAGTGAAAGACCTCGATACAAGTAAGATAAGAACATCACAGTAAAACCGGTGGGGGGATTGGGCCGTGAAATCGCACCTGGGAGAATCACATTCCCCTCGTCAGAAGAAATTAATCCAAGGCTCCGAGCCCTCTTTTCGTCACGCTTTGTGGTAGTAGATGCCGGCCAATCGCCGGTGATGGGTCCAGCCGTGGAGCTCGACGGCGCTGGCGGTGCCAGAGCTGGAGGAGGAACATCTGGAGCGCCTCTCTTCGACGGCTTTGGAGAAGTCTTGGCGGCGGCACCGCTGCTCGCAACACTGGTGGCAAGAGTGGAGCTCTTCTTCTTCACCATTTTTAGATCTAAGGAGATCTAGAAACGGCGGCGGTGGCGCAGTGGTTATGTGTTAAGAAGATGAATGAAGAAGAAAGAGGATGCGATGATGGATTGTGGAAAGGGAGGAGTTTACCCCGAAAGATTATAAAGTACAAGAAAACCTGAGGATTGAGTGGGCACGTGTCGTTGTTTCCAATTTATTAAGAGGACCTCTTTTCATCATTGATAGCGGAAATAGAGGAGACACCTTGGTAACTGCACGCAAGTAGCGGTCACTTCTTAAAACAGAACCGTGCAGAGGCAGGATGGGCCCAACAGGTCGTGTCCTATCAGTCGGAATTGCAACAGTAATTATGTCATCAGTGACGTCATGAAACTCGCTGGAAGCGTCCGAGGAGAAACCAGAACCGTCGGGTGGTCAACTTGAGTCTACGCACGGATTGCAAGCATCCATACCTAGACTCGGGGGCTACTCCCATCGGGAGCGCTGAACGCGCACCCGATAAACGTGAACTCGAAGATTCTCCTGCAAAGAAGGGCGTGAAGAAATATTTGAAGAAAAGGACGGAATGCCCAGACTCGGGGGCTACTCTCATCGGGAGCGCTGGACGCGCACCCGACAAACTTTCTTGCACTCCAGGATCATGCCCGGGGACGTGATTCTGTGTAGGGTAGCGTTGTTTTGCCTTCGGTAGTTAACCAGCAAAGCTGGGCATGCTACTCAATATCCTTTATGCATTAAAAACTTCCAGAATTTGAAGACCCGATGTAAATGTATCGGATGACCTATGAAGAGTTGCAGAAAGCTTCGGCAGAAGAAAACGTTCGAGTGGTGCAACTTGAGTCTACGCACGGATTGCAAGCATCCGTACCTAGACTCGGGGGCTACTCCCATCGGGAGCGCTGAACGCGCACCCGATAGAAGAAGATGATGCTGTTACAAGATGGACAAGAACTATCAAGAGAGAAGAACATTTGATGGAAGTATGCTTTAGTCTCTACCCAAAATATCTTCGGTTAGACACTCGGGGGCTACTGACGTGGGCATTACCCTTCGGGTAACTGTTATTGCCCTATCCTGTACGGCCCAACTGGAGGCCCATGAAGACACCCGATGGTAGGGTGGGCCACTATGGCGGTGCCGAAGAAGATTCCTTGAAGGACAAGATGAAGAAGAACCGAACAAGGAAAGTTAAGATCTAGGGCTTTTGTAACCTAGTCGTACCCGGACAGATCCCTTGAGACCTGGCCCCTTATATAAGGGCCAGGAGAGGGGCTGTCGAGGGACACAATCAATCTTAGCAACTTTAGCCACCGCAAGTCCAGAGCTAGGTCCAAGTAGCGCTTAGCCTCTCGACGAAACCACAGCCGAAACCTTCGGCACCCCATTGTAACCCGATATTTTCATAATCAAGATCAGACAGGCAGGACGTAAGGGTTTTACCTCATCGAGGGCCCCGAACCTGGGTAAATCGCTCTCCCCGTTTGTCTGTTAACCGATGTCTCGTGTCAGCCTACAGGATTCCGTCAACCCTAAGCCCCAATCGAAGGGCATTGCCGAGGAGTACCCTCGACATATGGGTATCACGTCCTAACATAGAGATGATGCAACACATCTCACTTATACTCCACAAGAAAGGGAAAACTCCATGCAATCTTGTATTAAGAATTAATAGAGCATAGCCATAAGTACTTTGACATGATGTTTGAATATCAAATATGCTACCTTGAACAAACAAGATCATCACTTTTGTCACGTCACGAACATAGCACATGCATTCACTTTATCCCTAGTGAGGCAGCAAAAGAAAAGGCAAAACCATAATAGATCATGAATTTGTTGTCACTATTCAATCACTAAAACCGTGCTACTCCATCTAATACACACATCACCCCACACACACACTTGCATAAAAGTTGGATCAGAACCAATACTTAAGAACGGGGTACATAATATGCATCTATCAATACATCTTGCATATAATATGATCAGATCTCATAGCACAATATAATATAATAAGGATCCACCACATAGGTATTACAAATATGGCCATAATCATGTTGGGCAGCTCATATGGCACTAAGAACTATGAAGAACATGAGAGAAATAAATCAAGCTACTGCCACAAACCCGTAGTCCAGAGGTGGACTACCCCCCCTTGATCATGGTGGTGATGATGAAGACGTTGGAGAAGGTGGAGATCCCTCCGGCGGCGGCTTCGGAGGAATTTCCCCCTCCAATCTTCGCTACTGCAGCCTCTGTTTTCGTGTTTCTGTCTTCTGCGGCGCTCTCCTCCAGAGAACTCTTCGGGGAAATATATAAGTGATTTTTAGGTCAAAATACGTCGGTGGGTGAAAAGGTCACGCGATTTGGATGATCGACGGCAGAAAGAGGTCAGGTGGTGCGCCCTACAAGTCTGGGCGCACCCTACAAGTCTGGGCGCACCACCTAGGATCTTTTGGGCCTCAGGCCCCTCCAGGTGTGCTTCCAGGGCCCAGGGTGCTTCTCCCGATGAAAAAATGACGCTCCAAAAATCCTAGCTCAATTTGACTCCGTATAGGTCTCTGAAAGTGAAAATACACAAAACAGGGAATTACTGTTCTGCAGAGTTATAAACCAAATAAAGGGGATCATTGGTAAATCCCTATAAATCAATGTAAAACATGGTATTATCATCGTATATGTTGCAAATATGTGGGAATTCGATATGATAAAGGACAAAGTTCATGTATGCATTTTACATGCATCACCGCCCTCTTCCATGTTGCAGCGCCTCCTCCGGGCCGCCACCGCAGCCGTCCCCATACGGCTCCATCCTGGAGGAGAGTTGGCGCTCCACCATGGCCATCCCACCCGGCTCTGTCCGCACGCCGGCACGCTCCTCCGGGATGCGCTGCTCCCGCCTGCCACCGCGGTGGCCCCCATGGCTTTGGCCCTCTCTATGCACGTTGAGGCAGGGGATTGGGGAGGAGGAAAAGCTGAGATTGGGGAAGAGAGGAGATACGAGATTGGGGGAGAAAGGAGAGGTGGGGATTGGGTGCCCCGCGATATTTTAACTGCCACCCGTGGGAGAAGGAAGGTGACGCATTGGAGGCGCGTGGCTGCCTCTGACCGCCAGACCCTGCAGTAGCCGGTCCCACATGACATGGACTCCCTGGGAATATTAACAAGTGAGACAAAAATGACCGATCGGACGGCTGAGGTAGAAAGCGGGAGGTGGGTTTTACTGTGTGTGGTCAAACGTGCGATCCAGATAGATTTGCCCCCTCAGGTGCCTCCAATTGGCGGGTAGCCTAGCGGCCTTTAAGGTTAGAAATATGGAGGTGTGGATGTTGGAATCGAGGCGATCGGACAGCCGAGGGGACGATGGGCCCTCATGTCACGCCCAGGGTTCAGGCGCGCCATGGGCCCCACCTGGCGGCTCCTCGGTCTCCTGGTGTGCTAATTGGTCGCAAGTCTTTTTTTTTGCAAAAAAATAACATGGCAGAAACTCTGGTCCGTTTGAGATCCGGAAGGTTTCTTGAAAATCAAAAATACGCAAAAATAGAGATTTACTGCTCTGCAGAGTTATAATTCAAATAAAAGGATTTCGTGGGAAATCCCATAAAGCACTAAAATAAATGGTGGAGATTCTAGATATGATGCAAATACATGAGATAATGTTATAATAAACTACAAAGTTACGTTTCCGACGTATCAGTTTCCTGACAACTACCACGGTTGAGTTGGGGACACAAGGTGGTTATTTCTTGGTTTGCAGGTATTGGCTGAAGAGGGAGAGGATATTTTGCAAAATCCTTGTGTTCGATAATAAACCCCAAGTTACCTTGTGGAAAATAGTCACTTGTTACAACTCTGCGCCTGGAGTCCCGAGGAATTGACAGACACGAGTAGTTTGTCGTCATCAATAGCCAACTCTGAACGTGTTCCACCCGCTGGACACTAGCTGGGTCGGATCACTCGGATGACCAAGCGCGACTGAGAGAGCACAGCTGAAATTTTGATCGTGAAATCTAATTCGTGCCTGGACACTTTCTTGCTTTACAAAGTGCGCACGTCTTTCTCCCGTCCGATCGCGATCGTGTGGCTTAGTCGGGGCGGGGCAGCGAGGACCACACGACTCAATGCTTCCAGAACTCCCGATTCTTCTCTTTCTTCTCACTCTGGCAACTCTTATCCTCTCGTCTCTCACGCACAGAAGAGGAAGAGGAGATGCGGATCTCGCCAGTGATCGGGAGGGATGGCGGCCGACGGTCCCTACGCGATCCGTCGTGCTCTGGCCAGCTTTTCGCACCGCCCTCCACCGTCTCGCCAGCTCCCGGCGCCGAGGCCGCCACCGTGCGCACGGTCCTCACCTTCCGATTCAGCGGGTGCTCCTCTTCGCCATCTTCCTCGCTAACCTCGTCGCCGCCGCCATCACCAACCTTGTGTTCGTGCTCTCCGCCGGCGTCCCCTTTGTCATACTCCCCGCGGTTTTCCCCGTCCGGGACGACCTCGAGACCGCCTTTGGCAACAATGATAGCTTATGATGTAGTTTCTGTACCTTGTCACAGTATAATCTGACGTTTGTTACATGTATATAACCAATCCATGATTATGTGCATACATCACGTGTAATCTGACATTTTTTACATGCATATAATTTGTGTTAGCTGCTAATATGAAAAATTGTATATTTAATACATCTTGTTCATATGGAGGTAGTGTTTTTTCTACGCATAGGATGTACATTTATACTTGTTGTACAACAGATTTTCCAAGTCCTTATAGTTGTAACAATCACGACGTTGTATTATATGTATTTTTATACACGTAGGATGTAAAACCATGAATATTGTATGTAATATTTATACACCTAGGATGTATATTTTTTCTCCTGAATTTTTTAATCATATTTTTATGCATAAACAGGATGTATTTTTTCTACAGTTTTTACATCCTGATCCATGCTCACGTGGTGGGTTTCTAATGCATAAAATCATTGACATATGTAATTTTTAATTCTTCCAAGATGTAAATTTCAGCCATAGTCACACAGTTGGCTTTGCAAGTTTGTCTATCAAGATGTATTAATTTTGGGTTTGTAGTTAGGGGAACAACAGGAGCTCTCCATGGTCCAAATTAACTTCTGCCTTGACAGTACCAGGAAAATTAACCTCTACCTTTTCTTCTTTTTTTTACAGGAGTGCTCAATTTTCAAACAGATTTGTCTACTAGAGGCTGGTTCGGTGTTGCTGAACTTCTTCTTCTCCTTCATTCAGAATTTTCACTTGTCAATTGTACATGTTCTTCTTGGTTCAGGCTTTTTCTACATGCTATATATCCTCTTGCTCTCTCAATTGTTGTTTGAGGTGTGGTTCAATGTTTGGATCTCACTAACTTTCTAAAAAACTAGATGCTTTCGTTCATGTTCTGCACATCAAACTTTTGTTACATCCTAGTATGCATATCAGTTAATTCTATTGTGTGTTTTACATGAGATTTGACTACATGTTCCTATCCTAGAAAATGTTTTGTACATCCAGCATACAATTGATCCCGATGAATCTTACTACCATCTAGCTATTATTCTCTAGAGTAGTGTTTTTTTTGTACAGATCTGGATGAGCAGAAGTAACTTTACCTTGGTTGGGTTCTTTTTTGCATAGCAGATTGAGTGGATCCTATTGATCTACCCCTTTTTCTTTTAATTACATGTAACTTTTGTTCTGCGATGTGCTCATACCATGGAGTTTCTTGCGGTCGGCGGCTGGAGGAAGATGAGGGACCATGTAATTAGTGTTTTGGATCTGGCCTTTGGTTCTGGCACGTCATCCCTCACCTAGCCCATGTCCGCTCCTAATTGGGTCCTGGCACTATGTTTCTACTTTTGGGTATATGTCGCTATCAAGTTGGGGGACCACTTTCTATTTATGGAAATATTCTGTTTAGACAAGGGGAGCACTGCGTAAGACTATACGGTAACCGGGCACTGTGTAGCCACGTCCAATTTTGATATGCCCCACGATGGCCTGTAGCTGATTAGACACAACCGGATATCACCGATCTTACCCGTTATTAACTCAAATGTCAACGATCTCTCTGCCTTTCACGGTGGAGGCCACTCGCCCAGAGCAACGGAACATCTTACGGGATTAGGTTCCACAAGATCTGAGGTACTAAATCGGTTAAATCGCAACCCGGTTCACAACCCTTTAGGCGGCCTCGATTCCCTTTAGAAGATTAGTTCGTGCCTGCCCACGGGCGTTCGTCACTCAGCTCAAAACTATATTCTGCAAATGAAGAAATCCTGAAGAGTCCTTCGCAATCTCCCTACCAGCTACAAGACGGAGGTGCGCAGGCAGGCGTCACTCGGCGAAGCTGCCTACGGAAGAAAACCTCATCGCTCGATCACGCCGAGTTGTTTCCAAGACAAAGCTTATGTAAGATCGAGAATTACTCGGGGTCTACTGACGAGGACATGGGGCCTAGGTACCCCCACGAAGGACAAAGGCAGCCCACTAGGCATTGGGTGGCCTAGCACGATGACTCGGCATCCGTCTGGAGATTAGGGTGCCGCATCATCTTGGAGTACAAGCACTGGCGGATCTGCATGTAGCTATGGGGGTGCACTGGACACCAGTTAGAGAAATATTTCTTTGTGAAACATTAATTTTTCACCATATATGCACCCTGGAAAAGATGAATTTTATCTGGTTTGGCACCCGTACGCACCCTGGTATTGAATCCTCTAGCTCCGCCACTGAGTACAAGACAAGTCAATATATTCAACCCAGACTCTACAGGATATGATTGTAACCGACTCAGATCGGATCTCGATTAGTTGGTTAGGGTTTTCCCCTTTATCTTTCCATGTGTAAACCGACTCGGCTTCTTTTTAACCCTACGCCGGTCTGAGTATGTAAGGCGTGGTAGGGGCCTGCCGAGCGGTACGACGAAACCTACCTCTAAAACCTACAACCTCATACACCATACCACAGCGTAATCGAGAGCCCCTCTCAAGATCGCGACCGAGCACCCAGAGATAATCGAGAAGAAGACCCAAACATGAGTAGGGTCTTTACCGAACGGTATTTCTCGGGGCCTGAACCTATCTAAATCTTGTCTCCAAATGCTACCATCGAGTTCTGCTAGACGCTCTATCCCTGAAAAAATATTGTCGGGAAATAACAACGACAGGGAGACTTATAGCAAAGCAGAGTCCTGCAGTGAACATATTTTTCCTCCCTCCTCCTTGAGCCACTTATATTTCTCTTTGACTCATTCTACGTCCCTTTCCCTTCCCATGTGTGTTCCTCTCTAGATGGAGTAGCTTGTCATGGACGTGTAATATTCTAGAATCGTGTTCACCTACCAGCCGGCAAACTTTCTCCTTGCACATGGAAGTTCAGAAAGCTCACGGACGGCTGCTCTCCTCCTATCGAGCGCGGGGATCTTTTCCGCCGCTGAGTTCGGTTCTGGGACGCGCCGCCGCTTAGTCGTGTGACGCTTCACTCTGGATGGATTTATTCCACGGGTTGGGAGACGATGTTTCAATCCACCGTGGAATGGACGGGTTGGTATGGTTTGGGCCAGGGTGAGTTCCGCGTCGGGTGTAACTGAACGCGCGGATATGGGTGGGCCGGGATTAAATCTAGGCCAGACTGATCCACGCGGGGTCACAGGGATTAGGCCGCGCTCCCGGTCGGGCTGGGGCTAACCGAACAAGGCCTTATAGGGAAAATGGAGAAGTAGGAGAAGTTGCAAAAATGGCCTCGAACCATTTACAATCATGCCCTTAGGTGTACTAGTGCCCCGAGGATGGGTTGGTCTTTTCCACCCAGAATATTCTGGAATACTCCCTGGGTGCCACTTGGCATACATCTTGTTGATGCGAGCTTCGGGTGGACGTGAGCTTCCTGTGGATGCATACTTCCTATTGATATGAGTTTCTCGCGCTGTTACGAGCTCGAGCCTCGTTGATTTTTTCCTAAGTCCAAAGAAGCGTCGAGCGCGGGGATCTCTTCCCCAACAGTGGTAAAGTTGTGGGCAACCGTTTGCCTCTCTCTAAAAAAAAGACCATTGACCGACCAAATAATCCCAATAAACACCCCATTTTATGGAATATAACACTAGTAGAAAAAGAGGCTTCCATCCGCCCCCATTAGTCCCCAAAATATAGGAACCGCGACTGAAGGGGTCTTTAGTCGCGGTTCGGGAGGCGAACCGCGACTAAAGACCTGGGCCCAGCGCGCTCGGTGGCTAGCTGGTGGACGGGAGGAGCTTTAGTCGCGGTTGGCCAGGCCAACCGCGACTAAAGGTTCTCAGGCCTGGCCCGAAGGCCTTTAGTCGCGGTTGGCCAGGCCAACCGGGACTAAAGGCCCATCCCTATAAAAGGCAGCTCAGCTCACTTCACTTAGCCATTTGGTGCCACTTCTCTTCACAATCTTCACAAGGGGTGGTGGGTTTGCTATTGGTTCCTCTTATGCACACAAGGTGTTCGATGAAATGCCCGAGAAAAATATGATATGAAGTGTCCGAGCCACACTTGAGCTTTCTCATTTATTTTTCCTTCTCTCGATCGCGGTTAGCAACTTGAACCTTTCATGTGTCATTGATAAAATATGCATGTGTGTAGTTCATTGTTTAATTTCTATTATTTCTAGCTAGTTAGTTTAACAAATGCATGATGGTTAATTATATACTTTATATAATAATAATGCAGATGAATCGGCAATGGATGTATGGTAACCGACTCTCCGGCGAGTTCACTACGAGTTTGAAAGATTTCCTCGTAGTGGCTAATGCGAACAAGCATGGGGGTTTTGTTATCTGTCCACGTGTTGGCTGTAAGAATCAGAAGGGTTACTCTTCCTCAAGAGAAGTTCACCTGCACCTGCTTCGGCACGGTTTCATGCCAAGCTATAATTGTTGGACCAAGCATGGAGAAAGAGGGGTTATAATGGAAGAAGATGAAGAAGGGGATGATATAATCGATGACAACTATCCTGATCATTTCGGTGATACTTTCATGGAGGATGCTGAAGGTGGGGAAGGGGAAGGTGAAGAAGAGGCACGTGATGAGCCCGCTGATGATCTTGGTCGGACCATTGCTGATGCACGAAGAGGCTGCGAAACTGAAAAGGAGAGGAAGAATTTGGATCGCATGTTAGAGGATCACAAAAAGTCGCTTTACCCCGGATGCGATAATGGTCTGAAAAAGCTGGGCTGCACACTGGATTTGCTGAAATGGAAGGCACAGGAAGGTCTATCTGACTCGGGATTTGAAAATTTGCTGAAAATGATGAAGAATATGTTTCCAAAGAATAACGAGTTGCCCGCCAGTACGTACGAATCAAAGAAGGTTGTCTGCCCTCTAGGTTTAGAGGTTCTGAAGATACATGCATGCATTAACGACTGCATCCTCTACCGCGGTGATTACGAGAATTTGAATGAATGTCCGGTATGCACTGCATTGCGTTATAAGATCAGAGGCGATGACCCTGGTGACGATGTTGAGGGCGAGAAACCCAGGAAGAGGGTTCCCGCCAAGGTGATGTGGTATGCTCCTATAATACCACTGTTGAAATGTCTGTTCAGGAACAAAGAGCATGCCAAGTTGTTGCGATGGCACAAAGAGGACCGTAAGTCGGACGGGGAGTTGAGACACCCCGCAGATGGAACGCAATGGAGAAAGATCGACAGAGAGTTCAAAGATTTTGCAGCTGACGCAAGGAACATAAGATTTGGTCTAAGTACAGATGGCATGAATCCTTTTGGCGAGCAGAGCTCCAGCCATAGCACCTGGCCCGTGACTCTATGCATCTACAACCTTCCTCCTTGGTTGTGCATGAAGCGGAAGTTCATTATGATGCCAGTGCTCATCCAAGGTCCGAAGCAACCCGGCAACGACATCGATGTGTACCTAAGGCCATTAGTTGATGAACTTTTACAGTTGTGGGGCAGACCTGGTGTACGTGCGTGGGATGAGCACAAAGAAGAGGAATTTGACCTACGAGCGTTGCTTTTCGTAACCATCAACGATTGGCCTGCTCTTAGTAACCTTTCGGGACAGACAAATAAGGGATACAATGCATGCATGCACTGCTTACATGAGACTGAAAGTGTATATTTGCCAAATTGTAAGAAGAACGTGTACCTGGGGCATCGTCGATTTCTTCACCGACATCACAACGTAAGAAAGAAAGGCAAGCATTACAACGGCAAGGCAGATCACCGGCCGAAGCACAGCGGAGCGATCTCTTGGTCTTGAGGTATTTGATATGGTCAAGGATTTGAAAGTCATCTTTGGAAAGGGTCTCGACGGACAATCGGTTCCGCAGGAGCTGACGGGCACGCACCCATGTGGAAAAAGAAATCTATATTTTGGGAGCTAGAATATTGGAAAGTCCTAGATGTCCGCTCTGCAATCGACGTGATGCATGTTACGAAGAATATTTGCGTGAACCTGCTAAGCTTCTTGGGCGTGTATGGGAAGACAAATGATACAAAGGAAGCACGGCAGGACCAGCAATGTTTGAAAGACCCTGATGACCGGCATCCGGAATGGTTTCAAGGTCGTGCCAGCTACGCTCTTACCAAAAAGAGAAGGTCATCTTTTTTGAATGCCTGAGCAGTATGAAGGTCCCGTCTGGCTTCTCGTCGAATATAAAGGGAATAATAAACATGGCGGATAAAAAGTTCCAAAACCTGAAGTCTCACGACTGCCACGTGATTATGACGCAATTGCTTCCGATTGCTTTGAGGGGGCTCCTACCGGAAAATGTTCGAGTAGCCATTGTGAAGCTATGTGCATTCCTCAATGCAATCTCTCAGAAGGTAATCAATCCAGAAGATCTACCACGGTTACAGAACGATGTGGTCCAATGTCTTGTCAGTTTCCAGTTGGTGTTCCCGCCATCCTTCTTCAATATTATGACGCACCTCCTGGTTCACCTAGTCGAAGAGATTTCCATTCTCGGTCCTGTATTTCAACACAATATGTTCCCCTTTGAGAGGTTCATGGGAGTATTAAAGAAATATGTTCGTAACCGTGCTAGGCCAGAAGGAAGCATCGCCAAGGGCTATGGAAATGAGGAGGTAATTGAGTTTTGTGTTGACTTTGTTCCTGACCTTAAGCCGATTGGTCTTCCTCGATCGCGGCACGAGGGGAGACTAAGTGGAAAAGGCACGATCGGAAGGAAATCAACGATATGTATGGACAACCATTCTATGACTGAAGCACACCACACAGTTCTGACCAATTCCAGCTTGGTGGCTCCGTACTTCGAGAAACACAAGAATATTTTACGCTCGGACAACCCGGGGAAGCCTGAATCCTGGATTAGAAAGGCCCACATGGAGACTTTCGGCAGTTGGTTGAGAAAACATTTAATGAATGATAATGATGTTGGAGATCAGCTGTACATGTTGGCCAAGACACCATCTTCGACTATAACGAATTTGTAGGAAAACGTTGCATAGAAAACAAAAATTTTCCTATCGCGAACACGCAATCCAAGCCAAGATGCAATCTAGAAGACGGTAGCAACGAGGGGGTATCGAGTCTCACCCTTGAAGAGATTCCAAAGCCTACAAGAGGAGGCTCTTGTTGCTGCGGTAGATGATCACTTGCCGCTTGCAAAAGCGCGTAGAAGATCTTGATCACGATCGGTTCCGGCGCCACGAACGGGCAGCACCTCCGTACTCGGTCACACGTTCGGTTGTTGATGAAGACGACGTCCACCTCCCCGTTCCAGCGGGCAGCGGAAGTAGTAGCTCCTCTTGAATCCGACAGCACGACGGCGTGGTGTCGGTGGCGGTGAAGAAGTCCGGCGGAGCTTCGCTAAGCTACGCGGGAGATATGGAGGAGAGGGGGGCGGCTAGGGTTTGGGAGGGGGTGGCCGGCCACTTCAATGGGGCGGCCAGCTTGTGGTCTTGGGGTGTCCGGCCCCCTCCCTTGGCCCCTCATTATATAGGTGGATCCCAAGTGTTGGTGTCCAAGTCTTCGAATAAGACCCGAAACCAAAACCTTCCATAGGAGGGGGGAAACCTAGCCCAACTAGGACTCCCACCCCACGGTGGGAGTCCCACCTCCCCTGTGGGGGGGGTCCGGCCCCCTATGGTGGAGTCCCCTTGGGACTCCACCCCCCCTAGGGCTGGCCGGCCATGGAGGTGGAGTCCCTTGTGGACTCCACCTTCCTTGGTGGTTTCTTCCAGGACTTTTCTAGAACCTTCTAGAACCTTCCATAGAACCTTCCGCGACATTTTATTTCACATAAAATGACATCCTATATATGAATCTTATTCTCCGGACCAATCCGGAACTCCTCGTGATGTCCGGGATCTCATCCGGGACTCCGAACAAATATTCGAACTCCATTCCATAATTCAAGTACTACCATTTCAACATCCAACTTTAAGTGTGTCACCCTACGGTTCGAGAACTATGTGGACATGGTTGAGTACTCACTCCGACCAATAACCAATATCGGGATAAGGAGATCAATAATGGCTCCCACATATTCAACGATGACTTTAGTGATCGAATGAACCATTCACATACATTACCAATTCCCTTTGTCTCGCGATATTTTACTTGTCCGAGGTTTGATCTTCGGTATCACTCTATACCTTGTTCAACCTCGTCTCCTGACAAGTACTCTTTACTCGTACCGTGGTATGTGGTCTCTTATGAACTCCCTCCCATGCTAGCAAGACATTACACGACATTCCACCGAGAGGGCCCAGAGTATATCTATCCGTCATCGGGATGGACAAATCCCACTTTGTTGATCCATATGCCTCAACTCATACTTTCCGGATACTTAATCCCAACTTTATAGCCACCCATTTACGCTGTGGTGTTTGGTGTAATCAAAGTACCTTTCCGGTATAAGTGATTTACATGATCTCATGGTCATAAGGACTAGGTAACTATGTATCGAAAGCTTATAGCAAATAACTTAATGACGAGATCTTATGCTACGCTTAATTGGGTGTGTCCATTACATCATTCACACAATGACATAACCTTGTTATTAATAACATCCAATGTTCATGATTATGAAACTAATCATCCATTAATCAACAAGCTAGTTTAAGAGGCATACTAGGGACTTCTTGTTTGTCTACATATCACACATGTACTAATGTTTCGGTTAATACAATTCTAGCATGATATATAAACATTTATCATAAACATAAAGATATAAATAATAACCACTTTATTATTGCCTCTAGGGCATATCTCCTTGATCTCCCACTTGCACTAGAGTCAATAATCTAGTTTACATTTGTAAAGATATAACACCTTGGCCTTATGGTGCTTTATCATGTATTGCTCACGGGAGAGATTTTTAGTCAACGGATCTGACACGCTCAGAAACGTATGTATTTTGTAATTCATTTGCGTCTCAACGCATCACTCATTTCCAAATGAGTTGGCATTAAATATGTTTGATCTTATGGTGGAACCTTAATTCCATGTCTGAAATAAGTCACTAATATTGTCATATACAATATAGCTTCAAAGTTCGACTGTCGGAACTACACCAAGTTCTCAAAGAACCTCTTGACTTAACATCCTTTGTCATTGTCAAAATAATGACATACTACGCCTTCTATTGTAGAATCCGTCACAATATTTAGAACTCTTCTAAATCTAGCATAGACAACTTCTAGCTCATTGTGCTACCTTTTAAACAACACTTAGTCTAATTTGAGATTGAAATTATATTTTATATGTGACAAAACCAATATCGGTGTAACACCTTACAGCGATTTGTTTTGTCATTTCTTCATACAAATATATATATATATATCCTTAGTTCTTCTAAAGTACTCAAGGATATTCTTACTGTCGTCCAATTATCATCATATGAATCATTCTGGTATATGCTCATAACAATTTATAGCACATGATATCTGATTGTGTACATATTATTCGTGATCTATAATCACTCATGTGTTTTTACTCATTGAGTGTCAGATACACTCAAGTCTTGTTAAACCTTCACATGACAAGAACATTTTCTTAATATTTCTATATTGAACTACTTCAATATCCATCATATGTACTTTGACTTAAACTTATTTATGTATTTCAATCTATCTTCATAGATCTTGACACTAAATTTGTTTCAGTCCATATCCTTTCATTGAAGTTAATTCTCAATGAAACCTTTTTAATCAAGTATATAATTACATCATTTATAACCAACTATATGTCACCTACATAAAGTATTATAAATGTGTCTTAGCGCTCCCACTTAATTTCTTGCAAATGCAAGCCTCTTCATCGTCTCTGATGAAATCAAAAACTCTTTGACTATTTCATCTGGTGAAGATTCCAACTCCGTGATACTTACTTCATTCAATTGAAGCTTGTATACCTATCTAGTATTCCACGGACCAGCAAAACTCTTGGTTGTATCTTGTATACATACTTCATTAAGTAGTGTATTTTGCCATCCTACTAGCATATCTCATAAAAGAAATATGTAGTGATTACTAGAATAATCCACATAGACTATAAGCATTGCTACGGAAGATCTAATCTTATCGTATTCAACTCTTTGAACTTTGTCGTAAACAATTTTTCGACAAGTCAAGCTTTCTTCAAGGATATTTCATCCAAGTCTATCAATTTCATAGATCCATTTACTTTCATAAAGTATTCATCTATCTTGGATTTCATGGCGCATGGCCATTTTAACGGAGTCAGGGCCCATCATAACTTCTTTGTTTGTAGTTAGTTTATTATTGTTCAAAATCAATCCTTTGCCCACAAATCTTTTATTTGATCACAAAGTAAACCATACCTACAAGGTTCAATATGTACTTCGATCTCCATGGCTAAAACACTTTGTAGTCATGGGAGCCATGATCGTCGTAGCCGCTTCCGAAACCAATTCCAATGCTGCGCTACTCTGATCATTGTGCTCAGGTTCATAAACCTTATCAAATTATATTGTCCTCCCACTCAAAAACTTCACTAGAAACAATTTCTTGGAAATAAGAAACATTGACAAACACTTTTGTCTTTGTCTTGTGGGAAGAATTCCCAATTAAATCTCTGGGATAACCAACAAAGACATTCATCCGATTTTGGTTGAAAAATCTTAGACCAAAATTTAAAGAAATGACTATTAGGGTTTATACCCATGCCATAACTTGTATGGTGTCATTTCAACGGATCATGATGATGCTCTATTCAGTGTAAAAGCGGTAGTCACTAAAGCATAATCCACAAAAATATAATGGCATCAATATTTTATCTCATCATTGATCCAACAAAATTTGGATATATCTCTTGGATACTTCATCATCACTATGATACTCCAAGAAACGTAAGTTGTAAAACAATTTCATAACTCTCTTAGATGTTTCGCTAAAACTCGTAATTCAAATATTTCCACCATGATCCAATCATAGATATTTGATTTCTATTACGATGATTTCCACTTCATACTGAAATTTATTTGAATCCATTCAAATGTTTCAAAACTTCTTCCTTATTGAATATATCCACATATATATACTCAATTCATTGTTGAAAGTTTTCATGAAGTAGAAGAATCTCCCGCACACAACTATGCCCAGTGAACCACATACATCATCATGTATTTTTCCACTAAGTTAGTTGTCCGTTCTACTTTTGGCCTATGAACGGTATTTTAATCATTCTCTTTAGAAAAGATTTGCAAGCGCCAAATGATTCAAAAATCAAATGACTCCAAAAATCCATTTGCATGGAGTTCCTTCATGCGTTCCTTTCAAACATGACCTAAATGGCGGTTCCACAAATAAGTGGAATTCAAATCATTTGCCTTATGGCATTTTTAGCGTCAGTGTTATGTGTGTTTCACCATTAAGATTTATAATAACTTATCCATCGTACATGGAGTAATGTCATAATTTGAACAACTCATTGTTTTCATTTGACCAGAGCAAAATAACAATTATTAAGTTCTTTATTATAAATTCTAAGGGCTAGATAGAATGCCAACGACGAACATAATAACACTTTATTTTGTTCCAGACGTGCTTTTCTATCATATCCCTTGTCAGTCACTTAGGCCATTGTATTCTTGTATTGCGTTGTTTTGTATGACACTTCATACCAACCAATATGGTACTAATACCCAAGAATTTCATTGTGTGACTTAACTAGGAATACAACCATAACATGTATATCATTTATATACACCTGAGCTAGACTTTCTAGTCTTTTCTTTTCTTTTTGCCAAAATATCTTTTGCAGTTTCTCTTTTAGCTTTCCTCATTATTCAGAGAAACATATCAACTTCAATAACTTCTCGGTTTGTTGGTCAAATACCAATAACCTTGAGGTTCTTACTTTGAAGTTGATCATCATATGACAAGTGTTCCAGATTTCACTATTAGTAACTTTGTAATATGATGAACAATTTCACTCATAATTTTATCCATCATATCATGACGACTTTCCGAGACCATGTCTGTACATGCTAGGCTCGTAAAGTTTTAACCTTGGTATTTGCATGTGCAAATCTAGCTTGCACCCGTTGTATGCACTCGTAGAATCTATCACACCCGATCATCACGTGATGCTTCGAAACGACGAGTCTTAGTAACGGTGCATATTTAAGGATGGTCACTTCATGGATATGCGAATATTATTAGTGCCCCAATAGTTGGAGGATTGTGACGCCTGGCGTCTTCAACCTTCATACATTCCCATAAAACTTATGAGTTTATGTAGTCTCACCAAATTTATATTCTATCATCTTGCAATAAGGTCTTAGATATCACATATATCTCATACCTTGATTATTTCTGAAAACTAAATTTTCAGCTCCTTACTTTTCAAACAAATTTGAACTTCAAGTTTTGACGGAGACAAGATAACTTTAGGTACTAATTGAAAACATAGCTCTTTGAATCAACAATGTGAGGTTTACTAAAAGTTTGCAATAGGACTTAATCAATTCTTGATTCTTTAACAATACGGTACCAATCCGTAAAGTTTCTTGTCAGATTTTAACAGTATTTCTATCTCAATAACAAGACTAGCGCATGGTAGAAAACGGATGCCAATACTACAAAATTAATTCAAAATACTACTCAGACTATGTTTATGATAATTAGTTCATGTTTTAATCTAATTACTAATGAACTCCCACTTAATACAACATCCCTCATAGTTGTTAAGTGGTACACGATCCAAATCCACTACACCAAAACCGATCATCACGTGAGATGATGTAGCTTCAATGGTGAACATCAACATGTTGATCATATCATCCATATGACTCGTGTTCAACCTTTCGGTTTCCGTTGTCCCGAGGCCATGTCTGTACATGCTAGGCTCGTCAAGCAAACCCAAGTATTCCGCGTGTGCAACATGGCTTACACCCATTGTATGTGAATCGTTGAATCTATCACATCCGATCATCACGAGATGCTTTGAAACGACGAACTGTTACAACGGTGCATACGAGGGGAGAACACTTTATTATCTTGATATTAATGTGAGGGATCATCTTATAATGCTACCGTCGCGATCTAAGCAAAATAAGATGCATAAAGGATTAACATCACATGCAGTTCATATGTGATATGATATGGCCCTTTTGTCTTTGCGCCTTTGATCTTCATCTCCAAAGCACGGACATGATCTCCATCATCAACGGGCATGATCTCCATCATTGTCGGCGTAGCGTCAAGGTTCATGGCACCGTCTTCATGGTTGTTCACCTCATGTAGCAACTATTACAACTACTTTGAAATACTACTCAACATGAAAATTAAAGACAACCATAAGGCTCCTGCCGGTTGCCACAATACAATAATGATCATCTCATACATATTCATCATCATATCATGGCCATATCACATCACCAAACCCTGCAAAAACAAGTTAGACGTCTCTAATTTGGTTTGCATATTTTACGTGGTTTAGGGTTTTCGAGAGAGATCTAATCTACCTACGAACATGAACCACAACGGTGATACTAATGTTGTCAATAGAAGAGTAAATTGAATCTTCACTATAGTAGGAGAGACAGACACCCGCAAAGCCTCTTATGCAATACAAGTTGCATGTCGAACGAGGAACAAGTCTCATGAACGCGGTCATGTAAAGTTAGTCCGAGCCGCTTCATCCCACTATGCCACAAAGATGCAAAGTACTCAAACTAAAGATAACAAGAGCATCAACGCCCACAAACCATTGTGTTCTACTCGTGCAACCATCTATGCATAGAAACGGCTCTGATACCACTGTAGGAAAACGTTGCATAGAAAACAAAAATTTTCCTATCGCGAACACGCAATCCAAGCCAAGATGCAATCTAGAAGACGGTAGCAACGAGGGGGTATCGAGTCTCACCCTTGAAGAGATTCCAAAGCCTACAAGAGGAGGCTCTTGTTGCTGCGGTAGATGATCACTTGCCGCTTGCAAAAGCGCGTAGAAGATCTTGATCACGATCGGTTCCGGCGCCACGAACGGGCAGCACCTCCGTACTCGGTCACACGTTCGGTTGTTGATGAAGACGACGTCCACCTCCCCGTTCCAGCGGGCAGCGGAAGTAGTAGCTCCTCTTGAATCCGACAGCACGACGGCGTGGTGTCGGTGGCGGTGAAGAAGTCCGGCGGAGCTTCGCTAAGCTACGCGGGAGATATGGAGGAGAGGGGGGCGGCTAGGGTTTGGGAGGGGGTGGCCGGCCACTTCAATGGGGCGGCCAGCTTGTGGTCTTGGGGTGTCCGGCCCCCTCCCTTGGCCCCTCATTATATAGGTGGATCCCAAGTGTTGGTGTCCAAGTCTTCGAATAAGACCCGAAACCAAAACCTTCCATAGGAGGGGGGAAACCTAGCCCAACTAGGACTCCCACCCAAAGGTGGGATTCCCACCTCCCATGTGGGGGGTGGCCGGCCCCCTATGGTGGAGTCCACTTGGGACTCCACCCCCACTAGGGCTGGCCGGCCATGGAGGTGGAGTCCCTTGTGGACTCCACCTTCCTTGGTGGTTTCTTCCGGACTTTTCTAGAACCTTCTAGAACCTTCCATAGAACCTTCCGCGACATTTTATTTCACATAAAATGACATCCTATATATGAATCTTATTCTCCGGACCAATCCGGAACTCCTCGTGATGTCCGGGATCTCATCCGGGACTCCGAACAAATATTCGAACTCCATTCCATAATTCAAGTACTACCATTTCAACATCCAACTTTAAGTGTGTCACCCTACGGTTCGAGAACTATGTGGACATGGTTGAGTACTCACTCCGACCAATAACCAATAGCGGGATCTGGAGATCCATAATGGCTCCCACATATTCAACGATGACTTTAGTGATCGAATGAACCATTCACATACATTACCAATTCCCTTTGTCTCGCGATATTTTACTTGTCCGAGGTTTGATCTTCGGTATCACTCTATACCTTGTTCAACCTCGTCTCCTGACAAGTACTCTTTACTCGTACCGTGGTATGTGGTCTCTTATGAACTCATTCATATGCTTGCAAGACATTAGACGACATTCCACCGAGAGGGCCCAGAGTATATCTATCCGTCATCGGGATGGACAAATCCCACTGTTGATCCATATGCCTCAACTCATACTTTCCGGATACTTAATCCCACCTTTATAGCCACCCATTTACGCAGTGGTGTTTGGTGTAATCAAAGTACCTTTCCGGTATAAGTGATTTACATGATCTCATGGTCATAAGGACTAGGTAACTATGTATCGAAAGCTTATAGCAAATAACTTAATGACGAGATCTTATGCTACGCTTAATTGGGTGTGTCCATTACATCATTCACACAATGACATAACCTTGTTATTAATAACATCC
The DNA here is from genome assembly GCF_019359855.2 of Lolium perenne. Taxonomy (NCBI): domain Eukaryota; kingdom Viridiplantae; phylum Streptophyta; class Magnoliopsida; order Poales; family Poaceae; genus Lolium; species Lolium perenne. The sequence continues at coordinate 340,573,661 of NC_067246.2, forward strand.
AATGTTCATGATTATGAAACTAATCATCCATTAATCAACAAGCTAGTTTAAGAGGCATACTAGGGACTTCTTGTTTGTCTACATATCACACATGTACTAATGTTTCGGTTAATACAATTCTAGCATGATATATAAACATTTATCATAAACATAAAGATATAAATAATAACCACTTTATTATTGCCTCTAGGGCATATCTCCTTCAGAATTTCCAAGGGTACGAGATAAATGGGAATACATTTTACACGATCGCCCAAGATAAAAAGAGCACCAACCAAAACAGTGGTGTCCGCTTTGATGCAGCAACCGAGAATGGGCAAAAGGTCACATATTATGGTTACATAGAGGAGATATGGGAACTTGACTATGGACCCTCCTTTAAGGTCCCTTTGTTCCGGTGCAAATGGTTCAAGCTAACAGGAGGTGGGGTAAAGGTGGACTAGCAATACGGAATGACAATGGTGGATTTCAACAATCTTGGTTACCTTGACGAACCATTCGTTCTAGCCAAAGATGTCGCTCAGGTTTTCTATGTGAAGGACATGAGTAGCAAACCGAGGAAATGGAAAGATAAGAAAACGATCAGTACATCATACGATGATCCAAAGCGCCACATTGTTCTTTCAGGGAAAAGAAACATCGTGGGAGTGGAGGACAAGACAAACATGTCAGAAGATTATAATATGTTTGGTGAAATTCCGCCCTTCAAAGTGAACACTGACCCAAGCATTAAGTTAAATGATGAGGATGCTCCATGGATACGGCACAATCGTAAGCAAGCAGGGACACAAGGGAAGAAATGATGTGTAATAATTTATTGTACCAAACTTTGTTGAATGGATCATGTGAATTATATTATCTGTGATGTGTTTGGTCTCCATTTTCAAATGATTCGATTGATTCGAGATACCACTGATGATACATGAAATTTGGAGTGATTTAGTCATACTCCTGCCTAGGCGTATAATATGCATACTCGTAGTCTTCATAGTCACCGCCGTTGTACTGATAGTCGCCGCCTTCTAAGTTGCCGCCGTCGTCGTCGCTACCATCGCCGCTGTCGTCGGGCAGCGCTCGTGGCTCGAACTGAGGGTAGCGCAGGCGGGGGATATCGCCAGCCGTGATGTAGTCCATGACGCTCTGTAGAGTCCGGTCGTACCACCATAGCTGACGGCCGGCCTCGTGGAAGTTCCCAGGAGGCAGACCGTCCTCCTCATACCTGGCGAGCGCCCTCTCACGCCGATTGATGAAGAAGGCGTCCCAAGTATGATGGTTATCGGGATGCCCGCGGGGATTCATCCGCTGCTCCGGCGTGAGGTCGAGGTAGTAGTGGTTCGTGATGGCCGCCCGGCGCGCAGTACCCTGAGGGACGGGAGGGACCGGCACGCCTCCGGCGCTTAGGCTCCAGCCGACGGGGACGCGTTAGCCTGGTGGGCAAGGGTAGTTCGAGGCGCAAAGCTCCTACACCTGCTGGTAGGTTAGAGTGGGTACGGTGGAAGCCATGAGAGAGTGATGAGAGATTGTAGAGATGTGATAATGCTGGCCAAGCCGGGCTACATATATGTAGTGGGAAATGGCGGGAAAAATGGGAGCGGGAAGACAGGAGGCGGGAAGAAAGTGGCGGGAAGAAAGAGGCGGGAAGAGACAGGGAAGAAATGGCGGGAAGAAGAGGAATCCAGAGCTGGTCATCTAACCTTTAGTCCCGGCTGGTGGGTGCAACCGGGACTAAAGATGGTTTTGTGTCATCTAAGAAAACTGTCGGTGGGATAAAGACGTTTGGGTAAGCTTTAGTCCCGGCTGGAGGGTGCAACCGTGACTAAAGCTGTCGGCAGGATAAGGACGCGTGGGTGGACGCACTGCTCGATGAGATAAAGCATGTAGCGCACGACGCCCTGTCGGAGGAACAAGACAAAGCAGCAGCGGCGCCGTGCCTATAAAAGGAGCATCGATACGCCTTGGCAAGCAGACCAACAAGCCAACCTAGCAGGTAGGGAGAGTTTCATCCCCATGGATGGAGTAAAGGGTTGGAAAATCTCCCGTGGCGCAGCTTCTCGAAGATGTCGTTGGTGCACACGCCCTACGACATCTTCGGAAGTTGCTCCTCGGGAAAATTTTCCTGTAAGCCCGTGAAAGATAGAGGCGGGAAGACAGAGGCGGAAAGAAATGGCGGGAAGACAGATGCGGGAAAGAACTGGCGGGAAGACGGGCGCGGGAAGACAGAGGCGGTCGGGAAGAACTTGTGGGAAGCGGGGGCGGGAAGACAGGAGGCGGGAAGACAAAGGCGGGAAGACAGATGAGGAAAGAAATTGGAATTTTTTAAACTTTTTGATATATTATTTGTATTTTTAATATTTTGAAATGAATTAGATTTATTTTTCTGAATTTTTTGATATATTATTTGTATTTTTAAGATTTTGAAATGAATTAGTTTTATTTTTCTGAATTTTTTGATATATTATTTGTATTTTTAAGATTTTGAAATGAATTAGTTTTATTTTTCTGAATTTTTTGATATATTATTTGTATTTTTTAAGATTTTGAAATGAATTAGTTTTATTTTTCTGAATTTTTTGATATACTATTTGTATTTTTAAGAATTTGAAATGTATTAGTTTTATTTTTCTGAATTTTTTGATCTATTATTTGTATTTTTAAGAATTTGAAATGTATTACTTTTATTTTTCTGAATTTTTTGATCTATTCCGCGACTAAAGGTGGTTTCCGCGGGAACCGCAAAAACGGGCGAAAAAAGCCTTTAGTCGCGGTTGGGGGACACCAACCGCGACTAAAGGTCCTTTAGTCGCGGTTTGTGTCCCCAACCGCGACTAAAGGCCTGTGAGTATAAATACTCACGCCGCCCACGCCCAAACTTCATCTTCTTCACCGTACGTCATCTCGTGCGCATCGCCCTCGTCGCCGTCGCCCTCGCCCTCGCCCTCGCACCGTCGTGCTGTTGCCGCCCTCTCGCCGTCGCTGTCGCCCTCGCCGCGTCCCGGCCGCCCGTCGCCGTACGTCCTCTCGCGATCGAGCCCGCGGCCGTACCGTCGCGCCGCGCACGCGGCCGCCGCCCTCGCAGCCCTCGCCCGCCGCCCGCGCCGCCCTCGCCCGCCGCCCGCACCGCCGCGCGCGCCGTTACAGAGAGAGGAGAGGGAGCGCCGGCCCTTTTTTTGTTTTTTCTTTGTTTTTTTTCATGAACTCACAATTTGTTAATCAAAATTGAATTTAAATTTTGTAAACTTAAAAATTTGAAAACTTAAAATTTTGTAAACTTAAAATTTTGAAAACTTAAAATAGTGCTAATTAATATATTTTGTAAACGCACCGACCCCGCGTGTATATGGCCCTCGCCGCCCCCTCCGTATACGCCGCGTGCTAATTTTTTTTTGTTTTTTTATTTTTTTTCATTAACTCACAATTTGTTAATCAAAATTGTAAACTTAAAATTTTGTAAACTTAAAAATTGTAAACTTAAAATTTGTTAATTAAAATAGTGCTAATTAAGTAACTTTAAATTAAAAATAGTTCTATAAGTAGCTAGGGCACCGACCCCGCGTGTATACGGAGGGGGCGGCGAGGGGCCTCCGTATACGAGCGGGATTTTTTTTGTTTTTTTACGAGAGAGAGAGGATCAGAGGGGCAGCGAGGGGGCGGTGCACTACCGCCCTTTCGCCACCGCCACCGCCACCGCCCTTTCACCACCGCCACCGCCCTTTCACCACCGCCCCCCTTTCGCCACCGGCACCGCCCCCCTTCTTTACTTAATATAATTAGTTTTTACTACATGTTTTCAGGAGTGACATATGGCGGACGATAGAGCCGACCCGATTAGGGAAAACTATAATGAGGAAGCTGAGGAACATCTTTTCGGCATCATAAACGGCGACATTCCTTATGTGCCGACCGAAGAAGATGAAGAAGAGGATGTCTCTTCTAATCTGAACCTTGACGGTGAAGGTGAAGGTCGTCAACAAGGTGATGACGAAGGAACGGACACTGTCGATGGAGGTCAACCGTCGACAAACGACGATGGAGATAAGCAATTAGCAACCACCTCCGGTGAGGTATATATATACATTGAGCCTCTGGTGATACAAATTTACCGATTTGAATAAATATGTGTATTAACGCGACTCTCTTTCTTATTTTAGCCCTCGGCCGGATCGTCGAAAAAATCGGTGAAGACAAAGCGTGGCAAAACCAAGACGCCGAAACAAGGAGTAACATATAACATCGATGTTATCAGTGCAATCGGTAGGCCGCTAGAGCCCGAAGCGCATTACACCAAGTTCATCAACCAATGCGGAGTCGTTGTTAGAGACAGCGTCCCGATCACCGTCCAGGAATGGCATGAGCCAGTGAAGGCACGTGTTGGTTTCAGTTTCGTCAGCAAGAGAACGAAAAAGGAATGCTGGAGAAAGCTTATGGAGCATTTCATTCTACCTCCGGAATACAACAAATACGATGAAGAGGGTAACGAGGTGGAGGGTGGACGTCAGAGGAGGAGGCTAGTCAAAGAGTTCGCTCTTCAGAAGATGGCCACAGCATTCCGGACCTACAAGAAAAATTTAGCGGCTCAATATGTCGAGAAGGGGAAGACTTCGGATTTCAATGGACAGTATGAGAAGCTGAAAGATGATTGGCCCGAATTTGTGAGGCAAAAGCAATCAGAGCATTTCAAGGCCATATCAGAAAAGAATAAGGCAAATGCGGCTAAGAAAACGTACAATCATATTATGGGGCCAGGAGGATACCGCCTTTCGGAGCCTAAGTGGCAGAAGATGGAGGATGACCTGAGGCAGCGAGGAATCCCTCTAGGTACAGAGGGATGGGACCTAAGGGCCAAAAGCTGGTGGTACGGGCATGGCGGATCGCTAGACCCGGTGACAGGGGAGTGTGTTCACCGACAGACAAAGTTTAAACCCACCGAAGCCCTTATTGACGCAATGACCAAAGCTCAAGAGGGGAAGATCTGGTTCAACAGAGAGAACGACGCGCTGACATTTGCCCTCGGGAATCCTGAACACGGAGGACGTGTACGAGGCAAAGGCGCCATTCCGTGGAAAGTAGGGTTTTCCCAGGAAAATGACCCGTACAGTTACAGAAACCGTAAGAGAAAGACAGATCGGGATGCAGATGTTGTGGCGCACTTGGCATCGGAATTCTATGAGATGAAGAAAATGTTTCATGTACTAGTACAAGAAAGATCGGCAGCTGGGACGCATGCAGATCATCCAGCGGATGTCGGAAGCCAGCAGCGGAGAAACAGCGTGGCTTCCACGGAGGCCCCGCCGACTTATGCTAATGCACCCTTGCTAGCCCCGGCTGGTGCTAATGCACCGACGATCGATATTACTGCACCGGAGCCTCCTCGCTACCCCGTGGACGATGTAAAGGAGATTAAAGAATGTGATCTGCATTATCCAATGGGGAACATTTCCATGAAGGTAGCCATCGGCACTGCTTTACCCTGTATACCTGGAGCACTCCACCACAACAACCCCATTGAAGATGGTTATGCTCGTGTCACGGTGGAAGACATAGTCCAAGGGTTTGAGGACCTGGAGATTGACATAGCCACACCCGAAGGGGCGAAAAGACTTGGAGATGTCAAGCGCCAGTTCATTCTATGGAAAAAGAAGTTCATCAAGTTTCCAGGCGAGGCGCCAAGGTCAACAAGTCCACCCCCCTCCGGTGGTGGTGGTGGTGGCGGTGGTGGTGGTGGTGGTTCACCTACACCTCCTTCACGTCAGCCGACGCCGCCCCCCAATCCACCTCCGGCGGGTAAGCAGACGCCGCCCCCCAGTCCGCCTACGACGGGTACGCCGCCCCCCAATCCACCTCCGGCGAAGAAGCAGAAGCAGTCCTAGACTATTAACCCGGACCCTTATGTACCTAAGACCACAAAGGTACCGGAGCCATCACTGAAGCCTCTCCTCCCAAGGCCTTGGGAACGTAGTGTCGAGGAAAGTGACGCGGCCGCGGCTGCTCACCATGAGAAATGGAAGGCGGAAATGAAGGCGAAAAGAGAGCCTGGGCCCAAGCCAGTATTTTCTGAGAAGGAAAAGAAGTGGGCTAAGTCATTTTTGAGCACACCGTCCCAAGCCGAGAAGAATATGCCTGACGACTATGGACGTGAACTTCGTAGGCAAGCACTCATATTGAAGAAGAAAGACTTGGCGGAGAAGGAGAAGAAAGCCTTGGAGGAGGAGAAAGAAGAAAGTAAAAAAAGCGGAAAACAAGTTGCCCAGCTCGGGGAACAAAATAAACAATCGATCCCCCCACTCATAGTGAAAGCCGCCGGTCCGGATGCTGAACTAATGGACCCCGCTATCATAGAAGCTGCGGCAGCACAGGGAATGACTGTAACGGGTGCCAGAGAAAAAGCGGCCGAGATCGGTATGACTCTTCGTGCAATGTTAGGCCTTGAGGAGGCGCCAATGAGTGAGTTAGCAATTACATATGTGTCAAATGGGCCTCTCGTCGAGCCTGCGCAGGAAGAGGATCTACCAGCACAAATGCAAAATCTGCTACGTTGGTACAAGGGTTACATAAAAAATAACACCGGCAAAGAATATATTTATGCGGAAGTTAGACATGAGCATCACTTCAAACATTACTATGTAACAGTTCATATGAGTGAATTGTTCCAGCTGTTCAATCTGCGCGAGCTCGACAAATCTATCATCAGTTGCTACGTTCTGTAAGTGATTTATTTCTACCTCATCTTGCCTGCACTATATATATTGTCCTAACTATATTGTTGTGTACGCTATTATGCAGAATGAAGATTGGGGAATGCCAAAAAAGGAACATCCATGATGTTGGGTTCATTGATCCACATATCGTTAATGGATATGTGTTAGAAAGACACCCCCGCGATGTGGAGCAAGACCTGTGGGAATTTCTTACAAAGCAGCAACTCAAAAATCAAATTCTATTCCCTTACCATTTTGGGTGAGTGTTTCTGTCTTGAGCACATTCTCTTTTGTTTACTCCATGCATGGTATGTCTAATCGATGAGTTCTGCATGACTGTGCATGTATTGTGTCCGCAGGTTCCACTGGATTCTGCTCATAATTGAATTTCACACCTCCAGAGTTCTCATCATGGACTCTCTGAATATGGATCCAAAGCTTTGGGTCGACATGAGAAATGTGCTGCAAAAGTAATTATTTTCAATCATTTGCGCTCTATATCGATCGGCCTCTTTCGTTCATTTCCTAACATGAAGTAACTAATAACTCCCTTGTTCATTTAATTTTCTTTGCCCTGTAGGGTTTGGAGACGGTTCTCAGATCAAATGGTCGGTGAATTCAAAAAAGAGCTAGAATTTAGAGTCTTACTGTCTGGGGATATTCAGCCACCGGGGACCAATCTATGTGGATAATATGTTTGTGAGTTCATCCGGAGATACACCTCTGAGCGGAGGCCGTCGGATAACAATGTCAAGAGGAATAACTTCCGGAAGACGCTTAGTCCAGAAGCTCGCTTCCGACCAATTCAAGAGGAACTAGCAGGATTTTTGATGAGAGGAGTCCTCCATCCTAAAGGAGAACACTATTACGAGGACGTAGAACTTCTGATGTCGTAAATTGTGTATGGAAACTTGTTCGAAACTGTATATGGTCATCCGAGATTGAATATATATTGTATATTCCTCTTGAATTCTTCTTGGTTCTAATTTCAAACTTGTTTGAAATTGTACATTCATATGCATGTATATAGTAGCGTAGAATATGTGTACTGAAACTTCTTCAAAATTAAAATAAAACACAAAATAAAATATAAAAGAAATAAAACAATACAAATTAAAAAGAGACCAGATTTAGGGGGGGGGGGGAACCTAAACCTGCGGAGGCCTTTAGTCGCGGTTGGCCAGGCCAACCGCGACTAAAGGTCCTCCGCCCCGACGCACGCCTGCCCACGTGGACGGGCCTTTAGTCGCGGTTCGTAAACAACCGCGACTAAAAGGGGGAGAGCCTTTATTCCCGCATATTTAATCCCGGTTGTGCAACCGGGATTAATGGCAGTTGCCAACCGGGATCATAGGCCCTTTTTCTACCAGTGTAATATAATCCATCCGATGATACATATGCCACGTCATGAAACCATGATAGGAAAGGGTAATGTAGACTAGGTACTGGTCTAACAAACTGAAGACAGCAACCGTTTGCCAACTATTGTTCGATGGGGGATGCCTTGCTAACTATTGTTCGATGGGGGATTCCTTCCTGAAACAGTCAATCTTAAATCACGGGGGCTCGATCCATCTCCGATTAACAGGAAGTGTTAATCGGATCGCGCGTGCGTACGTATCAGCGAGCCAGGGTGAAGTACATGTCGAAGACGACGACGATGGAGGTGTCCGTGGAGCTGAGGAGCCTGCTGGCCATGTACCCGCGCGCGAACCGGAGCTTGCCCGTGCCGCCGACGATGCTCCGCTCCGACGGGCCAGATACCCCGATGTGGCCCAGCGTCGCCAACGTGCTGCCGCTGTACCCGCCGTAGTCGTCGAAGGCGAAGGTGATGGCCGTGAGCCCGCCCGACTCGTCCAGCGACGTGTGAAGCGCGAAGCCCTGCGCTCTGCCGATGAGCCGCGACACCGGGTCCGGCCCCGCCCGCAGCGCGTTGTCGAACACGTTCACATCCCCAAACGTCGACGAGTTCCTGCCAAATTCATGTGAATATGTGATACGCCGTCTTAGCCTTATACTGCACTCAGTCGCAGATGCATAAACAGCTAGGCCGGTGTTGTTAGTGTTTACTTGTGCAGGCTGGCGACGTTGACGACGGTGGCGTTAGGCGTGCCGGCGTCGACCTCGTGGAAGTAGAAGTGGAGGTGGATCAGCCCTTCATCCACGGCGGACACAGCGCCTCCGATGAGTACCACGGAGAGAGCAAGGAAAGAGCACCGAGCAGCGGCCATGCTCTGAGGCTTTCAGCTAGCTAGCCTGCCTTTCCAGACTTCTTCACTTGTGTGGTAAACTAGTATGATACCACAGTTCAGGAAGACAATGGGAGAAGAGTACTACTAGCTAGTACTAATAAAATTGGAAAAATGGTTGTGGTGGTTGGTCTATCACAATTTACAAAAGAACGGACACATCGATGCAGTCTCCCTCCTGCTTATGTTTCTGCCTTCTACATTCGCAAAAAAAAAAAAAAAGTTTCTGCCTTCTACGCCGAGGATTCTCTGTCCTGACGCGTGTAACTCTTACAAACCCAAATTAAAAGGCCCCAAATCGCGGAGTTGCGGCACTAAATCGGAATAGCTATGCTATCAAAGACCACTTACTGATGAGGGGATGATTGTGGTAGTCGGTGAACTCACCTACCTCCCAACCGAGAACCAACCTGAGGTTGGGTGGTTAGGAGGGTGGTTGTACCCCTAGCCCACCAGAGTTTAAACCCCAGGTTTAACATCTGTCTGTCTTATAAAGGCGGAATATTCATTCAGTGGGAGGCGACGTTTCCGTCGACAGCGAGGCGCTTGTGGTGACTTCGTCAATTTCAAGATCCAATCCTCCGGCTCAATCTTCCGGAGGTGCTCATAGGGGTAGGGGGTGCGTGTGCGCGTTCATAGGGGTGAGTGTATGCGCGCGTGTATGTGAGCATCTGCGTTTGTACTGTGTTTCTCAAAAAAAAAAAGCTACCTCCCAACCAGAACTCCACTACTTCACAAGCGGTTGTGTTTCTTCTCCTCTTCTTGATAACAAGCTGTGGGTTTTTCTTTTGTTTTTTTCCCTGCCCTGTGGCACACAATGGAAACCCTAGCCCGTCGTTTTCATCGTTGTCACCACTCACCAGCGCAAGGGGTGTGTTCACTTGATCCTTCAAAGTTGCATCCGTGATGGCACGCAAAATTGATGTATCTGGACAATAGTAATACAGGAACTACTGGGAAAAAAACCTTTGCTGGACGGTCTCTATAGATTGCACTACTAGGAAAAGGCCTAGCCGTAAGACTGCCATCAGTGGCGCACCATGGCTGCCGTGCGCCACTACTACTTAGCAGTGGCGCACCACAAAACGGTGGGCCACTGTTACAAAAGTAGTAGTGGCGCACCTTGACTATGGTGCGCCATAAGTAAGTGGTGACAGGAGGCCAGCTCCTCCCCCAACCTAGTAGTGGCGCACGTCTACGGGGTGCGCCACTGCTACATTTCTTACCTATGGCGCACGTTGGTGAGGTGCGCCACTGCTAGGAGGTGTCCAGAGCCCGTTTAGAGATGATAGGCTTAGCAATGGCGCACTTCGGTGGTGCGCCACTGCTACATAGGTTACCTATGGCGCATGTCATTAGGTGCGCCACTGCTAGGGGTTGGCCAGAGCACAATTTAGAGATGAGAGGCTTAGCAGTGGCGCACCACCTAGCAGTGCGCCATTGCTATGTTTCCCTAGCAGTGGCGCACGGCTATGTGGTGCGCCACTGCTAACCTGGGACCATTTCCTGCTTTTCACCCTCCACTCACATGTGCCACCCACTTTCCCCAAACACTCTTGCACCACCACCTCCCACCAAATCTGGATCTGGTCGTGTTGCCCCTCCTTCCCACCTCATTTTCACCTCTTCATTCACCAAAATTAAGTTGGTAAACTTAATTTTCTTCATAGGTAAGTAATGGTGAAGCTTTCTTAGCTCAATACCTACTCAATCTCAACTTTTTACCTCATCCAACACTCTAGGTCTCGCCGTATCGGTAACTTTGTTGGTTTTATGCTTTGTGTGTGACCGGTTCCGATCGTCTTGCACACACACGTGTGTGTGCACATATGTTATGCGAAGCTCATGTGTTGTGCGCATGCGCGAAAAGCTTGTCGCGATCACGTGCATGTGTGTTGTTGTATGCGAAGCCTCCACATGTGTTGTATATGCAAAGCCTCCGATCCACACATGTGTTGCATGTGTTTGTTTGCAGGGATTTGAAATGCGATGGAGTTGCCAATATTTTGCCGAAACGTTGATTCATTTCCGTTTCGGCGAATAGTGGGCATACTCGCATATACATATGTCCTATTTTTAGGGAAGGTCATGCCAAAATTTTCTTTTGGTATGCTAAGATATCCATTTTCTCTATACCCGAAGCGACCATGTTCCGCATGATGAGCGAAGGCGTTGTGGCTAGGTTTTTGAAAGCCGCGACAGCCGAGATGATTAGAAATAACCAAAAGGAGATAAGATGTCCGTGTCGAAGATGCAAGCTGACGAGCCTTATGGACCCTAAAGCCGATATGGTGCGGGACCACCTTCTCATGCGTGGTTTCATGGATGGCTATCGGTGGGAAGGCGACTAAGATGATTATGAATTTGTCCATGGGATTTCAACAAGAAATAAGGAAGGAGGTGATCAGGATGTATAAGATCTCGGGCATGATCAGGATGTAGAAGATCCCGGAGATGATCATGATCACAATGTGGGAGATCCTGGACCTGATGATGAGGAAGATCAAGATGGAGGTCATCATGACGATCATGAAGATGAAGACGATGGACCATCGTCGATGGATCTGAGTGCAGGACCCTTATCTTCAAGAGCTGCTTCTCAAGCGACGAGTAACGCAAGAGCTGCCGCCCGAGAGAAAGCCAAGATGGATCAACTGGAGGTAGACGCGGTTACTCCATTGTATGAAGGATGCAGGCCGGAGGATACCCGCTTTGAAAGTAACGCTCATGGCACCGGAGATGAAGGTAAAGCACAAAATGACCAACAAATCCTTCAACGACAACATGTCATTACGGCAGGAACGTCTTCCCAAAGGTAACACGTGTCCGAGCTAGTATCGAGGAGGCCAAGAAAATCGTGTGTCCTCTGGATTTACCGCATGTGAAATATCATGTGTGCTTGAACGATTGCATCATTTATCGGAACGAGCACGCGGCGTGTACCATATGTCCGGTGTGCGGCGTCAGTCGGTACAAGAAGGGGAAGAAAGCTCCTCGGAAGGTGGTGTGGTACTTTCCGATCACTCCTCGTCTGCAGCGGTATTTCGCGGATCCTAAGCAAGCAAAGCTAATGCGGCGGCACGCGGAGATGAGGAAGGTAGAAGATGACGCAGATGATCCGGACAAAAAGGAAAAGGACAGGATGTTGAGACACCCTTCGGATGCTAGCCGGTGGAATGCGTTGAACCTCGAGTACCCGAGAATTTGGGGACGATCCTAGGAACATAAGGCTGGGCGCGAGCACCGATGAAGTCAATCCGTTTGGCAGCCGAGCAGCACGCATAGCACCTGGCCCGTGTTTGTGTGGATGTACAACCTCCCCCTGGTTGTGCATGAAGAGGAAGTACATTCAAATGAGTATGCTAATTGAAGGGCCGAAACAACCAGGGAACGACATCAATACGTATATGGGGCTTACGAAGAGGAGCTAGCCACGCTATAGGACACGCCCGCCAATACGTGGGACGCCGCCGCGGAAGAATATTTCCCTATGAGAGCCGCACTTGCTCACGACGGTGCACGACTTTCTCGGTTACGGATATGTCGCGGGGCAGGTGGTCCACGGATTCAATGCATGCGTCAGGTGCATGGACGACACAACGTACCGCCAGCTAGATAGAGATCCCGGGTCCTCGAAAACGGTGTTCATGGGACATCGAAGGTGGCTTCGCGAGGACGACGCATGGAGGAAACGCAAGGATCTGTTCGATGGTCAAGACGAACCCCGAAGACGGCCACGTACGAGAAGCGGCGAGCAAATAGACGAGCTATGGAGCAAAGGGAAAGAGTGCCCACCGCCGTGGAAAGAAGCGAAAGGCGCCAGAGCCGCTGCTTAAGGTATGGAAGACGAGGTCTGTTTTCTGGGACTTGCCGTACTGGAAGATCCTCCGTGTGCCTCACAGCCTTGATGTCATGCACATCACGAAGAACGTGTGCGAGAGTCTGCTTGGTACCCTCCTCAACATGCCAGAGAAGACCAAAGATGGGCCGAAAGCAAGGTACGACTTGCAATCAATTGGGATCAGGGAGGAGCTTCACGCGGGACGCCTAATGATGATGATGATGACGATGACGATGATGAGGCGGAGGACACGCAAAGTCGTCGCAAGGGCAAAAATGCCAAAAGATTGAATATTACTGCCCCCGCGTGTTTCACTCTAAGTCGAAGGAGATCGAGCAGTTTTTCGTGTCTCCTAGGAGTAAAACTTCCCTACGGTTACGCGGGGAAGATAAGCAGGTACCTAGACAAAGCGAAGCGAGGTTCAGCGGGATGAAGTCTCACGAGCGTCACGTGCGATGACGCAGATACTTCCGGTTGCGGTCCGTGGGATCATGGACGCGCACGTCCGTGAAACGCTTTTTGGCCTATGCAACTTTTTCGACGTCATCTCTCGGAAGTCTGTTGGCGTGAGGCAACTTAGAAGGCTACGAGGAAGAGATCGTGGTGATATCGTGCGAGCTTGAGATGTACTTCCCGCCCGCTTTCTTCGACGTTATGGTGCATCTGCTGGTACATATCGTGGAGGATATCATCCAACTGGGGCCGATGTTCCTGCACAGCATGATGCCGTTCGAAAGGATGAATGGTGTCATCAAAGGGTACGTTCGCAACAGGTCACGTCCAGACGGAAGCATAGCCAAGGGCTTTCTGACCGAAGAGTGCATCTCCTTCTGCACGAGTTATCTAGAAATCGAGAACCCCGTTGGCCTGCCCGTAAACAGGCATCTCGGGAAGCTCGCTGGATGGGGTCACCGCGACGGTAGCCGCGAAATGCATGTCGACTTCAAGGGTCGAATCGCCGACTTTGAAAGAGCAAACCTAGTCGCGCTACAACACATAGACGTGGTCGATCCTTGGGTGGTAGAGCACAAAACCTTCATCGCAAAGACGTACAGTGATCGGGGCCAACGAGAGGACAGACGGAGATATAATCAAAGAGCACAACTCAACCTTCACGCGGTGGTTCAAGGACAAGATGCCGACGTACCCTATAGACGAGGATTCTTCTGCGGAAGAAAAACTCATATTCGCCTTGTCACGGGCGCCGAACACAACGATGACATTTCGGGCGTACGATATCAACGGCTACACATTCTACACCGAGGAAAAGGACATGAAGAGCGATTATCAGAACTCCGGGGTAACGATGGAGTCCTACACCGGTGACGTCAAGCAGAGATACTACGGAAAGATCGAGGAGATCTGGGAGCTGAGCTACGCCGGAGAGAATGTGCCGATGTTCCGTGTCAGGTGGGCCAAGAACGTCATAAAAGAAGACCGGCATTTCACCACCATGGTTATACCCGAAGCCAAATCCAAGACAGCGGGCGCAAAGGTCACCGCGAAATATGAGCCATGGGTACTAGCTTCCCAAGTGGACCAATGCTTCTTCATTACCGACCCGCAAAAGCCCAGCCGTGTTGTCGTGAGGAGAGGCAAAAGAAGCATCATCGGAATGGATGGAGCCGCCAACGAGCTAGACTTTGACCAGTACGGCGATCCGAAGATGGAAGATGACGACGACGATGATGAAGAACCATACACAACAAGAAGAAGCAGGACCACCCTACCTAAAGGCCGTCCATTCAAGAGAAGAAGTCTAGGAGTTCCGGGGCTAAATTATTCAACCGCGAGAAAGAAGGGCAAGAAGATTGTGAAAAGATAATTATGTATCATTTTCTTTTTTTTTGAGATCAATTATGTATCATTTTCTTGTATGAATAATGGATGTCATATTGTTAATCTACACATTGTACCGATCAAAATAGACATATAATTTATATTTTTGGATATTTTCTAGATTCTATACTATTTTAAATATTCTACATAATAATAATTATTTATGCCTTTTATTTTGGTGTATTATGCTATGTACTATAGTGTTAAATCAATTTAATGAAAAAGTGAAAAAATGGGGCCGCCAGGGTTCGAACCTGGCCGGCCAGGTTTGGCAAACCAACCAAGGGACAGAGCCAGTGCGGTACTAATCGATTTCTGTCAAACCACAGTGCATTTGCGTTTTGACCCAAACCTATCTTGGTAGTGGCGCACCCCTAGAAGTGCGCCATTGCTAAGCCTCATAGTGGCGCACCCCTGGAAGTGCGCCATTGCTAAGGGGGTCTGTGACTTAGACAAAAATCCCCCGGCCGTCCCTTGGTTCCCCACTCCCCATTCTCCCCACTCGATCTCCGACGCCACCTCCCACCGGCGACCACCGGCGGCCGCCCCTCCCTCGATTCACCTCGGACCCCGGCGACGCCTGCCACGCGCAGAGCGACGCCCGCCGGCTACCTGCCCCTGCCCCTGCCGTCGAATCGGATCGAAGCGCAGCAGACGCCCGCCGGCTACCTGCCCCCGCCGGCTTCTTCCTCCCTCGGTTTCTCTACCGCCGAATCGACTTGCTCTGGTAGGTCGCAAATCGATTCTCTTCCTGATTTCCGTTGGCTCAATAACAGATAGCTAGCCAATATATGCACTTGTGCTCTTACATTTATCATCTACTAGGCACATGAGATCAATTATGCACATGAGATCAATTATGTATGTACTGTGTTGGAGTTAACCTTGTTGTATAGGCTTAGTCTCATGTTTATTTCAGTTTGCTTTGAGTCATACATGCATACCTGTTTTCCAATGACGTAATGCACCTAGTCTCGAATGACACAATGCCTGTTGTGAGGTATTTTGCCAGGTTTTCCTCAAATTGACAGGGCCTTGAATTCTCTTTAGTCCAGTTTTTCTATAAACGGATCGTTTACACAGGGTGGTTTGGCATGTTCTCACCGTAATCTAAACAGACCCTCATATGTATAGTGTTTGGGTTTTCTTTCTTCTTTATGAATAGGTAGTGCTCCTGCCGGTTGCTTAAAAAATGGATCATTTCTTCCATAGTCGGTTTTACCAAAAAAAAAATTACAATACATAACTCATTGATGGTTGTTTCGTAAGAAAAAAAAATAACCTAGGTACCCTGCCTCTGGTTGTTTTTTAGGCGAAATGTACAGAAGTTAGTTATGAATAAGTTGATGGCTTAAAGTTTACAAGTCAATCAAAAGGAGCTTCTCTAAATTGGGCAGACACAATGCAAGTGCACATTACAATCGGCTGAATCCAAATAGAGTGACTCACTTTTTTGCAAATGTAGCTTGTCCTTGCGGTAGTTCTTTGTTGCACATTTGTTTTGTTGCAAATTTTCAGTTTCGTCGGATAAACCTCTTTGTTTCATATGCTTGCCCTTGCAGTAGTTTTTGCTTGCTTGCTTTGGTGCATCCTTGTAGTAGATAACTAATGAGAAAAGGATTAGAGAAAGCTGGACAAATCAATGCTGAACCATCGTGGTGGTAGTAGCAAATTTAGGTTTAGGAAATTTTAACATACTACTGCTGATTTAAGCTACTGACTATTATGTATCTGATATTGCCGACTCTATCTTCAATGAAATTCTATTGTACTATGTATGCATTAGATAGTTGATCATTTTAGCCTAGTGATTTGGCTATTTGCTTGCTTGCTGCTGCTGCTAGGGCTGTAAAATTGGGTATATTTTGCTTGCTGCTGCTCTAGGGCTGTAAAATTGTGTATTTTTTGCTTGCTGCTGCTGCTAGGTTGCTAGGTTGATTACTGCTGCTGCTAGGTTCTTCAAGTTCACATTTTATACTGATTTGTTACTATTTTTCCATTCAAATGCATATAATTTGGGATCAGAGTGAAGGGTTGATGCTCACAGTGTTTATTTTGATGTTTACAACACTAGTTCTAGTCCATGGTGCTCAGCTGGTGTATATGAGGAACAATTGTACATGTGCCATGGTGCTGAGCTAGTGTATATGGTGACATATTCTTGTGCAGGGATCGACAGAGTTGCCCATTATCGCCGAAATGTTGATTCATTTCCGTTTCGGCGAAAATGGGGCACTCATATGTACATAAATTAGCATAGGTCATGCCCAATTTTGTTAGTGGAATGGATCGTAATATGGTTCAAAAATGTAAACATGAAGGATGGCCGGTCCCGGTGGCCGGCGAGGCGGTCGAGGCCGCGGTCCTGGGCGCCCCCGGGGCCGGGGATGGGGCCGCCGCGGTGGAGCAGCAAGGGCCCCACGGTCACCGTCACCTGCATCCTCCTCGTCTTCGGATGAGGAACACTGCTTCGAGTTCCTCCTCCGCATCGACGACGACCCACTCGGCATCAAGAGGCTACCGGACAAGTTCGCCGAGTTCGTCGACGGCGTCGAGCCGGCGCACTTGCAGCTACGGGAGGCTAGCTGCAACTTCTGCCGCTGGTCCGTGGAGGTCCTGTTCGACGGGCAGGGCAAGATGTACCTGCACACGGGGTGGGACAAGTTCGCCCGTGACCTCCACCTCGAGCCCGGCTGCCAGCTCACCTTCCTGTACGAGGGGGACGGCGAGATGATCGTCAAGGTGTTCGACGACACCGCCTGCCGTGTGCACTACCCCCACACCGGCGAATCCGGCTCGGACACCGATAGTTAGAACTTAGAGTGTTGTCAACTCTATCTTCGTTGCTTCGTGTTGTTTGAATTCTATATTAAATTGTATGAAGCTACGATGTTAGGTATGATGATGTTATGTCCAAATATCAATCTCTTGTGCATCCTACCTTGCCTCGCTGACACCATCCCGGGATGTTCATATTTTTTTGGACCAACAATGTATGAGGCCCTTGTCATTCCATTTGCTTTGGTATCTCAAAATGCCGATGATTAGAATGTTTGGTCAACTGTACACTCCGGGGTGACGCCAGTGAGCCTGGTGTGATGGCACAAATATCAATCTCTTGTGCATCCTACCTGGCCTCACTGACGCCATCCCGGGATGTTCATATTTGTTTCGACCAACAATGTATGAGGCCATCGTCATTCCATTTGCTTTGGTTTTTCAGAATGCCGATGATTAGAATGTTTGGTCACCTATACACTTGGAGGAGGGGCCAGTGAACCTGGTGCGATGACACAAATATCAATCTCTTGTGCATCCTACTTGGTTTCACTGACGCCTTCTCTAAATGTTCATATTTGTTCCGACCAACAAAATATGAGGCATTCCATTTAGTTCATACTAGCTAGTTGTCTCTTATTTGAGTTTGCACTTCTTAATTGCATTGGCCGATGATTAAATTTTGTGGTCACTACACTTGGGGGAGGCGCTAGTGAGCCTGGTGCGATGACACAAGTATCAATCTCTTGTGCATCCTACCTGGCCTCACTAACGCCTTCCCTAAATGTTAATATTTGGACCAACAATGTATGAGGCATTCCATTTAGTTCATACTAGCTACTTGTCTCTTATTTAAGTTTGCACTTCTTAGTTTCTTTGGCTTGTTCATATATGTGCAGATATGACGTGGTATGTCGTGTACAAGGGCAAGGTTCCCGGAGTCTACAACGACTGGGAGGAGTGTCGGAGACAGGTTCACCGTTTTAGCGGTAACAGCTACAAAGGGTACACCACTAGAGCGGAGGCCGAAGACAGATACGCACGCTATCTGGCGGGAGAGAGGACGGAGCGGAGGAGGAACCGGATGAAGACCACTTTCATCGGGACGGTGCTAGTAGTGACTCTAGCTCTCTTCTATGTGATGCTAGTTTAGATGATCGACCTTGTGTAACCACTAGCTCATTTGACTTGTAACACCGTAACACTTCTCTAATATTTGAAATCTTGTGAATCATGGAGGCTAATGTGAAGGACTATGTATTGGTATACTGTGCTGTTGTATATATGTGTTATATATTCTGTAACTGTGCTGTTATACTGTGCTATACAACCTGTACAAATACATGCCAGAAATACAAAAAATGAAAATGAACTACTAGTAGTGGCGCACCAAAGCTGCCAGCAGTGGCGCACGTCTGAGATGCCACAGTGGCGCACCTAAACAAGCAGCAATGGCACACCAGCTCGCCGTAACAGTGGCGCACCCAAGGAGGCAGCAGTGGCGCACCGACAGCAGACAGTAGTGGCGCACTGCTGCTGAACAACAGTGGTGCACCCCTTTGGAGTAGTAGTGGCGCACCAGTGTACCTATCAATGGCGCACGGCGCAGTGCGCCACTGTTACTTAGGGTAGTTGTGGCGCACCAGTAGTGCGCCACTACTAAAACTTAGCAGTGGCGTGATAGTAGTGGCGCACCAGCAGTGCGCCACTGATGGGGGATAGTGGTGCGCCACTGAATAGCTTTTTCCTAGTAGTGTTGGCAAGGCACTACTGGAATCAAGCAGTTTGCAGAGTGTCTTGGTCTTTGTCGAGTGTATTTTATCGGGCACTCGGCAAAGGTGCTCTATGCCGAGAGCCTAGTAAAATACACTCGGCAAAAAAATGAAACTCGGCAAAACTGCGAAAAAACAATCGGCAAAGTCAGACATTCGGCAAAGGTGGTGGACACGTGTCCCCACCCGCCGTGGTTGACGGAAAGGAGACGGTGCATCAAATGTTCGATTTTTTTCCTCCATTTTTTCGCCGCCTCATTTTCCATGGCATAGTTCATGATAATGTGCCCATATTTGGCACAGAGGTGCATCTTGCCATGACAAACAATATTGCCAAAAGGAGTTTCTAACTTTTTGTTACAAAAAAAATGTTTTTCCATTTTCTAAGTGCCAAAATGGGGTTTTTTGTGAAGGAAGTGTAAAAAATATGGTGCAAAATGGCACCTCTCTAATTAAGTAACAGTATAATGGAACCACTAGGACCCCTCCACAGCGATTTAACATTTGAATTTTCTAGCTTTCTTGCTACTTTTGCATATTTAAATGAATTTTGGCCGATTTCTCGAAAGTAATTCAAATTTGAACGACAAATGTGTTATAGTTTGATCCTAAAAATTGCCAAAAATCATTTTAAGATACCCAAGTAGGATTCTATGCAATAGCCACAGAGGGTGTTGAAAGATTCAGGTCCTTGCTATGAATAGATATGCCGGCCATTTTGACCCCGTTTTGCAAGTAATTAGAGAAAATGAAGAAAATATCAAAAAAATGCAATCCTTTGGCACGGAGTCCTTTTATCTGTACTAGATGGCAGGGAAAGTGATAAACTTGAATTTTGAAAACTTTTGAAAAAATTCCTTCACAAAACGGTTTATCATGTAAGAACATTTATTGTTTTCATGCCAAATGACCAAGGTCGTGGCCATTTCCATGGCATAGTTCATGATAATGTGTCCATATTTGAAACAGAGGTGCATCTTGACATGCCAAACAATATTGCCGAAACGAGTTTCCAACTTTTTGTTACAAAAATGTTGCCAAAAATGTTTTTCTATTTTCTAAGTGCCAAAATGGTTTTTTTTGTGAAGCAAGTGCAAATAATATGGTGCAAAATGACATCTCTCCAATTTTCACACAAAGTAGACCATATTGCATGGAAAATTCCCCAAAAGTTTGAAATTTCTATCTTTGTAACTACTTTCACACATTTAAATGAATTTTGGTCAATTTCCCGAAAGTAATTCAAATTTGAACTACAAGTGTGTTATAATTTTGTCCTAAAAATTGCCAAAAATCATTTTAAGATACCCAAGTAGGAATCTTATTATTGGTATATTTTCTCTAGGTAAATAGGACAAATCAATATAATAAATTTCAATACAAAACTTTAAAAAAGAAAGAAAAAATAGTTTGCCGAATGTATTTTGCATTACACTCATCAAAGTAGTCTTTACCTTTTTTTTTGAGACAAAAGTAGTCTTTACCTAGTGTTTTTATGAGGGTACGCTCGGCAAATGCCTTTAGTGGGCCGAAAATATTTGGCCCACCCAGACCTATCTAGTCTAGGGTTAACTCCCCCGATCTATTCCCCCTCGCCCCGATCTCCTCTCCCCTTTCCCCCCACCGATCCCCTCCGCACCACCAGGCTCGCCCCAATCTCCTCTCCCCTCACTCCGACTCCCCTGCGCAGGCTGACCTCATCCTCAGCAACCTGCTCAACATCGACCGCCTCAACCTGGGCTCCCCCGTCCCTGTAATCGTCGGGCCCCGGCCGCTCCCGGGTCGCCACCCGTTCATCGTCGGCACTCCCGAGCCGGTTAAGAAGGACGCGTCGAGGAGGGAGTCATGGGGCACGGAGAACCGCTCCCAAGGTCAAGGCTGAGCGGCCATCGACCGCACGCGGCTCATCATCGGTGGCAAGGAAGAGCACCAGCGCCATGCCTAGGCTGGTGGCCATGAGCCGGAGCTTTGTCAGCGGCCGGGCTGCTGCCAGCAACGACTACCACCTGCTACTGCCGGCGACCTCCCCAATGATCTGCTCCCGGTGAGGTATGTCCCTCTCCTCCTCCATCTATTTTCTCTAAAATTTGTGTTCTTGTTGATCTACTTTTTTTGTTTGCTATCATTTTCTATCAGCAAATGAGGTGTGATCAGGATGTAGTGTATGCTGAAAACATGTACCTTGTGATGTGTTTGCAATGAAATTTCATTTGAAATTATCTCAATGGAATGTTTGACAATGTGATGTGCTCAGTTGAACTGAGCATGCATGCTATAACTGAGTCATGCTTCCTAACAACTGCAAAATTTGAACTGAAATTGAACATGCATGCCACAGCTGAGAAATGCAACCATAACGGAAATTGCTAATTCAAGAATTGAATTGATAAGATATATACATTGGCAGAGACATAGATAGCATAGGTATGTACACTCAAGTCACATCTGAAAACACAAGAAATCCAGTGGCAATTAAGTAGAAGTCATTACAAGTCTGACATTAACATATGAATAAATTTAGTGGCAACTAAGCTGCAGCCATAACAAGAAGCTTGTAAGGAGTTTGGAAGTAAAGACAGTCCAAGCTTGGAACCAAAAGCTGATGCTACATATGAAATCCTTCACTGTGCATGTTACTGTCTCAATTTTCAGGTTTGAGTGACTTCCTTGAAATGAAAATATGTAATGTGATGTTGATAGACTTACTGAAATTTCTCTTTCCAATGAATACATGCATTAGTATACAATAGCCAAAAATAAGGGACTCAATTCCTTTTAAGAACCCAACAGAAACTATCATGTATCTTAAATAATGTATTCGTCATGGTTGTAACTGTTGCTGGTGTTTCATATGCTTATGTTCTAGTTATATTTGGAACTTTCTATCTTTTAGCTGTGCTAAATCTCAAACTCAGTGCTAGTTATAATGTTTATGGCTTGACTGCTGTATGGTAAAATTGGCAATATGCTAGTGCTAGTAATATTAACAAGTACTTGTCGTCTTGTTGGAGCTTTTTCAGAGTTGCGATCAACCACAGGATTCAAAAAATCATTATTCATATTAGTGTTCCTCTGTCCATTGCAGTTCAAGTGAAGGAAGTAATAAATGGGAACTAAAACATGCAGCTTACTTAAATTTCTAGTCGCCTAAACCCATTGTGTGAGTACATTACAAAATTTCAATTTGACTATCTAGGTTGGCATGGTAGTCACCTACACCCACTATTAGCACGTTGCCGATTTATACTTTGTGCTATTAGGTTGATGTGCGAATTGGCAAATGCAGTATCATCATGTCCTATTTTTCGTGTGATGGGCTTCTGGTTCTTCATAGTTGCAAGTGACACATCCTTCACTTAACTTTAACTAAATAGCTTGTATTGAACTCAACTTGGTTAAATAGCTTGTTCCTTGTCCTAACTTTCTTAAAAGTTAGTAATGAAAAAAATTTGAGATAAACTGCTATCCATCTTCTTATGTTTGATTCTGACCATATACGTTTTTGTGTGATGGCATCGTCTGGAGCGTGGAGCGGCTGGAGTAAGAGTTGTAGGTATCCCTCGTCTACTTACTCTATGGCTCCGGCATTGCATTGCTGCTGTACGATGGTGGCGCCGCAACCGCAGTGACAATGGCGTTCTTCTTCGACTCCGAGTCTGGGAAGTTCCCAATTCTCTCCTACACGCTGTGGTGTTACTGTTGTGATCCGGCCATCGAGCCGATGACCCCTATTTGATTCATGTGTTGCTGGTCACCTAGCTATCTAGGCCCTGCCAAATTGTAGTGCGAAATCATTCTTTGTTCCCATTTTCTGGCAAAAAACAAAAAGTCTAGTTAGTTTTTGCATTATGTTTTTAATCCTTGCTAACTCGAGCTTGTTGTATTTAGTTTTTGCATTATGTTTTAACCCAGTAAAGAATTGCTTGATAGTAATTCTTTGTATGTGACCTGAGGGATTCTTCTTTAATGAAATTTAGAATATTTTGTTTGTCCTGTTCATAATGTTTGCCTAGTGTTTTTTAAAAACACTCGACAAAGATATTGCGGAGTGCCATCTAGGAGACACTCGGCAAACCAAGGTGCCACGTGGCACCACTGTCTCCATCCATCACTTTACTTTTTTTGCCGAGTGCCCAAATTCGACACTCGACAAAGCCTTTGCCGAATGCCCGATGGAAAACACTTGGCAAAGAACTCGTTGCCGGCAGGTTCTATGCCGAGCCTCTTTGCCGAGAGCTTACACTCGGCAAAGGCTTTGCCGAGTGTAATGTGGCCTTTGCCGAGAGTCCTAGACACTCGGCAAACCTCTGAATTCCGGTACTGAGGAAAAACCCGTCAACAGTGCTACTCACCACTGACGGGCGACTAGGCACACGTTAGAGGTAAATAGTATAGATACCCAAATTTAACAAGAAAAAGTCACCACTGACGTGCTAGAAATCTGGCCATGGCCCATCAGTGTTGATGTTGTCTGCACTGACGGGTTATACTACCGACTAGCCCATCGGTGCTATACAATGCACCGCTAACGGGTCCAGAATAAAGACCCATCAATGGAGACATTTGGCCCACTAAGCCCACTCCTCCCTTGAGGGTATAAAATCCCCTCCCCTTCCAACCCTAACCCTAAAATTTCCCACACACCCTCTCTCTCCTCTGGGCCAGGCAGTGCCATTCTCTCCTTCCCTCCGGAACCCTCTCTCCTGTCGACTCCCTCCCTGACCCACTCTCCCGTTGCCGCCCCCATTCTAGAATAAAGCTACTAAAGGAGTTTATGTACTCTAAGTCATCCGATGGAGTAAAATTGGAAATTATTGGAGAGGGCTATCTGCATAGCTTAGACCAAGTGTTAATTTTTGATAAAGAAACATGTCTTAGGAGCTGATACTCGATAGCTGTCCATCTATGGAGTTGAAGTACCTTCTGATGCTAACCTCGCTGAAGACATTGATTGCAGAAAATTTAGTTAGTCTGGTTGGACCACTAGGAGGACAGGGTGATGCGGAATGGCAGCTCCCTGTTGAGCATATCAATATCAAGCGCATAAATGGTAATAGTGGGAAGGAATTGATACAGCTCCTCCCCCACATCCCAAGTCGCTTCAAATTTGAAATAATGAAGTGTAAAAACATAAAAAAGCTGGTAGTGGGGACGGAGGGAGATGAAATAACAGCAGCAGAGGAAAAGGATGATGTGGTGCTGCTCTTTCCAGCTCATTTCTTTGACTCACAGCGGGAATTGGAGTTCTACGCCTAGGCCTGGTCCTGGTGGACCCACCAACTGTTGTTCCTCCAAGCCTTGCTGTTAGGCCTGAAAGTTTCCGCCTAGATGCTAGACCACAGAATTTCCGGCTAGGCCGAAAAGCTATTGCCTTGATGCTAGGGCGGAAGTATTCCGGCTTACACTTGCACGTATTTGTGCACCGTCGATGCCGGGGGCGATACGCCTCAACTCGCGTCGAAGGAGGCTGGCCGGAAGGGCGATACGCAAGACAATCCGGCTAGCGCTTTTGAGACACGAAGCCCCAGTTCCTCGGGAGGGACCCTGTCGGAGGTTCTGGCGACTATGGGCTGAACTTGACCGGATTTGACCGCTCCAAACTCGGATATCGATCTCAGGCAAAATCTATGCGAAGTCGCCGAAGAAGCGGAAGCAGGAACAAGGGTTTGAGGAAAAAAGTAGATGTATTGATGTTTGTTGATTGTTTGCTTGATTTCAATTGGCCGTCACCTCTTACATATATATATGGGCTGGACTTTCCGTGCAAGTTTTGGACAGCTCTTTACACGTTTCGTACAAGAAAAAGACTTCTAATTTCCGTCCAAATACCCTAGATCCACCCTAAGTCGGATAGAATCTGGACACAACTACGCTTCTGTCCTGCTTCTTGTCTTGGCTTTGGAGATTGGTAAGTAACTCAGTTGGAGATGCTCCAAAAGGAAATTTTGTGCATCTCGAAGAGACGAACAACTCTCGTGTTGATCACTTTTCCATCTAAGGCCGTCTTGATGCGTCTCCGAGCCCATCTTCGGCTTCAGGTCGGATTCGTCAAGCAGAATGTTACCCGGATCTTGTGAAGGTTCTGCAGGTATGTCAGAACCCGATGCACCCAAAAGGAAAGTTGTACATCTTGATGATACGAATAACTTTCGTGTTGAGCATTGTCTCATCCAGGGTCGTCTTGATGCATCTGCAAACACATCTTCAATTTCAGGTCGGATCCATCGGGCGGAAAACTTGCTGGATCTTATTAGGTCTCTGTGGGCCGCATCGTAAATCGGATCTAGATGACTCCAAAAGCAAAGTTGTACTTTTCGACGATACGAACAACTTTCATGTTGGGCATTTTTTCATATGACGTCATCTTGAGGACATTCCAACTAACTTCTTCATACGCTGTTGTCCGGGTGCCTCCAACCTCCCTCTGAGCCAAGTTGGCAAACTTTCCGCCTTAGACCTAGAGTGGCCAAATTCCGACTTAAGTCATTTGGCCTTCATCCTCCACGAGCATAAGCTGACGGTTCCGCCATGAATCCACTTAAGGACTGAGGTAGCCACGGATCAGACTAAATAACAAGGGTGACCACGGATCCACCTAGTGAAAAATGGTCATGGATCCACCTTGCAACTAATATGGCCATAGATCCACCTTCGGACCAAAGTTACCATGGATCTGCCTAAGGACTGAGGTGGCTACGGATCCGACTAATCCATCTAGCTTCTTCAGCTTCAACGGTTCCGGCTTGCTTTGTTCGACAGGAGGACAAAAATTGGTGCTAACATATGCCCCCCTGTTTTCTGGCAGAGCTTGCATGCCAGAAAATAATCCGTGTAGAGCTTGTCTAAGGGCGATGCTTAAGCTCATCGGCCATGTTGCCACTAAGGGCGATATGTGTATATTGGCCATCTTGTGTCTTTAGGCGGATTGCCACACACTTGGGTGAAATTTCTTCAGGTATTTGCCATTGATAGCACGAGGAAACATGCTTCCCTCCATAGATTCCACCAGATATGAGTTTCTGGGTACGATCCTTGCTATCCGTAGAGGCTCTTCCCAGTTAGGTGTTCACTTGCCGAATTTCCGGTTTCTAGAACCAATCGGCAGTATAGTTTTCCAGACCAAGTCTCCGACTTGAAACTCTTTGATCCAGACCTTCTTGTTGTATGTCTTAGCTACCCGCAACTTTTCCTTCTCGATGGCTTGCAAAGCCACCAAGCGCTTATCGGCCACTTCATCGAAGTTGTCCATCATTAGATCGTGGTAGTCCTTAGCCGATAAATCGTTCTGACGAGCAAACCTCAAGGCGGCCAGATTCACCTCTATGGGTAAGACGGCCTCTTGCCCATAGACTAACTCGAAGGGAGTAACCTTGGTCGCTCCATGCCTTGAGATCCTATGAGCCCAGAGCGCTTCCGACAAAACCTCATGCCACCACCTTGGATGATCCTCAACTTTCTTCTTGATGAGCTTGATCAAAATTTTGTTGGTAGATTCGGCTTGTCCATTTTCTTGTGCGTAGTAAGGAGATGAACTGAGCATTTTGATCCCATGTGATTCGGCGAACTGCTTGACCTCCTTCGCCATGAAGGATGTGCCTTGATCTGTAGTGAGAGTCTAAGGTATGCCAAATCGGTGAACAATGTACTCAGATATAAATTTGATCACCACCTTGTGAGTCATGTTTCTGAGAGGTATGCTTCGGACCACTTGGTGAAATAATCAGTGGCCACCAACACGAACCGATGCCCCTTTGATGAAGCTGGGTGAATCATTTCGACAAAGTCAAGCGCCCAACCTCGGAAAGGCCACGGTTTTATGATAGGATTGAGCATAGAAGCCAGAACCAACTGAATGTCTCCAAACTCTTGACATGCTTTGCACCCTTTGTAGTACCTGAAGCAGTCATTGATCATAGTCGGCCAATTAAATCTGGTTCACCGGAGCATCCACTTCATCTTGTGGGCTGACTGATGAGTACCACATAAACCGTCGTGTACTTCTCCCATGGCGACTCTAGCCTGGTCTCCGTCCAAGCACTTTAAGAGGAGGCCATCAGCTGTTCGGCGATACAAGTCTTCATCGACCAGCATATATTTGATAGCTAAACACCGAACTGCCTTATCTATTTTGTGGCTAGGATCCTGCAAATATGTCATGATGGGCTTCTTCCAGTCGGAAACTTTGCTGCTCTCGGGTCTTCTTCCGTCATCCGACTTAGCAAGTAAGTCAGAATTATGAGGATCTTCAGATACTTCTCTGCCAGCCAACTCAGAGAGCAAGGCGGATCCTTTCTCAGAAATCTCATCGCCAATTAACTCAGCAGGAAAGTTGGAACTTTGACAGGCTAAGGGTTCTTCCTGGCCAGCCGATTTTGCAAGTAAATCGGCTATGTACACATTGGCTTCCTTGAGGTTAGCACAAGCACACATCGGTTTTTCTGATATGAAGAAAACACCCCGACTAATGTGATAGCCTGATGCTTGTTGCGCCAACTCATTAGCAATCCAATTGTCATGCCTAGACACATGAGCTATGGAGAAGTAATCCAAGGTGGAAATAATGCCCAAGCACTTGTTGAGGTAAATGTTGAGTGATCCGTCTAGGCATTGGAACATCTTGGATATTTTTTGTACGATCAGCAATGAATCACCGTAAGCCTCGATATGAGTAACTCCTGCAGAAACTAGAAACTCCAGCCCGAATAGCAATGCTTCATATTCGGCTTGATTGTTAGTGCAGTTATACTCTAGTCTGCAGGAGGCCTAAAAAATGGTACCAGTAGGAGATATGTATACAACGCCGAGTCCTTGGCCGTTGCAACAAACCGATCCGTCAAAGTATAACCTCCATCGTACCAGGGAGACAAGATTCAAGGTGGAAACGACTTGGTTGGAAACAACTTGGTCGGAAATGACTTGGTCAGACTCTTCACAGACACGATGTTGTACGATGAAATCAGCCAAAATTTGGCCCTTCATAGATTTGATGGATTCATAGGCCAAATCATACTCGACCAACACGTATGCCCACTTGCCGATTCGCCCACTGAGAATCGGCCTTTGCAATATGTATTTGATAACATCGGTCTGGCACGCAACTACACAATCACTAGACAACAAGTAATGTCTCAGCTTTGTTCAAGTGTAATACAAACATAGGCACAACCTTTCGATGAAGCTGTACCTGGACTCGGCATCCAGCAAACGACGACTCAAGTATGTGATAGCATATTCCTTGGCTTTTGGCTTCCTGGGTCAAGACAGCGCCAATAACTTTCTCCTCGGCAGCAATGTATAGTCGGAATGGTTTCCCATGAACTGGTTCTCTCAGAACCGGAGGAGATGATAAACATGTCTTGATTTTTTCAAACGCCTCTTGTTGCCTTGCCCCTTCAGTCGAAGGATTGGGGTGAAGACGTACATCAATTTTTCCGGCTAGGTTGACTATAAATCTTCTGAGATAATTTACCTTGCCAAGAAACTTCTGTATCTCCTTTTTGCAAGTCGGAGCTTGGACTTTCTGGATAGCCTCTATCTTTGCCGGATAAATTTCTATGCCATGCTGATGTATGATGAAGCCTAGGAATTTTCCGGCTGACACACCAAAGGCACATTTGAGTGGATTCATCTTGAGTCCATACCGCATCATCCTTTCAAACGCTAGACGCAAATAAGCCAAGTAAGACAGCTCGGCTTCCGACTTGACGACAATGTCATCTATGTAGACCTTCAGTATGACTCCGAGTAAATCATGGAAGATCAAGTTCATCGCTCTCTGGTATGTGGCACCGGCATTTTTTAACCCAAAGGTCATTACCGTCCATTCAAATAAACAAACGAAACCAGGGCAGTGAAATGCTATCTTAGCCAAATCATCTTCGGCCATAAATATTTGGTTGTACCCCGCGTTTCCGTCTAAGAAGCTGATGATCTTGTGCCCTGATACATCGTTGATAAGCATGTCAGCAATTGGCATAGGATATTCATCCTTGGGCATGGCTCTGTTGCGAGCTGGGAAATCTATGCATGCCCTGATCTTGTCGGATCCTTTCTTCTCCACAGGTACGATGTTGGAGATCCACTCAGCATATTTGCAAGGCCGGATAAATTCCACCTTCAGAAGCCGTTCTATTTCCGACTTGATCCGATCATAGATCTTTGGATTGATTTTCTAGCCGGTTGCTTATGAGGCTTGAAACTGGCCTTGATGGGCAACCAATGTTCCACCAACTCTCGACTTAACCCGGGCATCTCGTGGTACTCCCATGCGAAGCAGTCCACATACTCTTTGACTATCCGGATTATTTCCCCCTTATAATCGGCATCTAGGTTTTTGTTGACATACGTCGGCCTTGGAATTGTGCCACCTCCGATATCTACCTCCTCCAGAGGATCGGCCGATCTAAAGCCTTGACCCAACTTTTCCATGCTATCTGGTTCTTCGATTGATTCATACATATCTTTCCCGTTGGCCCGATACTTCTCCAGACGTTTCTGTAACCATTCATCGTTGGGACTCATATGAATAATGTAGTCGGATCCGATTACCTTCAATCGGCTTTAAAGAAACTGGCACGAATCCGTCCCTGGTTGCACTTAGGAAATCAAACTCGGACAGGTCGCGTCCTAAAAGACACGTAGTATTGGGATGCTGCCAGTCGACCGGTGCTTCGGCTAAGGCAATGAAAGCCGAATCATCAGCGCGGACAATCTCCACCTCATCATCAACCCATTGGATGAGCTGCTGATGAATTGTAGAAGGCACGCATTGGTTGGCATGAATCTAATCACGGCCCAGCAGTACATTGTAGTTTTCTTGCACATCAGCAACGAAAAAGGCTGTGGCCAAAGTTTTGCTGCCTATGGTAAGTTCTAGGCTGATCATGCCTTTGACCTCTATTCCTTCCCTTCCTTCGAAACCATTCAGTACCATATTCATCAAGTCAGAATCTTCCAGCTGCAATTTCTTGAAGACCGAATAGGGCATGAGGTTTACTACAGCACCGCCATCAGCCATCATCCTGGAAACTGGCTTCCCATTGATATGCCCCCTGATGTACAGAGGTTTCAGATGCTTAGTCGGATCCTTAGGCTTCTAGGAGATGGCATCTCTAGGTCCAAAATCGATCTGAGCAACTTCTCCATCTTCATTAGCTGCATGGAATTCGGCTGGTAGATAGTAGACCATGTTGATATCTATGCGAACCAACGATGCATCATAATCCACCATCTCCTCTTCATCCAGCTTATGTGCCAAATTTTCTGGCTTGTGTCCTGAATCATCTGATTCATATCCCAAAGCTTGAAGAAAGGCCCTATCCTCTGAATCTGCCTCACCTTCTGATTCTGCCCTAGATGACAATTCTGACTTAGCTGTCGATTCCACCTTGGGTGATGATTCTGCCTTAGATGTTTTTTCCTGCAAGTCTGCTGCCTCCACTTCGTCAGCCCATGAGGAGTAGGTAACTTGAGTGATAGGCGTGGTGATGCCCTGGCTTTCTTCGGTCTCCATTGGAGATGGATTACTTGCTTTAGTCGGAACCAAAGCCAAACCCAGATTGACCTCAGATTGTCAGGACCAAGCGTTCTAGAGGACCAAGGGCAAGTATGGCAAGACCAAGAAGGATGGGCCTGCATGCCGACCGTGGCTAATAAGCCTTGTATGAGCTGACCCATCAGGCCCATGTCTAACTGGGATACTACTTAAGAATAGAAGCACAGTATGGAAGGGCATCGAAGATGAATTGCGTGTATCGCTGTCTCTCTTTCCCCTCCTCTTTCCATCTCTGTAAACTTCATCCTACTGCAGCAATATAGCTGAATCGGATCTAAAGCCGTTTGGTGTGTTGCCATCGAGCTTAGACCATAACAGTTGGTATCCAGAGCTACCGATCCTTGGATCGTATCCAGAAAAAATACCCAAAAAGCAGTTTGGGTTCTCTTGTTGCCGTGTGATCGATTCTCTTGGTAGATCCGTAAAACCAGGGCGAAAGGTGTTGATTTGCTTGCAAATCGACACAAAACACGAAAGTGTACCTGAGTTGGGTCGGATTTACTCGGAGTTCACACCACGGGGAAGCCTAATTTGACGCAGCGCATGACGATCCTAGAGGGAGCGACGGCGGCGATCGAGATAACTGTCTCCGACCTGACCGCGCAGATGAAAGATATCATGGTGGCGATTAAGGGGAACACCGATAATATCACCGAGCTCAAGTGTAGCATCGTCGACCTCAAAACCCACTCTGAGCAGGCGGCGGCTTCTGCTCAGCAGGCAGCTACGGCAGCGGACAAGGCAGCTGCGGTGGCAGCGCAAAACACCATGGCGTGTCGGGAGATTTGTACGAACACCGACAAGATGCGGGCCACACAAGATTGCATCCTCAACACGATGGTGGAATTGCAGGACTGGCAACCGGCTATCGACGCCTCTGTTCAGTCGATGAGTACTTCACTGGAAGGGTTGGGCACGCGCATCACTACTCTTGAGATGTCCACACCTGCTGCAGCCCGTGAGAACCCTGGCCCAGATGGGCGCCGTGCTGCAACAACAAATCAGGGTATTGCTCAGCGAGTTTCGACAACTCCAGAGCAATCCCTGGACAATGGTGCGTTACAATTGCCCAGAGTTACTTTTGATCTTGATTCTACATCTGATCACCCTGCTAGGCCACACTACCAGAATGCTAGGGTTCAGCATGATAGGAGTGATAGAGATTTTAATCGTGAATTTCGTATGCCTAAGACATCCTTCCCTAAATTTGATGGTTCCCATCCCAAAATATGGAAAGAAAAATGTGAGAAATACTTCCTCATGTTCACTGTCCCTGACCACTACAAAGCCCCATATGCCACACTGCATTTCACAGGCACTGCTGCCTTATGGTTAAATACCTATGAGGCCCAACATGATATAGACCGTTGGGTGGCACTTTGCATTGCAGTTTGCGCAAAATTTGGCAAGGACTTATATTTCATAGATATGAATGAAACTTTGGACATTAGACAAACCTCTGATGTAGACTCCTATTATAGAGAGTTTGAGCTATTGATGTATAAACTATTAGTCCACAATCATACCCTTGATGATACCTTCTTCGTAGCCAAATTCTTGAAGGGCTTGAAAAGGGAAATTAGTGCACCTATTATTCTGCATAAACCGAGG
Source organism: Lolium perenne (assembly GCF_019359855.2). NCBI lineage: Eukaryota > Viridiplantae > Streptophyta > Magnoliopsida > Poales > Poaceae > Lolium > Lolium perenne. The sequence goes on from NC_067246.2 coordinate 340,606,000, forward strand.
ACAGTTGATGCGGCTGTTACTCTTGCCCTCCTGCATGAATCTCAGCTAGACCATTATTCTCGGCGGTCTTCCCACAAATATGAACCGAAGCGTTGGCACAATAATGCAGGCAAAGGCATTGTGGGTACTACTCCGGCTGATGCAAATCACCATGAGCAGACAAAGAGTACTCATTCGGGCAAACTGACAGATAAATTTGAGTCTTTGAAAGCTCAACGCCGCGCCAAGGGTGAATGCTTTAAGTGTGGAGGCAAATACTCTCTAGGTATAAATGCCCAAAGACCATCGCTCTTTCTGTGATGGAAGATCTTTGTACTGCTCTTCGGTCGTCTGCCACTGAGTCTGGTAGCAATTCTGCTGAAAGTGAGTCTGAACATTCCAACACAGAAGAAGACGATTTGACGGTCATCTCTTATTGTGACATGGCAGGTACTCAAGGAAAAAGGACAATCAGACTGCAGGGATTCATCGACAAGCAGCATGTACTCATTCTAGTAGACTCGGGAAGTGATGCAAACTTCATTAGTCAGTCTCTGGTTGAGAAGCTCAATTGTACTGTGCAGCCTATGACACCAGTGCGAGTCAAAGTTGCTAATGGCCAGCGCATGATAAGTGATTCTTTAGTTCCATCACTTCAGTGGTCTAGTGGTGGTTCAGTGTTCTCCACCGACGTCCGAGTGTTGGACTTACCATGTTATGATATGATTCTTGGAATGGAGTGGCTAGAAGAGCACCCTCAAATGTGGTTAGACTGGAAACGCAAAAAAATGAGGTTCAAGCACAATGGTCAGCGCATAACCTTGAGAGGCATCAGAGACAACACTACCTCTTGTCCCAAGTTAACTTCGAAACAGTTGAAAGGTCTTGTCAAGAATGGAGGGGTGGCGCAACTCATTCAGTTAACGGTATCTGAACTAAAACAACCAAAGGAGTATGTGCCACCAGTTATTGAGACATTGGTGCAAGCCAAAGATGCAGCTTTTCAAGAAACAACCACATTACCTCCTCATCGACCCTTCGACCATAGAATACAATTGTTTCCAGCAACAACTCCTGTTAATAGGAAGCCGTACAGGTACAACCCCACCCAAAAGGATGAGATTGAAAAGCAGATCAAAGAAATGCTCAGCAGAGGGATAATTCAACCAAGCCACAACCCGTATTCTTCTCCTGTATTATTAGTAGAAAAGAAGGATGGTGGATGGAGATTCTGTGTAGACTATCGGCACATCAATGCTATCACAGTTAAAGATAAATACCCTCTCCCCATTGTAGATGAGCTATTAGATGAACTAGCTGGCGCCCACTGGTTCACTAAATTGGATTTGCGCTCAGGCTATCATCAGATCAGAGTAGTACTTGGAGATGAGTATAAGACAACTTTTTGGACTCATCATGGTCATTGGGAATTCAAGGTCATGCCTTTTGGCTTGACCAACGCACCAGCCACATTCCAGGCTGCTATGAATGATATTTTTGCTCCTCTAATGCGCAAGAGTGTATTAGTATTTATGGATGACATACTAGTCTACAGCAAGACACTTGAGGCACACCAAGAGCATCTAACTGAAGTATTCAGGCTGTTACAAGACAACAAGCTATACATCAAAAAGTCAAAATGCTCGTTTGCCCAACCAAGTCTAGAATACTTGGGGCATGTCATCAGTGCATCTGGGGTTGCAACAGACCCAAGTAAAATCATAGCAGTTCGTGATTGGCCAGTACCTGCAAACGTGAAGCAGCTCAGGGGATTCTTAGGCCTCTCAGGGTATTATCGCAAGTTTATTCGACATTATGGCTCGATCAGCAAGCCATTAACGGAGTTGCTCAAAAAGAATATTCCATTTATCTGGTCTCCACCAGCACAACAAGCATTTCTGACTTTGAAAGAAGCACTTATTAATGCGCCTGTGTTGGCATTACCGGATTTCAGTAAGCCATTCTCCCTAGAAACTGATGCTTCTGATGTTGGCATTGGAGCGGTGTTGCAGCAAACTGGTCATCCCATTGCTTATTTAAGCAAAGCCCTGGGTACTAAGGCTAAGGGATTCTCTACATATGAAAAGGAATGTCTTGCCATCATTCTCGCAGTGGACAAATGGAAGTCATATCTGCAACATCGTCCATTTGATATATACACTGATCATCGCAGCCTAATTCATTTAGAGGACCAACACCTAACTAATGGCATTCAACACAAAGCTTTTCTGAAATTGCTTGGTCTTCAATACAAAGTCTTGTACAAGATGGGCAGCACTAATAGAGCCGCAGATGCCTTATCGAGGAAAGTGCCTTCTCATGGGCTTGCAGTTGTGTCCGTCAGCCAACCAAAATGGCTTGAAGTGATTGTTGATAGTTAATCGCAAGACCCAAGTGCTAAGGCATTGTTAACGGAACTCAGTGTTACAAGTCCAAACAATCAAGGATATTCTTTGGACAATGGCATAATAAAATATCAGGGGCGTGTGTGGCTAGGGAACCAAACTGAAGCCAAACAAGCAATTTTACTAGCACTGCATAATAGTGCAATTGGTGGCCACAGTGGAGTCAATGCCACTTACCACAAAGTGCGGGCCCTCTTCTCTTGGCCTCACATGAAACAAGAAATTTAAGAATACATATCCAAGTGTGCAGTTTGCCAACAAGCAAAACATGAGAATACCAAGGCTCCGGGACTGCTACAGCCCATTCCTGTACCAGACAGTGCATGGAGTATGATAAGCCTTGATTTCATTGAAGGACTGCCCAAGTCACAACGCTTTGACACAATATTGGTCATCATTGACAAGTCTACCAAGTATGCACACTTCCTTCCTTTGGCTCACCCATTTACTGCCCTCTCGGTCGCCCAAGTGTTTGTTGACAACATATATAAATTACATGGCCTTCCAAAAGCAATCATCTCTGACCGGGACAAGGTATTCACTTCACACCTTTGGAAAGAACTTTTCAAACTCACAGATACAACATTCAATATGAGTTCCAGCTACCACCCTCAGTCAGATGGTCAGACGGAAAGGTTAAACCAGTGTGTTGAAACCTATTTGAGATGCATGACACAAGCTTGTCCTTCGAAGTGGGCCAAATGGTTGCCGTTGGCAGAGTATTGGTATAATACAACCCTCCAATCTGCGATTGGCAGAACTCCATTTGAGGCACTATATGGCTACAAACCGAAGCATTTCGGTCTTATGGATGGTGCCAATACTTCAGTTCCTGATCTGGATATGTGGCTCCAGGACCGCGCTGAAATGAACAAGCTTCTACAGCAACAACTTTTGAGGGCGCAACAACGCATGAAATCCCAGGCGGACAAACATAGAACTGAATGCTCATTCGCAGTTGGTGAGAAGGTGTATTTGAAACTCCAACCATATGTTCAGTCCTCTGTAGCCCGCAGGTCAAATCAGAAACTGAGTTATAAGTTTTTTGGGCCATACAAAATCCTTCAGAAAGTATTACACCACTCTGCCTTATGGATACTAAACATGTTCAGGTTGGCAAGACTACAGTACCATTTGTGCAAGTACGTTGGACTTCCTTACCTGAACATTGGACAACCTGGGAGAACAAGTACCGGTTAATTCAAGAATTTCCTGATGCTCCTGCTTGGGGACAAGCAGGAAATCTAGCGGGAGGCATTGTCAGGACCAAGCGTTCTAGAGGACCAAGGGCAAGTATGGCAAGACCAAGAAGGATGGGCCTGCGTGCCGACCGTGGCTAATAAGCCTTGTATGAGCTGACCCATCAGGCCCATGTCTAACTGGGTGACATAGGCATCCCCAATGGGCCTGCCAGAGAAGGTACCCGGGGTTTTCTGAAGGCCCATGACCCGAAGATTGTAAAGTCCGGAAGTCCAGTTAGGGGAGAGTTTGGAAAGATAGAATTGTATTAGGAATATCGACTTGTAACTACTGCGGGATGGACTCAGATTGTCTCCCAAACTCTGTAACTTGTTTGTCACGAAACCCTCGGCTCCGCCTCCTATATAAGGGGGGGTCGAGGGACGAAGAAGGGATCGATTCATTGTCAACATAACCCTAGTTTTTCTAGCAGTCGAGTACCTTTTCCGGCTGAAACCCTCGAGATCTACTTGCCCTCTACTTCCGCTAAAACCCTAGTCTACAATCCGTAGACATTGACAAGTTAATACCTTGTCTATTGGCGCCGTCTGTGGGAATTAGAGGCGACAAGGAGCTGATCTCGATGACACGTTCAACATCGTCGATATCTTCGGTGGCAAGCAAGGCGATGGATGGAGGTAAACGGATCGAAACTGATCTAGTCGATTTTATTCCTCACCCGCCCTCCCGTGTGGATGCATATGCGTATCTAGAGGAGCCCATGGAGATGACGTTCGGAAGTTTCCACTTCCGCGTCGGGAAGGATGGATCTCACCGTCTCGCGATGCCGAATTCTTCGGGAACGTTCGCGGTCGATTCTGATTTCTCGGGATCGGCATCATCCTTTGAGTCAGGCGAAGAGGAGATCTCGCCGACAATCTTCACCAAGCCCGCGTCAAGCAGAAAACTCGCCAAGATCTTCAGCGACATGTCCTTCGGGTCGTCTGCGGACTCCAATATAAGCAGTGACTCAGATAGTGTCGATAGATTCATCGACAAATCTACCCTTATTCGGGAGGTCTTCGCCGATCGTTACGACGGTGTCATCGACCCAGAAAAAACAACTCAGGGCCAACATATCATCAAGTATACGTGATTGGCGAATCTAGCCATCCGGAGAACGAAACATCAGAGGCTTTCGATGATTTGGGAAATCCATACGTCGATCCCGCTGATCTCACGTGAGGATTATGCACCAAATATGTCGGGACTACACCGCGCCAGAAGCTGCAGCTACCACAAGCAGCTTGGGATAGAGCGACAACAGCCCTAAACGGTACCAACCCGTTGACTACTGCCGCGACGGTGGAAGAGTTGCAAGCGTACCAATATAGGCTTGCGCGTGCTAGTCGAGAATTGGAAAAACAAAGGGTGATACTGGAGCAAAGAAAGGCAGCAGCTTCCGCGCCAAGCAGGCGTAGAGCCGAGCTGAGTCGACAATCAGGAACTTCGGGAAATAGTCACAGAGAAGCTCGCAACAGGGCAAGATCTCGGCTGCACAACATACCTGAAGGCAAGAGGGAGCATCTGGTCCAAAACCTCGACATGTCATTTATGTCGATAGACACAAGAGGAAACATCATCCCAAAAACACCGGAAGCCGGATACATGGCGACTCAGGCTTACATACTGGCGTCCAGGCCACCTCCCGGAGATCCAAGAGAAGCATTGTATAACATGGCTATGGCAGGAGTTGGAGTTATGGGAACAGCATTCGCAAGTACAAGCACACCTCCCGAAGGCACGGGAAGACAAAATAGTCCACGACCCACAGTGGTGGTTCAGGACCCTCCAAGAACGTCGGCAAGAGATACAGCAACACAGGCGCGGGTCGACAGAGCGCGACAAGAAAGGAGAGAACGTCGGCACTCACCAGAGGTCGATGAGGAGGATATGTGCGGCCTCCCCTGTTTTACTCGACGAGTTCGTAAAACACGGGTCCCGTCTGGGTTTAAATTACCCGACAACTACAAGAAGTTCGATGGATTGCAAGATCCTGAGGACTGGTTGGTGGATTACCTGGAGACAGTAAAGCTTACGGGTGGAACCAAAGCAACTGCCATGCAGAGCATCCAGGTACACTTGAGCGGAGCAGCGCGGTCGTGGATAAAAAAGCTACCGCCTGGATCTATCGACAGTTGGGAAACCTTCGAGGACATGTTCGTAAAGAACTTTTTATCCACATGCAAGAAACCTGCGTCAATAGAGCAACTAAGAGCTTGTCGATAGAAATATGACGAGTCGATGAGGACGTATATCCAGCGGTGGAACATTATCAAAAACTCGATAGAGAATATATCTGATGAAAGAGCGATAGATGCATTTGTCGCTGGGATCAGGAGGAAGGATTTAGTCGAGGACTTGGGAAGGACTAATCCAAAAACAATATCGGCACTCATGGAGATAGCGAATCGCTGGGCAGATGGAGAAAATGCTGTTCACAACAAGCGGCATAGGTCGCCCGAGGATGACCGTAACCGAAATATTCAAAATAGACGACGCTTTTCTCGACAGTTCCCAGATTATGACGGTCCCGGCCAAATATCGGCCGGCTTCCGAGGAAATATAGGAGGAAACAGTCGAGATGATTCTCAAAAGAGTGGTGAGCACCGCAGCGATTACAGGGACGGTCCTCGTCCCAATAGGCAAAATAATGGTCCAAGGTTCCAGAGGCCGTATATATCTCCCGAAGATATGTTGAACGGACCATGCCAAATGCACTTCTACCTCGACAACAACGGGAAGAGACAGTCGGGACATCTGCAGAAGGACTGTCGAACTTTCCAAGTACTGAACAGGTACACAGGGCATGTCAATACACATGCAGCAAATAGAAATCCCCAGGGGCCAGGGAGTGAGATTCATCTTCCACCTCCTCCCGCAATCACGGACGAAAATCGACATCAGTTGCAAATAGCGGCAGCTCCAATGAATGGTCCCTATATCAACACCAATGGGGAGGTCTCGATGATTCAGAAGGGCAGGCCATCCAATAGAGCTCAAAAAGTAATCTCGCGGCAAGTCTTTATGGTAGAGAAGATGCCTCCACCAACAATTGAATACCTGAATTGGTCGGGGCAGGACATCGGCTTCACCATAGCGGACCACCCGCAGCAAGTCCCTCGACCAGGGCAATCAGCTTTGATCCTGCCGGCGGTGATTGCAGGATTCGACGTTTCACGAGTGTTCATAGATGGAGGCAGCAGCTTGAACCTCATGTATGCAGATACTTTGAGGAAGATGAATATATCCTTGGCGAATCTAACACCAACCGACACGTGTTTTCATGGTATTACACCAGACAAGCCAAGTTATCCATTGGGAAAGATAAGTCTTGACGTTCAGTTTGGAACCCCAGAGAATTACAGAAGGGAGAAGTTGGAGTTTGAAGTCGTGGATTTCCCGTCACAGTATCATGCTTTGCTAGGGCGACCGGCGTATGCCAGGTTTATGGCGGTACCACACTACACGTACTTGTTGTGGAGGCTCCCTGGACCTAAGGGTCCAATCACAGTAAAAGGAAGCTTCGCACTAGCGGATAAGTGCGACAAGGATTTTCATCGGCTGTCAGAAACTTTCGGGATGCAAGCAGAATATATGGCGTCAAAGCTGACAACTGACTACGACGTGTTGCCAGATGGAGGGAGGCCGCTCAAGGAACCAACCTTTGATACCACGAAGAACTCGAAGGAAGTGCAGATACACTCGACAGATCCTAAGAAAACGATAGCTATCGCCACAAACATGGACCTCGCATAGGAAAGCGCGCTCGTCGAGTTCCTCCGTGAGCGCTGGGAAATCTTCGCATGGTGTCCAGCTGACATGCCAGGAGTACCCAGGGAACTTGCCGAGCACCCCCTTAATGTGGATCCATTGGCCAGGCCAATCAGACAACCTTTGCGGCGTTTTTCAGAACCAAACCGCAAAGCAATGCTGTCGGAAATTAATCGACTCAGAGAAGCTGGATTTATCAAAGAGTTACATACAGAAGCCACGTGGGCAGCTAACCCAGTGCTGGTCCCGAAGAAAAACACGGAGGTCCTTTGCATGTGCGTCGACTTCACGTGTCTCAATAAACATTGTCCAAAGGATCACTTCCCCCTCCCGAGGATCGATCAAATTATCGACTCTACGGCAGGCTGTGAACGTCTTTCCTTCCTGGACGCTTATTCTGGTTATAACCAGATCCGACTAAAAGAATAAGATGAAGTCAAAACAGATTTCATAACACCATATGGCGTGTTCTGCTATAGAACAATGCCTTTCGGGTTAAAAAACGCGGGAGCAACATATCAGCGGATGATGCAAAAGTGTCTCGCCACACAGATTGGCAAGAACGTTTAGGTGTACATCGACGATGTCGTCATTACAACAAAGCAGGGCTCAACCTTGGTTGAGGACCTCAAGGAAACTTTCGACAATCTTGATAAGTTTTGCCTCAAGCTGAACCCGACGAAGTGCTCTTTCGGCGTCCCTGCAGGCGAACTTCTCGGGTTTTTGGTATCAGCAAGAGGAATCGAGGCTAACCCAGAGAAAATCCAAGCTATAGTAACAATGCGGAAGCCAACCAAGCTAAAGGAAGTACAGCAGTTAACTGGGCGAGTCGCGGCTTTGAGCAGATTCGTCGCCAGACTAGGAGAAAAGGTGTAACATCCCAAGTTTCAACTCAATAAAGAAAAGAAATTTAATTACTCAAATTTTGGAAATAATAAAAACTTTTCCTTACATAGAGTGCTATGCATAAGTGTTCATGCATTCTTGTATGCCATTGCCGTGATGAGTGTTTGTTTGTTGTTCTAATGTGCTTAAACCCTAACACATGATCATAAAACCCTAATTTGAGAGAAATAAGAAAAATAGAAAAGAATCCTATTTTCCCTCTCATACACATTAGGCCAATTATGCAAATCATCAAACAAGACCTCAATTTCTTGTGCCATTGCTTGTGAAACACTTATATATCAATAACAAACACTTTTGCATCCAAGAAACACAAATCAAATCAAAAGAAAAATTAGAATTCAATTACATGTGATAATGGTCACCTTGTCACTTTTTAACATCATGCCTACTTTGCACCCCTGGTTTGGAATATTCTTAAACCAAACTTGGCCAACTCTTTCCACATCATCCAAGACCATGTCAAGGTGAACCATTTTGATGTTGACCACTAAGGTTGACTCTGCCTAGGTTGACCAGAATAGAGGAGACAAGATGCAACCATAAAGCAAAGTGAAGATCATACACATTTTGAAATCTTGCAAACCAGCACCAAATTGACCACCACCACCACCATTCCACTCCTTTAATTATATAAATGAACTTCACCAAAAAGAATTTCAAAATTTGAACAAAAGTTTCATGCGGCCATTGTGTCGAACACATGGCAGGCAACATTTCAGTTTTGACACACACCTTAATACCCACCAGATTTTTGCCTAAACCCCTTTCCAACTTGTTGATCATTGCTCCTCTATGACCTCTGCATCAACACCAGTACTTGCTTTGGCTGATTAAAGTGAGGAGATGGCAAAACAAAGGCCATGCCGTGCACATGCCGGCCACCTTGCCCTCTCTTTCTCTGATCACTCTCTCTCACAAAATCCTTGTCCAGTACACTCTCCTGGCAATGTTGATCATCACCATGCACGGCTTGGGCTCACGCGAAGCTGGCATTGGACAGGCAACACGCGCCCAGGACCATGCCAGTGCACGCCCAGGCATGCCAGTCGGCGTGATCACCACGCCCTGGACGCGCCAGAGCGTGGCAATGCCCCATCGCCTCAGTACCTCCCTGCATCCCTACCTCTGCGTCGAGCAACGCCTCCCTCTCCTCTAGCTACTAGACACGCTCCAGAGCGAGCAGAAGCAACGTCGCCGTCGTCCTCGTCGGAATCTCGCCGCCAGTACCGTAGCACTCAATACAAGCTCCTGATCGATCCCGTCCACCTTTTTCAGCGCCGAAAGCAGGTTGAGCATCGCCATGCCGTCGCCCATTGATTGCCGTCCTTCACTTGCCCCTTCGAGCGCCGGAGACGCCGCGCCATGGACGACCCTTCTCAGCACCCGCGGCACCTCCATGACCCTATAAATACGGCACTCCCGTGTCTCCATCCTTCACACCATCCAGCTCTCCTCCCTTCCCTACTTCTCCTCGATCCATTAGCTAGCTCAATCGTCACCGGAGTCATCGCAATTTGAAGATCGGAGCCGCCAGTACCCGCAGGTCGCCGCCGTCGATTGGAGCCTCCCCAAGTGCTGCCACCTGTACCTATCGACTCGCTGTCCTCGCCAACGTCGCCGCGCACCTCGCCGCCAACCGCCGGATCCTTGGTATGCCCTCCGACCCCCTAGGCTCGCCGCCAGAGCTTCGGGTTCTCGCCGGAGAAGACGACGATCGTGCACCGCACGATCGCGTTCTAATCCAACGCTTCTCAGCGCGCGTACCGCTTTGCTAGTTACAGAGCCGCTGACGAGTGGACCCCTCCTCGTCAGGCAGCCCACTCGCGCTGGCCACGTTGCTGGGCTGGGTTTCTGTGTTTATTTTGTTTCGGCCCGTTAGGCTTTTCCCGCGCGGCCCAAATTTTCAAATCTGGATTAATTCGTTTAACTCAAATTCAATACTGATGTCAACTTTAAATTTGAATAGTTTCAAATCTACTGCACCAAGTTTAGCAAACTTTATATTTTTGGAAAGCCCATGAAATTATCTAAACACTCTCACTGGTCTCACCCTCAATTTTATAGTAGAATTCAAATAGTAAAAATGACAAGGCAGGGACTTTTCAAACTTTAAACTTTATTTAAAATTCAACCATAATTGATTTTGAGTTGATTCCAACTCTCATAAATCACATTTGATATACTCTAATTGATTATGCAAAAAGATAGCCAAGTTGTTTGTATGATCATGGACTAGATCAAAATAATGGTTATGGAGCCATTTCTAGTCCATTTAACTCATTTAAATTTAAATTGTTTAAATGGTATGAGAGCTACTCTCTCATTTAAATCTTGATCCTAAGTAATTCAATGAGAGGTAATGACCTTAGTATAATGAACCTCACATTCTATTACTTAGTGATTTTAAATCATTGCCATGCTATTCTTAAAATGCATGAGGTGTAGCACCTCATTTAAATTATACTCCCACATAATAGATATGAAATGTTGACCTTGGTCAACCTATATTTTATACCTTATTATTATTTGAGGAGATTAAATCTTAATAGGATTTAATGAGAGGAAATTATTTTCTCCAAAGAATTAATTAGCAAATCAAATCAATAATTGTAATGAGAGGAAATTATTTTTCTCTTAAATAAGAAAACCAAGTAAATCACCATGCTATGAATGATGTGATGCTAGAATAAGTTTGTGTGAACCTTTGGTGTGTTTAGTCTAGCATGTAAGTTTGGTTTGGTGATTGTATACCTCGTATTCGTGTATAGACGCTAGTAACGAGGAATATCAAGAGGAGGAAGCCTACTCTCAGGAGGAGGAGGAAAACTTTGACCACTACCCTGCTCAAGGCAAGCTAATATTCTCGCCAACCACCCTAACGCAAAGCTCTACAAGAGAAAGGCACCATCACACTTTATTTTATGTCTTATCAACCTATCCCATGTTTTTACTTTGCAATTACTTTGCTTATTGTATTTCAAAGTTTACTTTTGATTTATGATTCCCCTGGGTCTAGAGTAGAACAAGAGCATCAAAGTTAGCATAGAGCAAATCAAAGCTAGATAGCACCCCCCATGAACTAGTTGCTATTGCTAACTAAATAAAATTGACTACTCTAGATGGGAACATGTGAAATGAAATGACTTGGAAAGATTTGAAGGTGAAGGTGACATGGATGACTTGGTGAATTTTAATGAAAACTGATGATAGGGTTTGAATGCGATACCTTTCCAATTATACAAGTACCCCCACAATACCTGATTATGGGTAGGGCTTAACTAGAAATTTGTGTATCTTAGTATGGGTTCCCTCTAAACAAGCATCATAGGGGTTATGCCGAGGCTGCCTCCATTAAAAGTGAAATGATGTGAATATGAGGTGAATGTACGACCCAAGCCCTGTGCAGTTTCCGGGTTGACGGTTTGTTTTCACCGGGAGGCCAAGCTCATGGGGAGAGGTGCCTATACTAGGGTGTATAAGTGAAAGGTTAAGGTTGATGATCCGCGTACTGAGTTACGATGATTCGGGGTTATCCTCGACGGATGTAATCAAAAGTTGTGGCACAAGAGTACAACCTCTGCAGAGTGTTAAACCTATTCGAATAGCCGTGTCCACAGTTACAGACGATTGGAAAGGCCATACTATTCCGTTGTCAGAGTTTTGGTCTTGAAAGGAAATATTGAATTGAAAGGTGATCTGACTTGAATCACAATTGAGTTGTGGGAATGACACTAATGTTCCCACTTGAGTTAGTCTAGCAAATGAAGAGTCTTAACTAAATGTTTATTGAACTAAACTGGGCTTTATGCAAATAAACCTAGAGCTTAGCACCCCTTATTTACAACTGATAAGTATTTACATTAGTATTAGTTTGCGAGTACTTTAAAGTACTCACGGCTGTGTCCCTGGCTATTCAAATGCCAGACTATGAAGAGGAGCAACAGTATCAGGAGAACGGACAACAGGACGTCTACGATAACTAGGAGCCACTTCTAACGTCAAGCGTTGCCTGTGGAATAGATAGTCCACTACTACTTCGCTTCCGCTACGTATTGTGTTGTTGAACAATCTATTTGTGTAATATTGGATCATGAGATCTATTGTTGTAAGACAAGTATGTGTTGTAATAAATGATGACTCTATGCTACTTAACTATTATGTCTCGCAAAAACAATCTTCCTGGGATTGCGATGTATGGCATAATAGGCATCTGGACTTAAAAATCCGGGTGTTGACAAGTTGGTATCAGAGCCATTGTTTGACCTTAGGATACCCTAGTTAGAATGGACGTCTGAAAACTTAGTTTCAAATTAAATGAAGTGAATAGTTACAAAAACATATTCACACTCTTACCTTTATGATCTTTTCTAAACCATGAGTTCATGCTCTTCCTTATAAGTTACTTAAAATTTTGAACACTTGCACTTCTCTCACTTACTCGTCTATTCACTCTACAGATGGAGCAGTTCACCCAGACCGAGGCTTACCAGCTAGGGAATGGCGGGGACATGATCTTCGAGAGGGACCTCCACGCCCTGTCGGAGTTCCTTGGACGCCCGTCCCCGGTGTTCTTTGGGGGTCAGGTCAACGACCAGCCCGGAGGACAGCTGCAGTGGGTCATCATGGCCGACCTCCCAGGGAAGCCTGAGTTTCCCCTGGAAAGGATCCAGTTCTCTTTCAGGGAGAACAACTGGGCGGACGGACTAGCTCACGCACTTCAGGAGTCGCTTGCCCGTCTGTGCGGGCAGAACGTGATGGCCATCCAGGAGAAACGTTTTGCTCACCTCGCAAGACAAAACTCCCTTGGAGTGCCCATGAACCTGCCGCCCCACCCCGGACTGAGGCACCATGTGGACCACCTCGACTTCATGCTATGCGAAGTTCGCATGGAGCTGGACAACTCCCACGCCTACGCCAACCACACTTACCTCCAGCAGGCTCAACAGGCCGAGATCATCAAGGTCATCGCCAAGGAGCGCAGGACTCTTCGCCGCCTGAACGCGAAGAAGGACTACACCATCTCTCGCCTCCGAGCCAAGATAGCCTCACTGAAGGAGACTGTCGAAGCCCAGGCCGAGCAGCTCCAGGATCTGGAGGGAGAAGGCGAGGGAGAAGACATCCAGGGAGATGGATACTCCTATGTAAGCAATGACAACGACTATGAAGAAGAAGATGACGAAGACCTGGCCTTCCACCCCTACGTGGATGGCCATGAGCATCTGGAAGCCAGGATGGATAACACCTTCCCGATCAATGTTGATGAAGAGTAGTTTCACATGAGCACTTGAGTAGCGTGAGTAGCATCGGTCCCTTGTATCGTAGAACGGTGAAATGGTTCTTCAAACCATCCGGTGTGTTAGCTTGTAATGTGTGCTCCTTGAATGAATAAATGTATGTTTAATTTCAAGATATCAAGAACTCAAGTTTTAAACTTTTGAACTTTACCCAAAACAAGCCATAGAATTTCCCTCTCATCTCATGATCTATCCCCATGTTCAGATGGCACCTCCAACTCGCAGCACCAATCAGGATGCGATGATGCAAATGTTGCAGATGATGATGGCAGATAGAGAGGCTGAAAGAGCTGAGAGGCAAGCCAATATCGCTGCACTGCAACAGATCGCCAACAGCAACCAAGGCCATGGAAACCATGATCACCCGGGATCCAAGCTGAAGAACTTCCAGAACACTAACCCACATGTGTTTAGCAAGATGGAAGAACCCCTTGATGCGGATGATTGGCTCCAAACCATGGAGAACAATCTTGAAGTTGTCGGAGTAGAAGCCAATGATAAGGTGTTGTTTGCCACCCACTATTTGGCAGGACCTGCACGAGCCTGGTGGATGAGTGCCCGTGCATTGAATGCGGGCAAATGATGACTTGGGCAGATTTCAAGCTCAAGTTCAGCAAGTACCATGTGCCCCCGGGTCTGATCAAGAAAATGAGGGACGAGTTCAGGGAACTCAAGCAGGGCAGACTGACCGTGGTAGAATATCATGATGCATTCCTCACTCTGTCAAGGTACGCCCCGGATGAGACGGACACCACCGAGAAGAGGAAGGAGAGATTCCTGAACGGACTGCACGATGAGATGCAGACTGTGCTGGTCAACATTCCTTTTGCTGACCTTGAAGCCCTGGTTGACTCAGCCATCCAGATGGAGGGAAAACTCAACCAAGCCAACGAGAACCGCAAGCGCCGCATGATGCACAAGAGTGGACCCAGCAATACCCCCAGGTTTCGCCCCAGCTCAGGCGGAGGGTTTGCCCCAAGAAACAACAAGCCCCCGATGCAGATGTCACGTCCGGGTTTTCAGAACCGGAGTGGAGGACACCCAAGGACAGGAGGCCACAACAACTACAGCAACAACACCAACCCCAACAACAACAACTTCAACCGCGCCCCGATGAGAGCCCCCAACAACAATAACTCCAACACTGCTCCGAGGACTGGGAGCAACGCTGTTCCTATCACCCCGAAGGACAAGTCCACCATCACTTGTTATGAGTGTGGAGTGGTGGGTCACTACTCCAATGAGTGCCCCAAAAGGCTCGCCAAGACTGCCGCCAACACCTCTGCCCCTGCTCAGCAGCAACGCCATGTCTCCACCGGCAGGAAGTTCACCCCCAACAACCCGAACAACCGCAGCGGCCGCCTCTTTCACATGAGTACGGAAGAAGCTCAGGAAGCCCCAGATGTCGTGCTGGGTATGTTCTCTGTTAACTCAATACCTGCAAGAGTGTTGTTTGATTCTGGAGCATCACATTCGTTTGTTACGGAAGATTTTGCATGCACTAGTAAGATTCAACCCATCAGTTTGAAGCATGTCATGATAGTTCAAATACCTGGTTCAACAACTAAAGCTAGAAAAATTTGCAAAGATGTGCCTATCAGAATACATGAAATAGATTTTTATGCAAATTTGATTGTTCTGGGAACAAAAGGTTTGGAAGTAGTACTGGGTATGGACTGGATGTCGAAACATCATGGACTGATCGATTGTGCCAAGAAGGCCATCACCATGACTAGTAGCACCGGAGTGTTAGTGGAGCACGTATCTGAAAGACTGCCCAGAAAGTTTACCTGCAACCAGAGTTTAGCCAAACCCACCTTGGATCAGATCAGGGTCGTCTGTCGATACCCCGATGTGTTTCCTGATGATTTACCCGGTATGCCCCCAGATCGGGATATCGAGTTTATCAATGAGTTAATCCCTGGAACAGGACCTATAGCCCAGAGAGCCTATAGTATGAACCCGGCAGAGTTAGTGGAACTGAAGAAGCAACTGGATGATATGTTGTTCAAAGGTCTGATTCGACCAAGTGCATCGCCTTGGAGATCCCCAGTTTTGTTTGTGGACAAGAAGGATGGTGCCACTCGTTTATGTACAGATTACCGTAAGCTTAACGATGTCACCATCAAGACCAAGTACCCTTTGCCAAAGATAGAAGATCTGTTTGACCAGCTGACCGGTGCCAAAGTGTTCTCTAAGATTGATCTTAGGACTGGTTACCACCAACTGAAGATTCGTGCCACCGATATCCCCAAAACTGCCTTTACCACCAGATATGGATTGTATGAGTACAATGTCATATCATTTGGATTGACCAATGCCCCCGCTTACTTCATGAATCTCATGAATAAGATCTTTATGAACTTCCTGGATAAGTTTGTCGTTGTCTTCATCGACGACATCCTTATCTACTCCAAATCCGAAGAAGAACATGAGCAACATTTGGAAGTTGTCCTAGATACCCTTCGGGAGCATCAGTTGTACGCCAAGTTCAGCAAGTGTGAGTTTTGGTTAAAGGAAGTAGGATTCCTGGGACATATCTTGTCTGCAGGAGGAATTGCCGTTGACCCCTCCAAAATCAAGACCATTGAAGAATGGAAAGCCCCAACCACTCAGACTGAAGTCCGTGCATTTCTCGGATTGGTGGGATATTACCGCCGGTTTGTTGAAGGATTCTCGAGCATAGCAAGACCAATGACTCAATTACTGAAGAAGGACAAGAAGTTTGAATGGACTGAGACAAGTGAAGAGAGTTTCCAACAACTCAAGAGCAGATTGACCTCAGCCCCAATATTGATCATGCCGGACATCACCAAGCCATTTGACGTGTACTGTGACGCCTCCAAGATTGGTCTTGGATGTGTGTTGATGCAAGAAGGCAAAGTGATATCATACCTGTCAAGGCAACTGAAGCAACATGAACAGAATTACCCAACCCATGACTTAGAGCTAGCAGCCGTGGTTTTAGCCCTGAAAGTATGGCGTCATTACCTCATGGGAAATCGATGCGAGATCTATTCGGATCACAAGAGTCTGAAGTATATCTTCACCCAGAAGGAGCTGAATATGAGGCAGCGAAGATGGATTGAGTTGATCAAGGATTATGACATGGAAATTCACTATCACCCCGGCAAGGCCAATGTGGTAGCTGATGCCTTGAGTAGACTGCCGTGTCAGTTGAATTCCATGATCGCAATAGAGCAACCCAGCCTGTTTCAAGAGTTTGAGCAGTTTGGACTGGAGCTAGTTAGTGAAGGATTCCTAGCCAGCATTGAGCTCCAGCCCACCTTGATTAGCCAGATCAAAGAAGCCCAGAAAGGAAATGCCAGCATTGATGGAATCAAGAGTCAAATAGCTGCAGGAAAGGCACCGGGATTCACCGAAGATGAAGAAGGAGTGCTATGGTACAACGGACGCGTATGTGTGCCATCAGATTCAGAGTTAAAGCAAGTTATCCTGAAAGAAGCTCATGACACCCTTTACTCCATTCATCCCGGAGGAACCAAGATGTATCAAGATTTGAAGGAACAATTTTGGTGGCATGGAATGAAGAGAGAAATTGGAAGCTACATCGCCAAGTGTGATATCTGTCAACGAGTCAAAGCAGAACATCAACGACCCGCAGGATTGCTGCAACCCCTACAGATTCCCGAATGGAAGTGGGATTCTGTAGGAATGGACTTCATCACCGGACTGCCCAAATCTAGTAAAGGAAATGATTCTATTTGGGTAGTGGTCGACAGACTGACCAAGGTAGCCCATTTCATCCCCGTCAAGACCACCTATCAAGGACCCAGACTCGCAGAGTTGTATATCTCAAGGATAGTCAGCCTGCACGGAACCCCAATGTCAATAGTATCCGATAGAGGATCGCAGTTCACCTCCAGATTCTGGCAGAAAGTACATGAAGGACTAGGAACCCGGCTGAATTTCAGCACAGCCTATCACCCGCAGACTGATGGACAGACTAAACGAGTCAATCAGATACTGGAAGATATGTTGAGAGCATGTGTGCTGGAATATGGATCCAAGTGGGAAGACTGCTTGCCGTACGCAGAATTCTCGTACAACAACAGCTATCAAGCCAGTTTGCAAATGGCCCCCTTTGAAGCACTGTACGGAAGGAAGTGTCGTACCCCTCTGAATTGGTCGGAAGTCGGAGAGAGTCAAGTTTTTGGACCAGATATTCTCTGCGAAGCTGAAGAGAAGGTACACAAGATCCGTGAATACCTCAAGATAGCCCAATCCAGACAGAAGAGCTACGCCAACAAGAGACGCCGAGAGATGACCTTCGAGATCGGAGATTTCGTGTATCTCAAAGTGTCCCCCCTTAAAGGAATGCAGAGATTCCAATTAAGAGGAAAGCTTGCACCTCGATATGTCGGACCCTTCAAAGTCCCGAGTCGTCGAGGAGAAGTGTCTTATCAACAAGAGTTACCGGAAGAAATGTCAGCGGTACACAATGTGTTTCACATCTCCTTACTCCGAAAATGCCTGGAAGTGCCGGAGACGACTGAGGTTTTCAAGAACATCGATCACCGAGTTGTGGATATCAACTCAGACTTGACCTATCACGAAGTACCTATTCGCATCTTAGAAGAAGCTTTCAGAACCACCCGCACCAGGAGTATCAAGTTTCTGAAGATCCAATGGATTAACCATACCGAAGAAGAAGCCACTTGGGAGCGAGAAGACTTCATGAGGACTGAATACCCAGATCTCTTTAGTACCTAATTTTCTTTAAGATCTCGGGACGAGATCTTTTGTAAGGGGGAAGGGTTTGTAACATCCCAAGTTTAAACTCAATAAAGAAAAGAAATTCAATTACTCAAATTTTGGAAATAATAAAAACTTTTCCTTACATACAGTGCTATGCATAAGTGTTCATGCATTCTTGTATGCCATTGCCATGATGAGTGTTTGTTTGTTGTTCTAATGTGCTTAAACCCTAACACATGATCATAAAACCCTAATTTGAGAGAAATAAGAAAAATAGAAAAGAATCCTATTTTCCCTCTCATACACATTAGGCCAATTATGCAAATCATCAAACAAGACCTCAATTGCTTGTGCCATTGCTTGTGAAACACTTATATATCAATAACAAACACTTTTGCATCCAAGAAACACAAATCAAATCAAAAGAAAAATCAGAATTCAATTACATGTGATAATGGTCACCTTGTCACTTTTTAACATCATGCCTACTTTGCACCCCTGGTTTGGAATATTCTTAAACCAAACTTGGCCAACTCTTTCCACCTCATCCAAGACCATGTCAAGGTGAACCATTTTGATGTTGACCACTAAGGTTGACTCTGCCTAGGTTGACCAGAATAGAGGAGACAAGATGCAACCATAAAGAAAAGTGAAGATCATACACATTTTGAAATCTTGCAAACCAGCACCAAATTGACCACCACCACCACCATTCCACTCCTTTAATTATATAAATGAACTTCACCAAAAAGAATTTCAAAATTTGAACAAAAGTTTCATGCGGCCATTGTGTCGAACACATGGCAGGCAACATTTCAGTTTTGACACACACCTTAATACCCACCAGATTTTTGCCTAAACCCCTTTCCAACTTGTTGATCATTGCTCCTCTATGACCTCTGCATCAACACCACTACTTGCTTTGGCTGATTAAAGTGAGGAGATGGCAAAACAAAGGCCATGCCGTGCACATGCCGGCCACCTTGCCCTCTCTTTCTCTGATCACTCTCTCTCACAAAATCCTTGTCGAGTACACTCTCCTGGCAATGTTGATCATCACCATGCACGGCTTGGGCTCGCGCGAAGCTGGCATTGGCCAGACAACACGCGCCCAGGACCATGCCAGTGCATGCCCAGGCATGCCAGTCGGCGTGATCACCACGCCCTGGACGCGCCAGAGCGTGGCAATGCCCCATCGCCTCAGTACCTCCCTGCATCCCTACCTCTGCGTCGAGCAACGCCTCCCTCTCCTCTAGCTACTAGACACGCTCCAGAGCGAGCAGAAGCAACATCGCCATCGTCCTCGTCGGAATCTCGCCGCCAGTACCGTAGCACTCAATATAGGCTCCTGATCGATCCCGTCCACCTTTTTCAGCGCCGAAAGCAGGTTGAGCATCGCCATGCCGTCGCCCATCGATTGCCGTCCTTCACTTGCCCCTTCGAGCGCCGGAGACGCCGCGCCATGGACGACCCTTCTTAGCACCCGTGGCACCTCCATGACCCTATAAATACAGCACTCCCGCATCTCCATCCTTCACACCATCCAGCTCTCCTCCCTTCCCTGCTTCTCCTCGATCCATTAGCTAGCTCAATCATCGCCGGAGTCGTCGCAATTTGAAGATCGGAGCCGCCAGTACCCGCAGGTCGCCGCCGTCGATTGGAGCCTCCCCAAGCGCTGCCACCTGTACCTATCGACTCGCCGTCCTCGCCAACATCGCCGCGCACCTCGCCGCCGACCGCCGGATCCTTGGTATGCCCTCCGACCCCCTAGGCTCGCCGCCAGAGCTTCGGGTTCTCGCTGGAGAAGACGACAATCGTGCACCGCACGATCGCGTTCTAATCCAACGCTTCTCAGCGCGCGTACCGCTTCGCTAGTTACAGAGCCGCTGACGAGTGGACCCCTCCTCGTCAGGCAGCCCACTCGCGCTGGCCGTGTTGCTGGGCTGGGTTTCTGTGTTTATTTCGTTTCGGCCCGTTAAGCTTTTCCCGCGCGGCCCAAATTTTCAAATCTGGATTAATTCGTTTAACTCAAATTCAATACTGATGTCAACTTTAAATTTGAATAGTTTCAAATCTACTGCACCAAGTTTAGCAAACTTTATATTTTTGGAAAGCCCATGAAATTATCTAAACACTCTCACTGGTCTCACCCTCAATTTTATAGTAGAATTCAAATAGTAAAAATGACAAGGCAGGGACTTTTCAAACTTTAAACTTTATTTAAAATTCAACCATAATTGATTTTGAGTTGATTCCAACTCTCATAAATCACATTTGATATAATCTAATTGATTATGCAAAAAGATAGCCAAGTTGTTTGTATGATCATGGACTAGATCAAAATAATGGTTATGGAGCCATTTCTAGTCCATTTAACTCATTTAAATTTAAATTGTTTAAATGGTATGAGAGCTACTCTCTCATTTAAATCTTGATCCTAAGTAATTCAATGAGAGGTAATGACCTTAGTATAATGAACCTCACATTCTATTACTTAGTGATTTTAAATCATTGCCATGCTATTCTTAAAATGCATGAGGTGTAGCACCTCATTTAAATTATACTCCCACATAATAGATATGAAATGTTGACCTTGGTCAACCTATATTTCATACCTTATTATTATTTGAGGAGATTAAATCTTAATAGGATTTAATGAGAGGAAATTATTTTCTCCAAAGAATTAATTAGCAAATCAAATCAATAATTGTAATGAGAGGAAATTATTTTTCTCTTAAATAAGAAAACCAAGTAAATCACCATGCTATGAATGATGTGATGCTAGAATAAGTTTGTGTGAACCTTTGGTGTGTTTAGTCTAGCATGTAAGTTTGGTTTGGTGATTGTATACCTCGTATTCGTGTATAGACGCTAGTAACGAGGAATATCAAGAGGAGAAAGCCTACTCTCAGGAGGAGGAGGAAAACTTTGACCACTACCCTGCTCAAGGCAAGCTAATATTCTCGCCAACCACCCTAACGCAAAGCTCTACAAGAGAAAGGCACCATCACACTTTATTTTATGTCTTATCAACCTATCCCATGTTTTTACTTTGCAATTACTTTGCTTATTGTATTTCAAAGTTTACTTTTGATTTATGATTCCCCTGGGTCTAGAGTAGAACAAGAGCATCAAAGTTAGCATAGAGCAAATCAAAGCTAGATAGCACCCCCCATGAACTAGTTGCTATTGCTAACTAAATAAAATTGACTACTCTAGATGGGAACATGTGAAATGAAATGACTTGGAAAGATTTGAAGGTGAAGGTGACATGGATGACTTGGTGAATTTTAATGAAAACTGATGATAGGGTTTGAATGCGATACCTTTCCAATTATACAAGTACCCCCACAATACCTGATTATGGGTAGGGCTTAACTAGAAATTTGTGTATCTTAGTATGGGTTCCCTCTAAACAAGCATCATAGGGGTTATGCCGAGGCTGCCTCCGTTAAAAGTGAAATGATGTGAATATGAGGTGAATGTACGACCCAAGCCCTGTACAGTTCCCGGGTTGACGGTTTGTTTTCACCGGGAGGCCAAGCTCATGGGGAGAGGTGCCTATAATAGGGTGTATAAGTGAAAGGTTAAGGTTGATGATCCGCGTACTGAGTTACGATGATTCGGGGTTATCCTCGACGGATGTAATCAAAAGTTGTGGCACAAGAGTACAACCTCTGCAGAGTGTTAAACCTATTCGATTAGCCGTGTCCACGGTTACAGACGATTGGAAAGGCCATACTATTCCGTTGTCAGAGTTTTGGTCTTGAAAGGAAATGTTGAATTGAAAGGTGATCTGACTTGAATCACAATTGAGTTGTGGGAATGACACTAATGTTCCCACTTGAGTTAGTCTAGCAAATGAAGAGTCTTAACTAAATGTTTATTGAACTAAACTGGGCTTTATGCAAATAAACCTAGAGCTTAGCACCCCTTATTTACAACTGATAAGTATTTACATTAGTATTAGTTTGCGAGTACTTTAAAGTACTCACGGCTGTGTCCCTGGCTATTCAAATGCCAGACTATGAAGAGGAGCAACAAAGATCGGGAGAACGGACAACAGGACGTCTACGATAACTAGGAGCCACTTCTAACGTCAAGCGTTGCCTGTGGAATAGATAGTCCACTACTACTTCGCTTCCGCTACGTATTGTGTTGTTGAACAATCTATTTGTGTAATATTGGATCATGAGATCTATTGTTGTAAGAGAAGTATGTGTTGTAATAAATGATGACTCTATGCTACTTAACTATTATGTCTCGCAAAAACAATCTTCCTGGGATTGCGATGTATGGCATAATAGGCATCTGGACTTAAAAATCCGGGTGTTGACAAAAGGCGTTGCCATTTTACGCCTTGATTAAGCAAGGAGAGAAGTTCGAGTGGAACGAAGAAGCAGACAGAGCCTTTGAGAACCTCAAGCGCACAATCTCAACACCTCCAATATTGGTAGCACCTAAGGAGAAGGAACCCCTCTTGTTATATATTGCAGCCACACCTCAGGTGGTTAGTACGGTACTTGTGGTCGAAAGAGAAGAAGAAGGGAAACTTCATGGAGTTCAGAGGCCAGTATATTTCATCAGCGAGGTTTTATCGCCTTCAAAACAGCGGTACCCGCACTATCAGAAGTTGGCATATGGGGTATTCACAACTGCAAGAAAGTTGCGACACTATTTTTCGGCGCATCCGATAATAGTGGTCAATGAGGCACCTTTGTCAAATATATTAAACAATCCAGAGGCTACGGGTCGTGTCTCCCTCTGGGGAATAGAACTTTCCCCTCGGGACATCACGTATGAAAAAAGAAAAGCAATAAAGTCACAGATCTTACCAGACTTCGTCGCAGAATGGATGGAGCTGCAAAGTACGGGACCTCCAGACTTGTCGAGAACATGGACCATGAACTTCGACAGGTCCAAAAGGCTAGAAGGAGCTGGAGCAGGCGTGATATTAGTATCACCTCAGGGAGATAAGTTGAAGTATGTGCTACGGATGACGTTTCCTAACGCGTCTAATAACGAGGCGGAGTACGAGGCACTCATACATGGGATGAAGATGGCGAAAGCTTGCGGCGCAACCCGGCTAAAAATATTCGGGGATTCTCAACTAGTGGCTCAACAGGTGATGAACCAGTGCGACGCAGTCAACGACAGCATGATAGCATACAAGGAGGTATACAACGAACTCGAGAAACTTTTCGATGGGTGCGAAGTGAATCATATTAGCAGACTCAGCAACGACGAAGCCGACGTTTTGGCGAACATCGGGTCGCAATGTCTGGCAATACCACCCGGCGTATTTTGGGAGGAGATAAGTGAAAGATCAACAAAGGCGAAGAAACAGCCAAAGAAAAAGGAGAAGGTCGAGAAAGCCTTGGGGGCTCCACCGGCAATAGAGGCAAGTACATCGGGAGATGACGAAGAATCACACGAGGTGATGGTGGTGCAGGTTCCTTGGATGCAGGTATATGTCGCACATATTTCAAGGAAGGAAATACCCGAGGATCCAGTAGAAGCAAGGCGAGTTATTCGACGGTCCAAGGCTTTCACCGTGGTTAAAGGTGAGCTTTATAAGCGAAGTATATCGGGCGTTTTGCAGCGATGTGTCACGCCCGAAGAAGGTCAAGTACTCTTAAGAGATGTGCATGAAGGAGTGTGCGGACACCACGCAAGCAGTCGAGCTATTGCAGCCAAGGTTTTTAGAGCAGGGTTTTACTGGCTAACAGCAATCGAAGATACAAAGGACATAGTACGTACCTGCGATGCATGCCAAAGGTTCGCCGCGAAACCTCATTCTCCGGCAGCAGAGCTGATGCCAATTCCGTTGTCGTGGCCCTTCGCTCAATGGGGTCTCGATATGGTGGGCAAATTGCATAAGGCGTGGCCAGGAGGATACGAGTATATGCTTGTAGCTGTCGACAAGTTTACCAAGTGGGTTGAGGCAAAACCAATAAACTCGCCAGACGCAGCATCGGCGGTAAAGTTCATCAAAAGTATAGTTTTTCGGTTTGGAGTTCCTCATAGCATAGTCACAGACAATGGCAGCAATTTTACCTCCAAGGAATTCAAAGCATATTGCGCAGAAGTAGGCATCAAGTTACATTTTGCGTCGGTGGCGCACCCGCAAACCAATGGTCAAGTCGAGAAAGCAAACGGCATCATCTGCAGCGGCATCAAGAAACGCCTGTTAGCACCATTGGAGAAAGCTCGACACACTTGGCCAGATGAGTTGCCTAGCATGTTATGGAGCATACGGACAACGCCCAATACAGCGACACAAGAAACTCCGTTTTTTCTGGTCCACGGAGCTGAGGCAGTGTTACCAATAGAGATAGAACACAATTCCCCGAGAGTGGCGGAATTTAATGAAGAAACCTCGAGGAAGGCACTTGAAGACGACGTGGACGCACTCGATGAAGCTAGAGATGAGGTGCTATCGAGAGTTACCAAGTATCAGCAAGACCTGAAAAACTATCACAGTCGACGTTTGCGCCCGAGATCTTTTCAAGTCGGCGACCTCGTTCTTCGGCTTACTCAGGACAGCCACGAAAAATTCGAGTCACCATGGGTGGGACCCTACATCGTTACAGAGGTGATCGCAGGAGGAGCGTACATAATAAAGGACAAGAAGACAGGGGTCGCAGAGCCAAATCCATGGAACGTGGCGCAACTTTGGCGTTTTTACGCGTAGAAGTCAAAATATAGATGCATGTAAACATACAATGTACTGAAACGCTCGCGAGTTTTCAGACGCACTCTTTTCCTTTCAGGGCACCGAGTGGGGCTGGAAGGTTTTTAATGAGGCGGGCTCGCGATGCTGCAATATAGTAAAAATATTGGTGATATACATCTTTTTCTTCTTCGACAGGCTCGGGGGCTTGCAACCCACTCGGTCTTTACAATATAGATCCAATCAATTTGCCTTGGTCGAAAAACCTCGCAAACAACATAAATATACTCGGGGGCTAAGGGAAAAAATACATAGCTTTCGGAATTTACAATATATTTCTCGCAATATACATGATATCTCTGTATTTCAGGAAAACTGTGACAGAAAGAACCTTCAATCATCTCCTAAAAGGTCATCTATGTTTACCCTCTCTTCTCCCGCAGAAGCACCCAGGGAATCCGCATAATGGCTGTCTGTGAAGTATGCAGCATCCATCCGAAGAAGATCGTCAATCATTCTTTCGGCTATGGGCGTCACCACTTCATTGATCTTGTCGACGTTCCTCTTTCGCTTCTTTAAGCGTTCGTGGCAAAGATCAAAAACGTTGGACATATCAAGCTTCGGGTAGCATATCTGGAGCATGATCATTGAAAACCTAGCACCAGCCATCAACCAAGCCTTCACAAATCCGTGAACTCGCCGAACACTTTTGAACTTGTTCATCAGTTCGGGCAGAGTTTTGGGTTGTAGGTTCCGAGGAAACATGGCGTTGTAAACCATGGCGAGTGTCTTTGTGCAGAAGTCGAGATATTCCCGAACCTGGGAAGCACGATCTTGAAATCGTACAATTTGGCGGGTCCAGTCCGGAGAAGACCAAAAACTGGAGTTGTTCTGCTGTGCAAGACGAACGAGAATCTCGATCCTCGCATCAACACGCTGGTCTTTGGCAGCAGCATTCAAGAAAGAACCTAACCATATCAAAAGACATGAGAACCGAAAAACTCGTATGCAAAGTAAGTCAAAGAACGCATGGGGTGAGACTTACCCGCCATATCCAGACTTGCGTCAGTCCGCAGGTCAAGCATGTAATTCTCTCGAGACGCAGCTTGCAAAGCCTCGGCAACGGCAGCATCTTTTAACTCTGAGGCTTCTTGAGCCTGCTGAAAAGCCATTTTTTCCCGCTCGGAAGATTTGCGCGATTGTTCCATAAAAATAAGGGATTGTTTCTTCGTGGCCTGGAGTTGCTGTCGAAGTTCAGCTATTTCTAGTTGATTTAGGTTCACGGATGAGGAGTCATCCAGCAAAACTTTGTCAGCTATACATGTGGAGTAAGAAGTTGCAGGAGAAGCGGAGGGTGGCACAGCAGCCTTAGAATAGTTATCAAATATCAACTGAAAGAAAGAAAAGGTCGACATCAATAACCAAACAGAGGATTACTCCTTTTCATTGATAAGTGGGGATATTTACAAGTGATGGTCCATTACAAAAGGTCAGCTCCTAGCGAGTCGACGAAAATAGTCGTATATCGTAAGGATATCGACATCTATCAAAAGAAAGAGGAGTAAGTTGGTCTACTTGACCTCCGGCCTGGCGGAACTGGAAGGAGTAGCTGGCTTGTATCCGAGGAAGGAGAGAATCTTCTTCGAGTGCGGTTTGGCGGCCTTGATTAGAGACTGTCATTTCTCCTTGGTCATCCTCTTCGCCTCGCCAGTTTTCGCCCAGTCGACGCTCTGCTGGGCCTCGGCAACCAAAGCTATGGTGCCTTCCACGCCGATCTTCAAGTTTTCTTTCCGGAAAGCAAGTCCAAGATCTTCCTCAGGGATGAACTGCTTGGCGAGATCGGCGAAGGCCTCCGGTTGTTTTTTCTTCGGGAAGAAGTAGGGGAAAAGGCGCGTAAACGCGGTCCGTGCATCAGCAATGCTGCGGCGCGCCAGATCCCCGTGAATTTCAAGGAGGGAAAGGGCGTCGACGAGACGGTCCCCTTCAGGCTCCTGCAATTCGAAGTCTTGACCCATTTTTCCTGCTGAAACAAAGTGCGGGTTATCAACAGATATAAGGACACATCTTGGAAGGGACTCGAGAAAAGTGCTTAGTAAACTTACTGGCGAAGCGCCAATTTTGCGACTCAAGGCGGCCGATGATAGCTTCTTCACGCGCTATCTGTTGGGCTGTCTTATCGCTTAAGGCATCTTCAGCTTGGTGGAGCCTCTTTCGAAGATCCCCAACAGAGGCAGCGTCCTCTTCGGCTTTCTTGCGAGCCTTTTCGCTTTGCTCCAGCTTGAGGGCAAGGTCATCGGCGCGCTTATTGGCCTCAGAAAGGCCCTCTGGCAAAACAAGAGGTGACAATGTTATGACAAAAAAGCAGAGGAAAACCTACTCGATGAAAAGTGGCAAGAGGAATACCTTTCAACTTATCAGCATGGTCACGGTACCCGATAAATTGGGTACCAAGACGAATAAATTCTTTCATCAAAGGCTGAAAAGTAACAAGGATGAGAAAAACGACATGGGAAAAAGTTCGACAGCAAAATAGAAATTGGGCAGAGCACTTACATCGTCCATAGGAGGAGTCGTAGAGCTACCAGTCAAAAGACTCGACTCTTTGCCTGGCTCGACCCTCGCTCTCTTCGGTGACGGGGCACGGGGGCTCGCGACAGGAGTTGGATGCCTTATATCTTGAGGAGGCGAGGTTTCATCCGTAATTGGGCGAGTCTCCGAAAGAACTAAAGTACGAGACGTGCTCGTTAGAGCAGCCACGTTAGCAAGAGGATCTTCTTCCTCCTCGCCACTATACGTCAAGAAATAGTATAAGAAACGATCAACAAGCAATATATCGGGTGCAAAATAAAGACAGGGACTTACGAGCTGACGAGGGCATCGTCGTACGGGTTGAAGGCTATTCCCTCTTCTTCGGGTGCAGTCTCCTCGACAGGAGATTTCCCCGCTTTAGAGGTGCCAGAGTCCGCGACCTCATCCATTTTCCTCTTGTTTGTCGGGGAAGCAGCAGAAGGGAGAGACTGCGTCGACTCAGAAGCTTCAGAATCAACTTCTCTTTCAGAGGAAGCCGCGGATTTGCGAGAACCCACGACTTCACTTTCAGGACGAGAAGTACCCTGGTTCTCGTCGGTGACGATGGCTCGTTCTTCGATTTCCCCGCCTTCAGGAAGGGGAGGAAGATAAGATAGAATTTGGTGCTTCTACAAGGAGCAAAGATATATCGACAAAAAAGTCAGCAATTCACCAGCACGAAATAAAAGCAAAAGAAATCAGCAAAAATAGCAGTCGACAAATGTTAAAAATTCGGAAGGACAAAAAGTTTACCTTGGGGAGGGCGTTGGTGCCGCTATACGGCTCCACGCGACAGGAGGATGGAACGACGTCTTTTTTGCTGAGTGATGAGATTTTTCGGACAAGCTTCTCCAAATCTTTTACTGACAAATCCTTGGAGAAACGGTCCACGTCTTTGGCGCCAGAATACATCCATAGAGGGTTCTTGCGAGCCTGAAGAGGCTGCAACCTAATCCTAAGGAAGTATGCAGTAATCTGAATACCCGACAGTTCTTTGCCGCGGGCATTCTGGAGTTCGTGGATTCGCTTCATCAGCGCTTCTGTCGCTGTTTTTTCTTCATCCGAAGCTTCAGCGTCCCACGAGTGACGACGAAAGATTTTCTCGGCGCCGTCAAAAGGAGCGACATTGTACTCTTGCGAGTCGTTATGCTCTTCATGGATGTAAAGCCATCTTCTGCGCCACCCTTGAACAGAGTCAGGGAATTTGACATCGAAATATTTGACATCTGGGCGGACGCATATAACTACACCACGTACATTATAGGCGGTGGTGTGGGAGCTGTTGCGGCGGACAAGGAATATGCGTTTCCACAGGCCCCAGTTGGGAGGGGTCCCAAGAAAGCATTCGCAAAGGGTGATGAAGATAGATATGTGAAGGATGGAATTGGGGGTGAGATGATGAAGTTGCAGGCCGTAAACAAAGAGTAATCCACGAAGAAATTCGTGGATTGGAGTAGCTAAACCGCGGATGAGATGGTCGACAAAGGTTACCCGGTATCCAATGCGCGGCGTGGGGTAGCTCTCCTCGCCGGGGAAGATCAGCGTCTTCTCCTGCTTCATAAACCCGAGCTTCTTGAGCAGGTTCACGTCCTGGTTGGAGATCCTAGATCTCTCCCACTCGGAAAGCTGCAGATCTTACGTCGCCATGGATGAGGTGTGTTTGGTGAGCCTGGACCGCGGCGGCATTCAGTGGAATCGACTGCGGTAGGAAAGCAAGCACGGGCGCAGGAGCGTTTTTGGCAAGAGGGATTTTGGAAAGAGATGGAGCAGAGGTGCGGCGCAGCGAAGGGGAGAACGGAGGAAGAAGAAGGTCCTTTATACACAACTTGCGAATCGGCGCACCGTTGGATGCAGCAGTAATGGACTTGATGCTTCACACGTGGCTCAAAGGGGTAAAAACGTATTTTCACTGTGAAGGAACTGGACAGGCGCTGCAGTGCGCGTGCCAGAAAAAGCGGAGGACGTGTGTCCCCCACTTGCGTAACGTGTCAAACTGCTGGAGATTTTGGGTCCACAAGCCAGTGACAGGACAGAACTCGCGTTCTCCCGATACGACGGTCGTGGCTATCGTCAGCACTGATGTCACTTTAAAAGAGAGAAATTTAGACTGTGTTGTTCTGAAGATTGGCGACAGAGATGGATTTATGATAACTTCGTGAGCTTTTGATCAAATACAAGTTTTTGATCAAATGCTCGGGGGCTACTTTTGAAAGAAGGAAACCTCGAGTATGGCAAGAAAGAAAAGGCGAGAGCCTATGATCAAATACAAGCATTTGTTCATATGCTCGGGGGCTACTCCCATCGGGAGCGCTGGTCGCGCACCCGATAAAAATGGAAGCACTGGAAAAAGTCGACAACATAGCAATTGCTATACTGCAAAGGTGAGCCTACAACCAAGTACAAGCACTTGGCTGTAGCCTCGGGGGCTACTCCCATCGGGAGCGCTGGTCGCGCACCCGATAAAGATAAGACGAGCAGAAGAAATGACAATATAGCGACAAAGCTGTTAAAAAGGTGAGCCTACAACAAAGTGCAAGCACTTGGCTGTAGCCTCGGGGGCTACTCCCATCGGGAACGCTGTTCGCGTGCCCGATGAAATTCAAGAAATCTTGGCGAGCATATTTCGAGTTATCAAAATAACTCTTCATATACTCCCATCGGGAGGACAAGATAACAATATACAAGTCATCCGTTGACTCGAATTAATGTGCTATTCCAGCAGCCGAAAAAGGCACTCGACAATATATTCTCAGAGCGCTTCAGTCGCGAATTAATCTCTGAATGCCGCAAAACTTTGTGAAGGTAAGTCCCCAGGATCTGTCCTGTGCGGCGTGGCACCGCCTCTGACGGCGTTTTGCTACTTTTTCAGTATCAGCAGATACGAAGAAAAATCCTAACGGACGCGTTAGGTACCCGATAAAACATAAACTGGGGTTCAGCATATGGTAAGACCTTAAGCGGCGCATGTTGAACTTACACCAGTTTCCCGAGATCATGTCCGGGGACTTGATCTTGAAGTAGGTTTTTGCGGATTGCCACGAGAGCAGTTAACTGGTACCTGATCCGTCAGATGAACCAGCCCCAACTACCATTATCCCTGTACAACATATGGCTGATATAAAATAATTTGGAAAAATTATGTGTTATTATAATGATGGAGATTTTCCCTGATTCTTCGATTCAAGAAAAATCTCGGGGGCTACTGACATAGGCATCCCCAATGGGCCTGCCAGAGAAGGTACCCGGGGTTTTCTGAAGGCCCATGACCCGAAGATTGTAAAGTCCGGAAGCCCAGTTAGGGGAGAGTTTGGAAAGATAGAATTGTATTAGGAATATCGACTTGTAACTACTACGGGATGGACTCAGATTGTCTCCGAAACTCTGTAACTTGTTTGTCACGAAACCCTCGGCTCCGCCTCCTATATAAGGGGGGTCGAGGGACGAAGAAGGGATCGATTCATTGTCAACATAACCCTAGTTTTTCTAGCAGTCGAGTACCTTTTCCGGCTGAAACCCTCGAGATCTACTTGCCCTCTACTTCCGCTAAAACCCTAGTCTACAATCCGTAGACATTGACAAGTTAATACCTTGTCACTGGGATACTACTTAAGAATAGAAGCACAGTCTGGAAGGGTATCGAAGATGAATTGCATGTATCGCTGTCTCTCTTTCCCCTCCTCCTTCCGTCTCTGTAAACTTCATCCTACTGCAGCAATATAGCTGAATCAGATCTAAAGCCGTTTGGTGTGTTGCCATCTAGCTTAGACCATAACACAGATGTAACCGAAGTCGGATCAACCTCCATATCTGTAGTTGGAACTGAAGCTTTAGTCGGAACCAAAGCCAAAGCCAGATTGACCGCAGATATGACCGAAGCCGGATCAACTGACTTTCCTTTAGTCGGAACCGAAGCTGGGTTAGATTCCACCGGTGCGACCAGGCTGGTTTTCTTAGGCACATAAACTTGAGAAAGTATTATTGGATGGATAACTTCGAAGTGCTCATCACTTAGATGCTCAGCTTCCTTCTCTGCCTTGTCTTGATTCCTCATCCTTTGCAACTTCCTCTTTTGTGTCTTCGTTAAGCCAGGAGAGCACCACACGGGCTGACTATACTTCAGATCAATTGGCTTCCTCTCCTTGGGCGGAGCAGGTCCTTTGCTAGAGCTAGCTTTATGATCATTAACCGTGGGTTTTGGCGCGATTGTAAGAATCGACCCCTTGCTAGCCGGATTGTTGGTTGCAATCGGCTGCATAACACTAATCACCTGCGTTCCGACAGTTACCGAGATGGTATTCGCGCTAGCATGATTTCTTTCTGCCTTGGCCGGTGTAGCACGCGCATGACTTGTTTCCGCCTTGGCTACTGCAGCACTTGGTGATTTAGCACGCCAAGTTTCTTGCACGCTATGTACTTTTCTAGGAAAAACAAGAAGGCTTTGCACAGGCTGCTGAATCTCCTTTCCTTTTGAATCGTTTGTCAGAAACATCCCCCTTGGCACTGATGCCCCCAGTTTAACTGGCCTGAAATTCCGACTATGATCTTCCCCTGAATGTGAGCTTGGACGTTTTCTGTAGTATGACCGATTAGAGTTAAAACCGGCCTTCTATCGTGAGTACTTGGAGAACAACATATCAAAAGTTGGCTTGCCACCTCTAGGTCGGATATTTTCCGCCTTAGGCCTAGACTCGGAATTATTTGTCTTCCATCTGCCAACTTCTGGACTTTTTGGCTTGATGAACCTTGATGGTGATCTTGATAGTCTCCTTGCCATTGGGTTTCCGGCTAAGCACTATCTCCCTTGCCAAGACTTTGTCCTTCTCCTTGCTGGTCCTGGGTTCACCAACAACAACGTTATCTTTGTTAGCGGATCCAGCCGCCTCTGGCTGAATGAGCACCTTCTTCCCCTGCAGATCTAGCGCGTTCATTGGGAACGGTTGTTGATCAATTGCCATACCAACAAAAATCAATCGTCCTTCGCTGATGGCCGATTGGATCTGTCGACGGAAGACATTACATTCATTAGTTGCATGAGAATAAGAATGGTGTTATTTGCAATAAGCCCGCCACCTTAATTTATCAGCCGGCGGTATGACATGGCTAAGCTTGATGATTCTATCTTTCAACAAGGCATCAAATATTTTGTCACATTTGCCTACGTCGAAACTACAGTTAAATTTTTCATCCCGATTCTTACGAGTCGGCTTTAGATCTTCACACACATGCGGTTTGGCCTTGGCTGGCCAAACAAACTCAGCAGCATATACATCGGCTTCCTCGTCTAAGTCGGAATTATTTCCGACTAAATTTATCCAATTTTGACTCATCCGATGCGTCTCTTTACTCTCATTAGCCCGGCTTTCGTGAGCCAGAGCTCTCTGCAAGACTTGGCCAACTATTAGAAAATCAAATCCTTCTAGCTTCTCCTTGAGATGTGACCTCAAGCCACTAAGTACCAAGTCAGCCATGTCCTTTTCAGTTATAACCGGACTATAACATCTGTTCTTGGTATCCCTAAAGCGCTTGACATAATCAGTGGCCGATTCATCATGTTTCTGCCTAACCGATGTAAGATGGGATAACTTCAACTTATTCTCACCTGTATAAAAATGTTCATGGAATTTTTTCTCTAGATGATACCAGGTTATAGCGGATCCAAGAGCTAAAGCCGTAAACCATGAAAATGCAGTACCAGTCAAAGACAAAGGAAACAAGCGCACTTTAATAGGATCACTATTTCCGGCTTCTCCTAGTTGCACAAGATATTGACTTATATGTTCCCAAGTTGTCTTATTGTCTACCCCGTTAAACTTGATAAAATTAGGAACCCAAAAACCTTGGGGGTAAGGCACCATGTCAAAATAATCTGGGTAAGGTTTCCGGTAAAGGATGTGAGTAGGCTTTGGTTCTATGCCAAAGTTCTCATACATCATTTTTTTGCATCTCAGCTCTAAATTTCTCCAAACCTTCGTCCGAGTTGGCCGAAGATCTGTTTGGTGTTGGGGCTAAGGCGGAATTATAAGTCGGAGCCATGCCGGTCACCACAAGGTTAGTCGGATCCGACTGGGTTGCCGGATACGGGATATGGGTTCCATATAAGGTGGATTGACGATCATCTACCGATTCTGACTCAGCAAAGGATTCATCGGTGGAACCGATGGTCCGGAACTGAGGCTTGCCGCGTTAGCACCTTGATTACTTGTTGTATTTTTACTAGCATTAACATACTCGGCCGCCACTTTATAAACTTGTTGATTCGAATCACTAATGCGCAGATCTATAGCAGCTAACTGATTGGAAGAAAACATACTAGTACTTACAGAGGTATCGTCCAACAAAGGTGTGAGCCTGACCTTGCTGGTGGAAGTGATGGAGCCTTGACGATCCTTTGTGAAAGTCGCTAGGAATGCCTTCTGATCTTCTTCTTCTTTCTTTCTCTGCAACTCTTCAAGGTCTTTCTCTTGCTTCTTACGAAGCGCATCGATCTCACCTTGTCATCGGATCTTGATCGCCTCAAAGGCTTGGCGTTGATCTTCTGAAAGTTCATCAAAGGCGGGCCGTATGATATTTTTGGGAGTCACGTCTGCAGGATTCGGGATCCCATAACCGGCCATTGTTGTCCAATTTAAGATCAATTTCCCTAGCAGAGTCGCCAAAAAGTGTGTTGGGCCTGAAAGTTTCCGCCTAGATGCTGGACCATAGAATTTCCTGCTAGGCTGAAAAACTGCTGCCTCGATGCTAGGGCGGAAGCATTCCATCTTACGCTGGCACGTCCTTGTGCACCCTCGATGCTGGGGGCGATACGCCTCAACTCGCGTCGAAGGAGGCTGGCCGGAAGCGCGATACGCAAGACAATCCGGCTAGCGGTTTTGAGACCCAAAGCCCCGGTTCCTCGGGAGGGACCCCGTCAGAGGTTCTAGCGACTATGGACTGAACTTGGCCAGATTTGACCGGTCCAAGCTCGGCTATCGATCTCAGGCAAAATCTACGCGAAGTCGCCGAAGAACGGAAGCAGGAACAAGGGTTTGAGGAAAAAAGTAGATGTATTGATGTTTGTCGATTGTTTGTTTGATTTCAATTGGCCGTCACCTCTTACATATATATATGAGGAGGCTGGACTTTCCATGCAAGTTTTGGACAGCTCTTTACATGTTTCGTACAAGAAAAGGACTTCTAATTTCCGTCCAATTACCCTAGATTTACCCTAAGTCGGATAGAATCCAGACACAACTACACTTCTGTCCTGCTTCTTGTCTTGGCTCTGGAGATTGCTTTGTACTCGAATGGAGATACTTCAAAAGGAAAATTTGTGCATCTCGAAGAGACGAACAACTCTTGTGTCGATCACTTTTCCATCTAAGGCCATCTTGATGCGTCTCCGAGCCCAACTTTGGCTTCAGGTTGGATCCGTCAGGTAGAATGTTACCTGGATCTTGTGAAGGTTCTGCGCCTCGCAAGGTATGTCAGAACCCGATGAACCCAAAAGGAAATTTGTACATCTTGATGATACAAACAACTTTCGTGTTGAGCATTGTCTCATCCAGGGTCGTCTTGATGCATCTGCAAGCACATCTTCAATTTCAGGTCGAATCCATCAGGCGAAAAACTTGCTGGATCTTATTAGGTCTCTGTGGGTCGCATCGTAGGTCGGATCCAGATGACTCCAAAAGTAAATTGTACGTTTCGACGATACGAACAACTTTCATGTTGGGTATTTTTTCATATGAGGTCATCTTGAGGACATTCCGACTAACTTCTTCATATGTTGTTGTCCAGGTGTCTCCAACCTCCCTCTGAGCCAAGTTGGCAAACTTTCCGCCTTAGACCTAGAGTGCCCAAATTCCGACTTAAGTAATTTGGCCTTCATCCTCCATGATTATAAGGTGATGGATCCGCCATGAATCCACTTAAGGACTGAGGTAGCCAAAGATCCGACTAAATAACAAGGGTGACCACACGGATCCACCTAGTGAAAAATGGTCATGGATCCACCTTGCAACTAATAGGGCCATAGATCCACCTTCGGACCAAAGTTACCATGGATCCACCTAAGGACTGAGGTGGCTACGGATCCGACTAATCCATCTAGCTTCTTCAGCTTGAACGGTTTCGGCTTGATTTGGTCGACAGGAGGAAAAAAATTGGTGCTAACACTTGCGGTCCCTCTAGAGATTAAGAATACGGTTTTCCCCAAAGTTTCTATCCACCTTCTCATTTTCCCGTCACATTTTCCCTTCCACCCTACAGTTCCTAGAGCTTGTGTGTGGATTCTAATGAATTCTGATTTGTTTTAAGTTAAAGATATCAAGTCCTCCTTTTCTCCCGTGCTACAGTTCCCTGAGGCAAAAAGGGAGGCGACTAGGTTCTCGTCGTTCTCCACCGCCTAGATCCCAGGTTCCCCTCCTCTCCGCTTGTCGCTCCAGCGGTGGGAGAGGAAAGGAACCACGAATTCTCATGCTTGGCATGTAGATAGGTGTAGATTTGGTGTTTGGGGTGGTGTCACTTTGGTGGTGGCAGCGTCGGCACGTCCAATAAGGGTGACAGAGTTCCATCCCTATCTCAGCGTTGCTCGCAGCGGCGTCGAGGAGCTCGTCGGCGTTTGGTTTCTAGGGGCAGTCGGTGTGGTGGCAACGGCAGCTGCATTCTGGATTTTGGTCCTCACGCTCCTTCCCCTCTTTGATGGCGGTTGCTCCATCGCCATCGAGGAGTTGTGGACGCTTTTGTAGAGGGGTCTTTGTCGTGGTATTGTCACGGCATATGCCATGGGGTGGCTTAAGTCGAGTGGTTCCGGCCTTGGCCTACGGTGGTCTCTGGATGCGGGATGAGCATGAGCGATGCAGCGACGTACCCAGGTTCGGGGCCCTCGTGTGGAGGTAATACCCCTACTCCTTCTCTAGAGTGTATATGACATATGGGATAGTACAATGGTGCTCCTTGAGCTGTATCCGGCTTGAGAGAGGGCTCGAGGTAGACGAAGGCCTCTCTCCCGAGCGGTTCTAGTATGAATGAGTAATTATGGATCGATCAGTCCTCCGTCCGTCCGTTTCCTCGTGCAGGAGGGAGTAGTGTGGCTTATATAGAGCCTGGAACAATTACATAGAAGTCCCTATAGCCTATGGTGCTAGCTCCGCCGGCTCCGGATCCTTCGCGCCTTCCCGAGGCGCCGTGCCGCCCGGCTGTTGGCCCTATCATGTCCTTCCTGTCGCGGCTGGCGGGGACAGGACGTGCCGAGCGCATGTCGCAGGCGAATCTAGCTTGCGGCCGTAGGCTACGGCCGCCAGCTAGCGCCGCCCGTAGCCTGCGGCACCCGGAGAAGCCAGGCCATGATGGCCTATCCAGACGCGGGCCACTGTTGCTCTGCAGTGCTCCCTGATCTGCGGGATTTGATGTCCTCGATGGACTGCTGGACCTGGATGCCCTTCCCGGAGCCTTCTCCTGCAAGGATCACCAGCTTTGAGCCAGTCGGGGAAAGATGAACCAAACCGGATATGACATGTAGAAGCCAGCCCGGACCATGACGCAGCCGGCCATGATCCAGCCAGCGTAGACCTGGTTCCAGTCGGCCCACAGGGTAGCCGGCCACGGCTCCAGCCGGCTGCTCCTCAGCCGGCCTTTGCCGCGGGCCAGTAGGCCCTGAGCCGACCGTTCCCAGTCTCTTGCCATACCCGGGGTCTTCCCCCCGACATTAGCACCTGAAGCTGGCAAGGCCCTGCGTAGAGAAGGGCCTGGGCAGGTTTTTCCTGGCCGTTCGTTGTTGATCTCATGGATCTTGCTGAAAAGCAGTTGAAGGGGCTGGCTAGGAGTTTTTTCTGGCCGGCTGCACCCTTTCCAGCTTGCATCGTCCGGATGTTCTTGAGCCGGATGCTGGTTCGGTTTTGCAAATTTTCTTCGTGCAAGTGCTGGAGATGTTTCCATCTTGATTGAGTAGGCGCCGGCTGTTGTCAAAGCAACGTGGCCGGCTTCGGCTGGCTGCTCCGAATTCAGCACCATCTCGAGGCGCGGGCCATGACTTGACCGGCTCTGCCGAGATTCTCTGGGCCCGGCCCAACATGTGGTCACATCGCTGTCGGCCTGGGATCTTCTGCGGTGAGGGCTGACGTGGCCTCCGGAAAAACCGCCGGCTCAGAGCAGTTACCGGTAACACACGGAGTTAGTGGGGATCGTGGGCGCAGTTAATCCCACATCGGCGCCCACGGCCCCCCTTGCCGGCCTCCATAAATAGGGGCGTGGGAGGCTCCGAGGCGCCCCCTGCTCGCTTCTTCTTCTTCCTTCGCACTTCTCTGCGCGTCTCTCTCTCTTCCTCCTCAGTTTCTCCGCGCGGCACTCTTCCACCGGTGAACTCCGGTGAGAACTTGCGCCCACCAAGATGAATTGGGGATACAGCCACAAGCCGACTGACCCGGAGGCCGAGGTCAACCTGCTGCTGGACTTCCTGCAGACCTGCGTCACGCGGGACCTGCTGACGGCTGCGGACCTCCTCTGCACCTTCACCAGCCGGCGGGTGCTGCCGCTGCAGCGGCGATCCCACAATATCGGCCACATGAGCGGCCGGTTTGACCCGACCCGGACGTCCAAGGTGGAGCTCACCGGCGAGGGCATGGCCAGCTGGGTGAACTTCATCTCCAACGCCCGGCTCCCGGACGACTGGCAGTGGGGGATGGAGCCCTTCAGCCGGCACGATGCTCCGGCTGTGGTAAGTCTTCGGTACTTTGGCCGGCTTGCCGGCATGCAGCTGCCTTTTCCTTTGCTTTGTTTAGCTGTGATAGCTTCGTTGTTTCTGCCGGTTGCAGAACTTCCCGCGGATGCTCGTCGAGGACGGCAATCTGGCGGAGAAGGTGTGGGAAGCCGACCATGCCGACCCGGCGGACCGGGCAGCCGGCGAGGACGAGAACCCGGACGCCGCCCATCAAGCCGTCGAGGGGCAAGGTGAGCCTTCTTCGCCCCCGCAGCCGGAGGAGGAGGAGGTTGCCGTTGTGGGGCTGCTCCATGTGGCTCCCTTGGCCGCGGTGCCTCCAGCGGCCGACGCAGGGTAGCCGAGCCGGGGGCGGAAGAGGTCCACCGCGCAGGTGGAGGCCGCGCTGAAGAAGCTGCGCCGGCTGCAACCGAAGCAGGTCCCGAAGGCGGCCGGGTGAGTTTTTCTTCTCCGACTTTGTTTGATTCCTTTTCTTTCCCTTCATTTTCACATCTTTGTGAGTTTCTTATTTGCTTTCTTGTTGTTTCTCTGGCGTAGGGCCCCCATTAAGTTCAAGGGCGCGGGGGGCAGCTCGGCTTCTGGCACCATTTCGCCGCCACCTGTTCCGCCACGGGCAAGGAGGGAGCCGACCCCGCAGCCTCCAGCTCAGGAGCGGGCACGCTCGCCACCGGTCTTCCCGCTGTCCTCTGTGGGAGCGGGGACTTCGTCTTCTGCACCGCCCCCAGCCAGCTCCGGCTTCGGCTCCCGAGACGAGCCGGCTCGCTGTACCAGCCAGCCGACGATCGGCGATCTTCTGTAGCGCCGCCGGCCTGAGGTGCCGCCGACTGGGGCAGGTAGGGCCGCGCTTGGAGCTAGTGCCGGCTCGGGCCCAAGGGTGACGATGCCGCCACCGGAGCCCATGGTTACCTCTGCCCCGGCGGGCCAGGCTGTGCCGCCTCCAGCTTCGGAGCCGGCCAGGGATGAGCCGGCGCGCTCGGCCAGCGCAGACGCCAGGGTGCTGGTCAAGGCCAAGGGCCCAGCGAAGGAGTCTCAGGGGTCTTCGCAGCCGCTGGTGAGCCTGCACGTGGCTCCGGCCGCTAGTCTGGCGCACGTTGTCTCCGCCTCTGACTCCAGCTTGGGCTCCGTGGGCACCATGGAGAAGGAGTGGCGCGATGCCGACGGCCACGAGGTGACGAGCCGAGAGGGCCGGGAGGGAGTGACTTCCATGGAGATGTTCTTCTCCGACTTCCGCACCCTCATCACCACCTCCGCCTCTGAAGCCGACAACCGCCTCAAGCGGGTTGAGAAGGTTGCCAAGGTGAGCTTCTGACTTTGTTTTTGCAATTGGTATATCACTTGTAGCCCTCCGAGGCACGGGCCGGCTTCTGTGGAGCCGGCCAGGGTTTCACCCTTTGCTAACTTTGTTCTTTTTGTTTAGACGGTCACCGACAAGCGGGCCAACTTGTACAACCGGCTCGTGGCCAGCTACCACAAGGCCAAGATCGAGCGTGCCGAGATGGCGCGCGAGCTGGAGGCCGCCCGAGGTACGTCTCTTTTACTTCTGCCTTGAACTTTCTCTTTTTCTTGTTTCGGCCGGCTGACGCCTTGGTTTTGCCGGCTTGCAGCTGTCGCCGCCCAGGTTCCCTAGCTGCAGGAGGAGCTCCGGCTCTCGCGTGCTCAGTGCACCGCGAGCCAGGAGATGGCCAAGACTCTGGCTGCCCAGGCCAAGGAGACCGAGGGGGAGCTGGCGCGCCTGCGCCGGCTAGAGGCCAACCGTCTGACCGAGCTCGAGGCTGCTAAGCGCGTCGAGCAGGAGAAGGTGGACGACCTGAACCGGCGCCTGGGCGAGGTGAATGAGCGGTGCCAGAAGCTGAGCAGCGACATGGCCGTCCAGTCCAAGGTGCTCTCCGAGACATCCTAGCACTGGGTCAACGAGATCAGCGCACTGGACCGTGGCTTGGCAGGTATTTTCGCCCTTCCCTTGCCGGCTTCCGGCTGGTGGCAGGCGGCAATCGTTTTGCCGGTTGGCTCCAGGCTGATTTGAACTTCGAATTTTTTCATTTCTGTCCTTTCCCTGGCTTCCGGCTGTGACTGGTGGCAGGGCTCTGCCGGCTGCTTTCAGCCGAATACACAGGTTTCTTATGCTTTTTCTTCTTCTTCGATGTTTCAGCTGGCTTCCCCGAGACTCAGGAGGAGGCGCTGGCGGCTGCGGGCAGGGAGCGGGAGGCGCGCCGGCAAGCCGGCGAGGTTGGCTCCTCGTACTTCAGCATGGATGACCACCTGGCTGCCATGCAGGCCCGGATCACGCCTATCACCATGCTGGGATATGAGCTCCGGCAAGCGGCTGAGGAGCTTTACCGGCTGCTGTGGCCGACTGAAACGCTGCCCGGCGAGATCGCCAACTTGGTGAAGTGGCTCGAGAACGCCCCCGACCGCCTGCTGGACTGGAAGGAGTCCGCCGCCCGCGCTGGCGCCGACATGGCCCTTTCCTTTGTACTCTCTTGGTAGGAGGAGGTTTCCTTGGATCTGCTGGAGAGTCATCGAGCCGGCGTGGAAGACACGCTGAGCGCGGAGGACAAGACCAGCCGGCTTGCGCGGGCCTGCGCCATCGCCGACTACATCGACTCTTCCGTCTTCATCAACGACCCCGACCTTCCCGAAGAGGGGCCGGGAGAGGATGAAGAGATGGCTGATGCGGGGGAGACGGCTGCGCCTGAAGCTGATCCGGCTGCCAGCTCGGAGGCTCCCCCGGCTGGTCCTTCTCCAGCTGGTGTTTAGATTTACCTGTCTTTTCT
Organism: Lolium perenne; assembly: GCF_019359855.2. Lineage (NCBI taxonomy): Eukaryota > Viridiplantae > Streptophyta > Magnoliopsida > Poales > Poaceae > Lolium > Lolium perenne. Next base: position 340,647,027 of record NC_067246.2, read on the forward strand.
TTTGGCTTGCAACAAGACAATGGTTAAACCCCCGGGATGCCGGGTGTAGATGTAAAGACAATATTCGTTATCTTTTTATTATCCAGCATTTTAGTGTGTTTCCTTAATCATTTTATGCTCCGGCTTGTTTTTCCTCCGCGCACTTGCTTTTTCTCATTCACCCCACCCTTTGGATTCTCCCCCGCCAGCCGGGCGGCCGGGTTGCGGTCCGCAGCTGGGCAAGGGAGGGGCCGCTGAGTGAGGCCAATAATATTTCAGCCAAGGGAGCAGAGTCGAAACAAACCGGCGCTTTTATGGAAGGTTTAAACGCAAGCCGACTCGCCTTTGCTCTTTCCCTTAGTCGTTTTTCACGTGCCGGCTCCTTGAGCTTTTGCTCCCGCCAGCCGGACAGCCGGGTTGCGGTCTGTAGCTGGGTCGGGAGTTTGCTACCGGATGCCGGGTCACGGTACTAAGCTGGCCGCGTGAGAGGGATTAGGCCAGTCGGCAAGAGCAGTACTTGAAAAAATCATTGGCATGGGGCGCTCTTGGGCGCAAGTTTCTCATTATAGCTCAGACTACAAAAAGGGCACAAGGGATACATACATTCCTCTCCTTAAGTGTAAAATGGGCGAAGCAGGTTGATATTCCAGGGACGCTTGGTCTCCTCGTCGGCCCTGTCCGGCTTGTTCTTTTTAGCTTCTTGGGCATCTATGAGATAGTAGGAATCATTGCCCAGGGCTTTGCTCACGATGAAGGGACCTTCCCACGGGGAGGATAGCTTGTGCTGGCCGGCTGTCCGTTGGATCAGCCGGAGCACTAGGTCGCCTTCTCGGAATGCCAAGTGTTGAACCTTCCGGCTGTGATAGTGGCGGAGGCTTTGCTGGTATACAGCAGATCTGGACGCGACCAGCAGCCGGGCCTCTTCGACCAAGTCGACTCCGTCTTCGTAGGCCTCTTTGGCTTCCGCTTCGGTGTATAGCTTGATCCTTGGCACGTCGTGCTCGATATTAGTCGGCAGGATGGCTTCGGCCCCGTAGACGAGGAAGATGGGTGTGAAGCCGACAGAGCAGTTTGGCGTGGTGCGCAGGCTCCATAGTACGGAAGGCAGCTCTTCGATCCAGCAGCCGGCTGCTCGCTCAAGCGGCTCAACCAGCCGGGATCGGATGCCGGCTAGAATCAAGCCGTTGGCCTTTTCCACCTGTCCGTTGGATTCCGGGTGTGCCACGGACGCTAGGTCCAGCTGGATTCCTTTTTCCCCGCAGAAGCGAGAAAAGACGCCTTGGGCGAAGTTGGCACCGTTGTCGGTGATGATGTTGTAGGGGTAGCCATATTGCACGATGATGTCCTTGAGGAAGGTGACGGCTGTGGAGCAATCTAACTTTTTGATCGGCTTGGCTTCAATCCACTTGGTGAATTTGTCGATCATCACCAGGAGGTGTGTCATGCCGCCTCGGGCGGTTTTGAACGGGCCGACCATGTCAAGGCCCCACATAGCAAATGGCCAAGTGATGGGGATGGTTTTGAAGGCGGAAGCCGGCGCATGCCTCTTCTTGGCGAAGTGTTGGCAGCCGTTGCATGTCTTGACCATTTCTTCGGCATCTTTTAATGCAGTTGGCCAGTAGAAGCCGTGCCGGAAGGCTTTGCCTACGATGGCTCTGGAGGAGGCGTGATGTCCGCACTCTCCTTGGTGGATCTCCCTGAGGAGTTCTATCCCTTCAGCCGGCTCGATGCACCGTTGGAACACCCCACTTACGCTGCGTTTGTACAGCTGGTGGTTGATGATTGTGTAGGCCTTGGCCCTTCTCTCAATCTGCCTGGCTTGGACCCGGTCCTTGGGCAGGTTGCCATCTGCCAGGTAGGAGAGGAATTCTTGTGCCCATGATGGTACGTATTTTGTTTCAAATACACCTGCCATCATGGCCTCCAGCATGGGAGCTTCCGGGTTCGACTGAGGAGTCGCCGGGTTCGGCTGTGGAGCCAGCGGGTTCGGCTGAGAAGCCGCCAACTTTGGCTGAGAAGCCCCCGGGTTCGGCTGTAGAGCCGGCGGGTTCGGCTGTGGAGCCGGCGGGTTCGGCTGTGGAGCCGGCGGGTTCGGCTGAGAAGCCCCAGAGTTTGGCTGAGAAGCCCCCGGCGATGGCGTGATGGACGGCTTCCGTAGATGTTCCAGGGCAACGCCTGGTCGAATGGCTTGCAGGGTTGAGCCTATCTTGAATAGGGCATCAGCCACCTCATTGTTTGCGCGGGGCACGTGATGGAATTCACATCCGTCGAAGAAGCCGGCTAGCTGCTGGACATGGAAGCGGTATGACGCTGTCAACACCCGGGTTTTTAAGTCCAGATGCCTATTATGCCATACATCGCAATCCCAGGAATATTGTTTTTGAGAGACATAATAGATTGATATCACAGAACATCATTCATTACAAACCATAATTGTCTTTACATCAAAGGATCACATGATCCAGTCTTACAATAACAGTTGATCTAATGATCAATTACAAAACACACAGCGGAAGAAACGTAGTAGCGGTCCATCTGTTCCACAGGCAACGCTTGACGTCAGGAGTATTCCTAGTTATCATAGACGTCCTGATGTCCATCCTCTTGGTACTGGTTCTCCTCTTCATAGTCTGGCCATTTGAATAGCCAGGGACAAAGCCATGAGTACTTTAAAGTACTCGCAAACTAATACTAGTGTAAGCACTATCAACTATAGTAAGGGGGGTTCTAAGCTCTAGGTTCATTTGCATAAAGCCAGTTTTATTTCATAAGCACTTAGTAGTAAAAGACTCTTATTTGCCTAACTAACTCAAGTGGGAACATTAGTGTCATTCCCACAACTCTGTTGTGATCAAGTCAAATTCACCTTTCAAGTCACAAGTCTCACATTTTGAAAATGGTCTGATGACGGAACAGTATGGCCTTTCCAATCGTCCATAACCGTGGACACGGCTATTCGAATAGTTTTACACTCTGCAGAGGTCGCACACTTTTGCCACAACATTTGCAATAATCCGTCAGCGTTAACTAGCCCTGATTTATCACACTCCGTGTGCGGACTACCAACCATAACCTTTCACTTACATACCCTAGTACAGGCACCTCTCCCCGTGAGCTTGGCCTCCCAGTGATGCCAATCTGCCATCCTGGGAACTGCACAGGGCTTGGGTAGGACAGTCACCTCATTTCACGTCATTTCACTTGCAACGGAGGCAGCCTCAGCCTAACCCCTATGACGTTTGTTCAGAGGGAGCCCATACTAAAATACATAAGTTTCTAGTTACGCCCTACCCAGATTCAGGTATTGTGGGGGTACTTTCAAATTGGAATGGTATCGCATCCGAACCCAACCATCAGTTTTTTGTAAAATTCACCATGTCATTCATAGGTCATATCCACCTTCAAAATCCTTCAATAGAATGAATCATCATTCCAAGGTTTTCAAAGTCATTTGATTCACATGTTTCCCATCTAGAGTAGTCAATTTTAGTTTAGCACTAGCAACTAGCCATGAGGGGTGCTAGCTAACTTGTAGCTATCTAGGCTAAATTTGATACTCTTGTAGTACCCTATACTTAGACCAAAGTTAACTATAAAAGTAAGCTTTGATAAATAAGGTAAAAGCTTTGTAAGATAAAAACTGGGACTTGGAAAGTAAAACACAAAGTAGTGTAGTATTGGTGCCTTGCTCAAGTAGAGCTGGCATGTGGGTAACTTGCAAGAGTATAGCTTGCCTTGGTTGGTATAATGATCAAAGTGTTCCTCCTCTTCTTCGTAGAAGACCTCCTCCTCCTGGTAGTCTTCGGTACTAGCGTCTATAAATGGATACGAGGTAACAAACACCAATCAATACTTAAGTAGACTAGTTAGCCCTAATGGCTCACTCAAGATGATCTATCATCATCACAATCATCACTTAACAACAACTAGGGTTTTCCTACTTAAGGTTAGGAAAATAATTTCCTCTCATTGAAATATGGATTAGGGTTTCTATTTATTTTGGAGAAATAATCTCCTCTCATTGAACCTTATTAAGATTTAATCTCCTTAATTAATAAGTGTGAGATTATGTTGACCAAGGTCAATACTTCACATTTATCATTTGGGAAAATAATTTAAATGAGATAAAATATCTCATAACATTTACTATTTTGGAAAAGGATTTAATATTCTCAAGTAATAACATCTGAGGTCATGAAGACTAATGTCATCACCTCTCATTGAATTAAAAAAATGATTTAAATGAGAAGCTACATCTCATAGAATTTAAATACTATTTTTGAAATAATTTAAAATGAGCTAGAAATGACTACATAGCCATTATTTGAATCTAGCCCATGATCATTTGAAACAACCATGTTATGTTTTTACATAATCAATTAGACAATATGAAATGTGATTTATGAGAGTTGGAATCAACTAAAAAGCATTTATGGTTGATTTTTAATAATTGTTTGAAATCTGAAAACTTACTGCCTTGTTATTTTTAGTGCAAGTGATCTACAATGAATTTGGGGTTGAGACCAGTGGAGTTTGTTAGATCATTTCATAAGCTTTCCAACAAACTTAGATTCATTCAAATTGGATTTATAGATTTTGTTTTATTCAAATTTTAGCAAAGCCTTAGTATTGAATTTGAGTTAAAACTAAAATAACCAATTCAAACTGTGGGCTTAGGCGGGAAATGCTAACGGGCCGGCCCAGCTTCGCTTCAGCGCGCAGCAGGCCGCCTGACAGGGGGGTCCTACGCGTCAGTGTCTATTAAATCCCGAAATGGTATGCTTCAACGTGGCCCGCACGATTAGAAGCAGATCCAACGACTCACAGTCATCGTCGTCATCGACGAGAGTGCACCCTGGCTGCTGCGAGGGTAGGGGGTCGGAGAGCTCACCGGTGGTCGGCGGTCGTCGGCGAGGTGCCATGGTGATGTTGCGGACGACGGCGAAGCAGATGGTGGTCGTGGGAGAGGCTGAGGTGGACGAAATCGTCGCCTCGATCTGGCCACGGTAGCGGCGGTCTCCGATGAAATTCCAGCGAGCTACGGCGTAATCGGAGAGGGGAAGTGGTCGAGGCGAGCGAGAGGAAGGAGGGGAGTGAGCTGGTGTGGAGAATGGAGGCTGGGGAACGCTCCTTTTATAGCAGCGAGAGTTGGCCGAGGGGGTGCGGGCAGGTCGACCATGGCGATGATGCTACAGCGGCGAAGGGGCTTGGGCGATGTCAGGGCGGTGTTCAGCATGTCACGGCGGTCGTCACACGCTTGACCGCACAGAAAACGGGGGACGGTAGCGTCGTCATCGTGGTCGTGTACCGTGGTACTGCGGCGGACGACGTCGATGAGGATGACGGTGACAGGGCACGGGCGAGCAGGTGAGGTTGTCTGGCGGCTAGCTAGTGTCCTGGCGAGCGTGTCTGCGAGAGGAGAGAGCGAGGGGAGGACTGAGTCGACAGGGTGACGTCGTGCTCTGCAGAGCCCGTGGACATGGCCATGCCGATCCTGGCGCGCCTGGACGTCACTGGGCACGTCCTGGCCAGGGCTGTGCCGTGCTCTCCTTGGTCGATGGCGTGTACCAGCAGGTCTGTGGGAGTGAGGGGGAGCTAGTGGACATGGTGAGACGGAAAGGAGAGGGCAGGTGATGGTGATGGCATGATGGAGTGGCAAGGTACCAGCATGGTGATCATTTGGTCAAAATGGTACTTGGCACAGTGGTGGAAAGGTCTTGGCTTGGTCCAGGGGAGTAAGGAGAGTAGGAATGATGACCTGAGCAAGATGGTTGAGGCTAAAACATGATGGATATAAGGATGTATGTGGTTGCCAGATTTGTGCACATCAAGTGCTCGATGAAATGGCCGCAAGAGAAATAATTTTGAATTTTGCCTAAATTTTGCATGGGTTTGATTCTAATAATCTTGGACATCCTCTGGTGGTGTTGGTTTGCAAAATTGAGTAGTTTTGTGGAAATCCAAATTTGACATGATCTTGAATCTGATTCAAAGTTGCTACTTTGCACGCTTATATTAAGGAATTTAGAAAGAATTGGTCAAGGTGATCAACACCAAAATTGTTCATTTTGATTAGGTCTTGGATGAGGTGCAAAGAGTTGAGAGGCTTTGGTTTAGAAATTTCTTAATTTAGGGGCTCAAAGTGGGCCACATGTTAAAAATGCCACATGTGACCATTATCACATGTAACTTGGAAATTTCATTTCTTTTCTTTTTGGTTTGATTTTCTTTGATCCAATTGATGTTGTTGAGTGTTGAAAAGGTATAGGGTGGTGTTCCAATCAATCGACCCAAGTATTGAGGTCAATTGCTCGAATTTGCATTTTTGCCATTTCCTCTCATATACCTCTATGTATATTTTTTTTATTTTCTTTTTATTTTCTTTTGTTTAACCTTGGATTTGAATTGTTGAGTACTAGGTAGGGTTTATTAAGGTTTTCAAATCATTGGCACAATTCAAAATGGCCTAGGTTAAAGATTTGCAAAAGTGGCCATAGCCTCATATGTGATACTATTTTTATTTTCTTTTCCTTTTATTTGTTTTTCTTTGATTCACTTAGGCATGGGTTAGGGTTTATTTAGGTTTAGATTGGGTTTAGTAATGGTTCACAACCATTTAGGTAAGGTCAATAGGGCATAGGCCATTATTGGTGGAGATGGCCATAAGCCCACATATGCCTCACCCTTTTATTTTCTTTTTCTTTTTCTTTGTTCCTCTTTGGTGTTAGAAAGGGTAGGGTTTAGGGTTTAGAGAGATGTTCAACACTTCAAACAAACTAACATGGCAAGGATCACTACATACTTGCATCAGCACTATGCACATCAAGTGTTTCAAATAAAGTTTTTGTTGGTTCCAATTATTGGAATATGTGAAATCCATTTTCCTCTTTGTTTTAAAACTTGGGGTGTTACAAACCCTTCCCCCTTAAACAAAATCTCGTCCCGAGATTTAAGAAAAATTAGGAACCTAAGATAGATTGGGCCCTTGGGTTAACAGGAAAACATACTCTGTTTGGCATTGGGTGCTTCCTGGGCTTCTGTGGCATTCATGCGGTAGTAACGACCGTTGCGGTTGTTCGGGTTCCTTCCGGTTGAGACACGGCGTTGCTGCTGAGCAGGTGCAGCGGTATTGGGGGCAGTCTTCGCCAGTTTCTTGGGGCACTCATTGGAGTAATGACCCACAGTTCCACATTCATAACAAGTCACAGTTGACTTGTCCTTTGGGGTGATGGGGACAGCATTGCTTCCAGTCCTTGGGGCAGTGTTGGGGTTGTTGTTGTTACCATTCTGGTTGTTGTTGTTGTTGTTGTTGTTGTTGTTGTTGTTGTTTCCGGGCTTCTGGTGTCCTCCATTTTGGTGGGTAAAGTTCGGACGAAACGTCGGAACAGGTGGCTTGTTGTGTCTTGGGGCAAATCCTCCAGATGAATTGTTGCGGTACTTCTGTGCATTGCTGGGTCCATTCTGGTGCATCATTCTGCGCTTGCGGTTCTCATTGGCCTGGTTGAGTTTCCCTTCCATCTGGATGGCAGAGTCCACAAGGGCTTCCAGGTCAGCAAAGGGGATGTTCACAAGTACCGTCTGCATCTCATCATGCAATCCATTCAGAAATCTCTCCTTCCTTTTCTCGTTGGTGTCGGTCTCATCGGGGGCGTACCTAGACAGCGTGAGGAATCTGTCACGGTATTCCACCACCGACATCCTTCCTTGCTTGAGTTCGTGGAACTCGTCTCTCATCTTCTTGATCAGTCCTTGGGGTACATGGTACTTACTGAACTTGAGTTTGAAGTCCTCCCAAGTCATCATCTGTCCCGCATTCATTGCACGGGCACTTGTCCACCAGGCTCTGGCAGGTCCTGACAGGTAGTGGGTGGCAAACAGTACTTTCTCAGCGGCTTCTACTCCCGCAACTTCTAAGTTGTTCTCCATTGTCTGAAGCCAATCGTCGGCATCTAATGGCTCTTCAGTCTTGCTAAACATGGGGGGATTAGTATTCTGGAAATTCTTCAACTTCGATCTAGGATGATCATGGTGTCCATGTCCTTGGTTGTTCTGGGCTATCTGTTGCAGTACGACAAGGTTGGCTTGTCGCTCAGCTCTTTCGACTTCTCGGTCTGCCATCATCATCTGCAGCATTGCCTCTTGGTTGGTGCTGCGGTTTGGAGGGGCCATCTGACATTTGAGGTAGATCATAAGATAAGAGGGAATTTTCTATGGTTTGTTTGGTTTAAGTTTGAAAAGTTCAAAACTTGAAAACTTGAGTAGTGTTGAGGGGGTAAAAACCAACAACACTTTTTTATTCATACCAAACATCACAGATTACAAAACTAACACACTGTTGGTTTTAAGAACCATTCATTCGTTCTACGATACAGGGGACAGATACAAACTCACACCTACGAGAGTGCTCTAGTGATACTATTCTTCATCCGGAATGGTGGGTTCTTCGTCTTCATGGGTAATGTGCTTCGCGAAATGCGCGGGCGTTGTCCAACTCCTTGCGGGTCTTGTACAGCATGAAGTCCAAGTATGAAGCATAGTGATTCATCTCCGGGTGCGGTGGCATGGTTATTGGTCTTCCCCTGGGATCATGTCTTGGGTAGTAGAAGAAGAGAGTGTTCTTGATCTTGTTCCCATTCTGTCCACACAGACGGGCAAGTGCTTCCTGCATTGCTCGAGCTAGTCCTTCCTTCCAAGTATTTCCCCTCACAGAAAACCAGGTGGTTTCCCAAATTGGGGCTCCTAGCTTTCCTCTCAGATCTGCAGTAACTACCCACTGAGGTTGTTTTCCTGACTGATTATTGAGTGGCACTCCAAAGAACTCGGGATACGGGCGTCCTAGATATTCAACTAGTTTCTCCAACTCCTTCTCGAACATTAGGTCTCCTCCGTGGCCAAGCTGATAAGACTCATAGTGGTACTCCATCTGTGAGCAATTAGGATGAGTAAGTTAGAGAGGTGAACAAGTGTGTCAAATTTTTTATGTAGAATTACAAAGAAAAGTAGAGCATGAATTTCTCTTTTTGAAAAGATCTCAAGGATAAGAGTGAGAATAAGTTTTCATAAATATTCACTTCCTTTGTTTTGAAACTAAGTTTTTCAGACATCCATGCTAACTAGGGTCTCCTAAGGTCAAACAATGGCTCTGATACCAACTTGTCAACACCCGGGTTTTTAAGTCCAGATGTCTATTATGCCATACATCGCAATCCCAGGAATATTGTTTTTGCGAGACATAATAGATTGATATCACAGAACATCATTCATTACAAACCATAATTGTCTTTACATCAAAGGATCACATGATCCAGTCTTACAATAACAGTTGATCTAATGATCAATTACAAAACACACAGCGGAAGAAACGTAGTAGCGGTCCATCTGTTCCACAGGCAACGCTTGATTTCCTTGCTGCCTCCATCAGATGGATTATTTGACGTTCTGGAGGAGATTGTGATTCAATCACTTGCCCGCTGATAGTTTGAGCATCAGGAGTGGATGCAGGGGAACTGGATCTCGCGACATTACCTGATATGAGCTGCTTTTCCTTCAAATTAATCCAATTTTGTAGCTGTTTTTGTGGAGACTCCTTGAATCTGGAGCTGCCTTGATGGATTTGTGTCTACAAAAATGCTATTCCGGAATTTTTTGCTGTTCATTTTGTTGATTTATGTGAGATTTGAAGGAGATATGCCCTAGAGGCAATAATAAAGTGGTTATTATTTATATCTTTATGTTTATGATAAATGTTTATATATCATGCTAGAATTGTATTAACCGAAACATTAGTACATGTGTGATATGTAGACAAACAAGAAGTCCCTAGTATGCCTCTTAAACTAGCTTGTTGATTAATGGATGATTAGTTTCATAATCATGAACATTGGATGTTATTAATAACAAGGTTATGTCATTGTGTGAATGATATAATGGACACACCCAATTAAGCGTAGCATAAGATCTCGTCATTAAGTTATTTGCTATAAGCTTTCGATACATAGTTACCTAGTCCTTATGACCATGAGATCATGTAAATCACTTATACCGGAAAGGTACTTTGATTACACCAAACACCACTGCGTAAATGGGTGGCTATAAAGGTGGGATTAAGTATCCGGAAAGTATGAGTTGAGGCATATGGATCAACAGTGGGATTTGTCCATCCCGATGACGGATAGATATACTCTGGGCCCTCTCGGTGGAATGTCGTCTAATGTCTTGCAAGCATATGAATGAGTTCATAAGAGACCACATACCACGGTACGAGTAAAGAGTACTTGTCAGGAGACGAGGTTGAACAAGGTATAGAGTGATACCGAAGATCAAACCTCGGACAAGTAAAATATCGCGAGACAAAGGGAATTGGTAATATATGTGAATGGTTCATTCGATCACTAAAGTCATCGTTAAATATGTGGGAGCCATTATGGATCTCCAGATCCCGCTATTGGTTATTGGTCGGAGTGAGTACTCAACCATGTCCGCATAGTTCTCGAACCGTAGGGTGACACACTTAAAGTTGGATGTTGAAATGGTAGCACTTGAAATATGGAATGGAGTTCGAATATTTGTTCGGAGTCCCGGATGAGATCCCGGACATCACGAGGAGTTCCGGAATGGTCCGGAGAATAAGATTCATATATAGGATGTCATTTTATGTGAAATAAAATGTCGCGGAAGGTTCTATGGAAGGTTCTAGAAGGTTCTAGAAAAGTCCGGAAGAAACCACCAAGGAAGGTGGAGTCCACAAGGGACTCCACCTCCATGGCCGGCCAGCCCTAGATGGGGTGGAGTCCCAAGTGGACTCCACCATAGGGGCCGGCCACCCCCCACATGGGAGGTGGGAATCCCACCTTTGGGTGGGAGTCCTAGTTGGGCTAGGTTTCCCCCCTCCTATGGAAGGTTTTGGTTTCGGGTCTTATTCGAAGACTTGGACACCAACACTTGGGATCCACCTATATAATGAGGGGCCAAGGGAGGGGGCCGGCCACCCCAAAGACCACAAGCTGGCCGCCCCCCATAGAGTGGCCGGCCACCCCCTCCCAAACCCTAGCTTTGCTCCTCCACTTCATATTGCCCGCGTAGCTTAGCGAAGCTCCGCCGGACTTCTACACCGCCACCGACACCACACCGTCGTGCTGTCGGATTCAAGAGGAGCTACTACTTCCGCTGCCCGCTGGAACGGGGAGGTGGACGTCGTCTTCATCAACAACCGAACGTGTGACCGAGTACGGAGGTGCTGCCCGTTCGTGGCGCCGGAACCGATCGTGATCAAGATCTTCTACGCGCTTTTGCAAGCGGCAAGTGATCGTCTACCGCAGCAACAAGAGCCTCATCTTGTAGGCTTTGGAATCTCTTCAAGGGTGAGACTCGATACCCCCTCGTTGCTACCGTCTTCTAGATTGCATCTTGGCTTGGATTGCGTGTTCGCCGTAGGAAAATTTTTGTTTTCTATGCAACGTTATCCTACAGTGGTATCAGAGCCGTGTCTATGCATAGATGGTTGCACGAGTAGAACACAATGGTTTGTGGGCGTTGATGCTCTTGTTATCTTTAGTTTGAGTACTTTGCATCTTTATGGCATAGTGGGATGAAGCGGCTCGGACTAACTTTACATGACCGCGTTCATGAGACTTGTTCCTCGTTCGACATGCAACTTGTATTGCATAAGAGGCTTTGCGGGTGTCTGTCTCTCCTACTATAGTAGAGATTCAATTTACTCTTCTATTGAAAACATTAGTATCAACGTTGTGGTTCATGTTCGTAGGTAGATTAGATCTCTCTCGAAAACCCTAAACCACGTAAAATATGCAAACCAAATTAGAGATGTCTAACTTGATTTTGCAGGGTTTGGTGATGTGATATGGCCATAATGTGATGATGAATATGTATGAGATGATCATTATTGTATTGTGGCAACCGGCAGGAGCCTTATGGTTGTCTTTATATTTCATGTTGAGTAGTATTTCAAAGTAGTTGTAATAGTTGCTACATGGAGGACAATCATGAAGACGGCGCCATTGACCTTGGTGCTACGCCGACGATGATGGAGATCATGCCCGAAGATGATGGAGATCATGTCCGTGCTTTGGAGATGAAGATCAAAGGCGCAAAGACAAAAGGGCCATATCATATCACATATGAACTGCATGTGATGTTAATCCTTTTATGCATCTTATTTTGCTTAGATCGCGACGGTAGCATTATAAGATGATCCCTCACTAAAATCTCAAGATAATAAAGTGTTCATCCTTAGTAGCACCGTTGCCAAGACTTGTCGTTTCGAAGCATCTCGTGATGATCGGGTGTGATAGAATCAACAAGTGCATACAACGGGTGCAAGACAGTTTTGCACATGCGGATACTAAGGTGGCCTTGACGAGCCTAGCATGTCTAGACATGGTCTCGGAACACGTGATACCGAAAGGTAGAGCATGAATCATATGGTTGATATGATGAACACTTTGAGTGTTCGCCATTGAAATCACACCTTGTCTCGTGATGATCGGACAAAGGTGCGGTGGATTTGGTTCGTGTGATCACTAAGACAATGCGAGGGATATTGTTTTGAGTGGGAGTTCACCTAGGGTTTTAATTATGTTGAATTAAAATTTGAACTCAATTTGTCATAAACTTAGTCTAAACTATTGCAAATATATGTTGTAGAGATGGCGTCCCCAATCAATTTTAATCAGTTCCTAGAGAAAGAGAAACTTAAGAGCAACGGTAGCAACTTCACCGACTGGTTCCGTCATGTGAGGATCTTCCTCTCTGGCGGAAATCTGCAATTTGTGCTTGATGCACCGCTAGGTGACCCTCCTGCAGAAGATGAATCCGATGAAGTAAAGCTGTTTACGCAACTCGGAAAACTCGGTACTCTCAAGTTCGGTGTGCCATCTGTGCGATCTGGAATCCGATCTTCAAAAACGTTTTGAGCACCATGATCCTCATGAGTTGATGAATGAGCTGAAAGCTATATTCGAGACTCATGCGGCAGTGGAATGCTATGAAGCATCGAAACATTTCTTGACTGTATGATGGAAGAAGGCAGCTCCGTTAGTGAGCACATGCTCGCCATGACCGGGCATGCGAAGAAACTTCGATGACTTGGGAATAGTGATTCCTAACAGATCGGGATTAATCGTGTCCTTCAATCACTGCCACCAAGTTACAAGAACTTTGTGATGAACTACAATATGCAGAACATGAACAAGGAGTTACCTGAACTCTTTGGCATGCTAAAAGCTGCTGAGATTGAGATCAAGAAAGAGCACCAAGTGTTGATGGTCAACAAGACCACCGGTTTCAAGAAACAGGGGCAAGTCTAAGGAAAATTCAAGAAGGGTGGCAAGAAAGCTGCCACGCCTCCTATGAAACCTAAGAACGGCCCTAAACCTGATCTTGAGTGCTATTCTGCAAGGAGAAGGGACACTAGAAGCTTAATTGCTCCAAGTATCTGGCTGATCTGAAGAGCGGCCTTGTCAAGAAGAAGAAAGAAGGTATATCGATATACATGTTATAGATGTTTATCTCTTGGTTCTCGTTCTAGTACCTGGGTATTTGATCTTTGGTTCGGTTGCTCATATTTGTAACTCGAAAGCAGGAACTAAAGAATAAACGAAGACTCTTGAAAGATGAAGTGACGATGCGCGTTGGAAATGGATCCAAAGTCGATGTGATCGCTGTCGACACACTTCCTCTACATCTACCTTCGGGATTAGTTTTAAGCCTAAATAATTGTTATTTTGTACCCGCGTTGAGCATGAACATTATATCTGGATCTTGTTTAATGCAAGACGGTTATTCATTCAAGTCTGAGAATAATGGTTGTTCTATTTTTATGAATAATATCTTTTATGGTCGAGCACCACAAAAGAATGGCTTATTTCTCGTTAGATCTCGATAGTAGTGATACGCATATACATAACATTGATGCTAAGCGAATTAAACTTAATGATAATTCTACTTATATGTGGCAATCGCTGCCTTGGTCATATTGGAGTGAAACGCATGAAGAAACTCCATAATGATGGATTACTTGAATCACTTGACTTTGAGTCACTTGATAGATGCGAAGCATGTCTAATGGGAAAAATGACAAAGACTCCATTTTACGGTATGATGGAGCGAGCTGCGACTTATTGGAAATCATACATACCGATGTATGTGGACCAATGAGTGTAGCATCGCGCGGTGGTTATCGTTATGTTCTAACCTTCACGAGATGATCTGAGTAGATATGGGTATATCTATTTCATGAAACATAAATCCGAAACTTTCGAGAAGTTTAAGGAATTTCAAAGTGAAGTAGAAAATCAACGTAACAAGAAGATCAAATTTCTACGATCTGATCGTGGAGGTGAATATTTGAGTTATGAGTTTGGCATGCATTTAAAGAAATGCGGAATACTTTCACAATTGACACCGCCGGGAACACCACAACGAAACGGTGTGTCCGAACGTAGTAATCGAACTCTCTTAGATATGGTTCTTAGTATTATTTCTCTTACTGATTTGCCGTTATCATTTTGGAGTTATGCATTAGAGACAGCCGCATTCACTTTAAATAGAGCACCATTAAAATCCGTAGAAACGACACCGTATGAATTATGGTTTAATAAGAAACCTAAGCTGTCGTTCCTGAAAGTTTGGGGTTGCAAAGCCTATGTAAAGAAGTTACAACCGGACAAGCTAGAACCCAAAGCGGAGAAATGCGTCTTCATAGGATACCCTAAGGAAACTATAGGGTACACTTTCTATCACAAATCCGAAGGCAAAATCTTTGTTGCTAAGAACGGAACCTTTCTTGAGAAAGAATTTCTCACTAAAGAAGTATTTGGAAGAAAAGTAGAACTTCGATGAGATTGATGAATCTATACTCGTTGATCGAGTAGCGCGATGCCGGAAGTTGTACCTGTACCGCCTACACCGGCAACGAGAGGAAGCTAATGATAATGATCATGAAACTTCAAACGAGGAAACTGCGAACCTCGCAGATCGACAAGGGAACGTGCCACTCTGATTGGTATGATCCTTGTCTAAATGTCATGATTGTAGATAACAATGATGAGGACCTACTGACGTATGAAGAAGCGATGATGAGCCCAGATTCCAACAAATGGCAAGAAGCCATGAAATCCGAAATGGGATCCATGTATGATAACAAAGTATGGACTTTGGTAGACTTACCTGATAGCCGAAAGGCTGTCGAGAATAAATGGATCTTCAAGAGAAAAAGCAGATGCTTGATGGTAATATTCTTGTCTATAAAGCTCGACTTGTCGCAAAGGGTTTCCGACAAATTCAAGGAGTTGACTACGATGAGACTTTCTCACCTGTAGCGAAGCTAAAATCTGTGAGGATTTTGTTAGCAATAGCTGCATTTTTCGATTATGAGATTTGGCAGATGGATGTCAAAACGGCGTTCCTTAATGGAGACATTGAGGAAGAGTTGTATATGGTACAACCCAAAGGTTTTGTCGATCCTAAAAATGCGACAAAGTATGCAAACTTCAGCGTTCAATCTATGGACTGAAGCAAGCATCAAGAAGTTGGAACCGACGCTTTGATAAGGTGATCAAAGACTTCGGGTTTATACGGTGTCATGGAGAGGCTTTGTATTTACAAGAAAGTGAGTGGGAGCTCGGTAGCATTCACGATATTATATGTAGATGACATATTATTGATCGGGAATGATATAGAACTATTAAGCGGTGTTAAGGGTTATTTGAATAATAGTTTTTCAATGAAAGACCTTGGTGAAGCACTGTATATATTAGGCATCAAGATTTATAGAGATAGATCAAGACGCCTAATAGGGCTATCACAGAGTACATATCTGGACAAGATTCTAAAGAAGTTTAGAATGGACGAAAGTAAGAAAGGGTTCTTACCTATGTTACCGTGCAAGGTATTGAGTAAAACTCAAGGACCGGCTACGGCAGAAGAAAGAGAAAGGATGAGTAACATCCCCTATGCCTCGCGATAGGATCTATCATGTATGCCATGCTATGTACTAGACCGGATATAGCACATGCTTTGTTAGTTTGACTAGCAGATATCAAAGTGATCCAGGAATGGAACAACTGGACAGCGGTCAAGAATATCCTGAAGTACTTGAAAAGAACTAAGGATATGTTTCTTTGTTATGGAGGTGACCAAGAGCTCGTTGTAAACGGTTACACCGATGCAAGTTGGAACAACGATCCTGATGACTCTAAGTCACAATGCAGGTACGTGTTTATATTGAATGGTGCTGCGATAGCTGGGCAAGCTCAAAGCAAAGTGCACGGTGGCGAAGTCTTCAACGAATCGAGTACATAGCGGCTTTAGAGGCTTCATCGGAAGCGGTATGGATGAAGAGGTTCATTGTAGAGCTCGGTGTGGTTCCTAGTGCATTGGACCCATTAATCATTTCTTGTGATAACATGGGTGCCATCGCCAATGCACAAGAGCCAAGGTCACACAAGAGGCTGAAGCATATCAAGCTGCGTTACCACTCGATTCGCGAGTACATCGAAGATGGAGAAGTAAAGATTTGCAAAGTACACTTGATCTGAATGTAGCAGATCCGTTGACTAAAGCTCTCCCTAGGGCAAAGCATGACCAACACGAGAATGCCATGGGTGTTAGGTATATTACAATGTAATCTAGATTATTGACTCTAGTGCAAGTGGGAGGCGAAGGAGATATGCCCTAGAGGCAATAATAAAGTGGTTATTATTTATATCTTTATGTTTATGATAAATGTTTATATATCATGCTAGAATTGTATTAACCGAAACATTAGTACATGTGTGATATGTAGACAAACAAGAAGTCCCTAGTATGCCTCTTAAACTAGCTTGTTGATTAATGGATGATTAGTTTCATAATCATGAACATTGGATGTTATTAATAACAAGGTTATGTCATTGTGTGAATGATATAATGGACACACCCAATTAAGCGTAGCATAAGATCTCGTCATTAAGTTATTTGCTATAAGCTTTCGATACATAGTTACCTAGTCCTTATGACCATGAGATCATGTAAATCACTTATACCGGAAAGGTACTTTGATTACACCAAACACCACTGCGTAAATGGGTGGCTATAAAGGTGGGATTAAGTATCCGGAAAGTATGAGTTGAGGCATATGGATCAACGGTGGGATTTGTCCATCCCGATGACGGATAGATATACTCGGGCCCTCTCGGTGGAATGTCGTCTAATGTCTTGCAAGCATATGAATGAGTTCATAAGAGACCACATACCACGGTACGAGTAAAGAGTACTTGTCAGGAGACGAGGTTGAACAAGGTATAGAGTGATACCGAAGATCAAACCTCGGACAAGTAAAATATCGCGAGACAAAGGGAATTGGTAATATATGTGAATGGTTCATTCGATCACTAAAGTCATCGTTAAATATGTGGGAGCCATTATGGATCTCCAGATCCCGCTATTGGTTATTGGTCGGAGTGAGTACTCAACCATGTCCGCATAGTTCTCGAACCGTAGGGTGACACACTTAAAGTTGGATGTTGAAATGGTAGCACTTGAAATATGGAATGGAGTTCGAATATTTGTTCGGAGTCCCGGATGAGATCCCGGACATCACGAGGAGTTCCGGAATGGTCCGGAGAATAAGATTCATATATAGGATGTCATTTTATGTGAAATAAAATGTCGCGGAAGGTTCTATGGAAGGTTCTAGAAGGTTCTAGAAAAGTCCGGAAGAAACCACCAAGGAAGGTGGAGTCCACAAGGGACTCCACCTCCATGGCCGGCCAGCCCTAGATGGGGTGGAGTCCCAAGTGGACTCCACCATAGGGGGCCGGCCACCCCCCACATGGGAGGTGGGAATCCCACCTTTGGGTGGGAGTCCTAGTTGGGCTAGGTTTCCCCCTCCTATGGAAGGTTTTGGTTTCGGGTCTTATTCGAAGACTTGGACACCAACACTTGGGATCCACCTATATAATGAGGGGCCAAGGGAGGGGGCCGGCCACCCCAAAGACCACAAGCTGGCCGCCCCCCATAGAGTGGCCGGCCACCCCCTCCCAAACCCTAGCTTTGCTCCTCCACTTCATATTGCCCGCGTAGCTTAGCGAAGCTCCGCCGGACTTCTACACCGCCACCGACACCACGCCGTCGTGCTGTCGGATTCAAGAGGAGCTACTACTTCCGCTGCCCGCTGGAACGGGGAGGTGGACGTCGTCTTCATCAACAACCGAACGTGTGACCGAGTACGGAGGTGCTGCCCGTTCGTGGCGCCGGAACCGATCGTGATCAAGATCTTCTACGCACTTTTGCAAGCGGCAAGTGATCGTCTACCGCAGCAACAAGAGCCTCATCTTGTAGGCTTTGGAATCTCTTCAAGGGTGAGACTCGATACCCCCTCGTTGCTACCGTCTTCTAGATTGCATCTTGGCTTGGATTGCGTGTTCGCCGTAGGAAAATTTTTGTTTTCTATGCAAAGTTATCCTACAAGAATTTCATTGTTACCTGAAGGAAAGTGCATGTTCTGTAAGTAATTTTTTCTTTTTGTTTTGATAGCTTTTTCGTAGGACAAATTTCCCGTAATTGTTGGATGAAATACTGCGCACAGAGTGGATGTGCTCAAGTTTGAATCTGTTTTTTTTTTCTCTCTTGCTATCCTTAAATTAATGGATGAAGGAGCAGGAGACTCCCTGAAGGCGGAAATTCTTTTTCATTTTTTTGATGGTCTTCCAGAATTTGTTAGTCCAGATCTTGATTTCTTAGATATCTCTCTCCTGGATTTCTTTTCTCTCCTGCTGATATATCCAACGTGTTTGTTTTTCCTGAATATGTGCCTTTTGATCTGGTGTGGAGATACTGCTGAAATTGTTTGGTCATTGACTGCCCTGTGATTTTGGTATTATTCCGCTCACTACGTGCTTGATTTTTGCGTGGAATCCTTGTTGTTCAGTCTACATGAGTTTTTCTTCTACAAGTCAGCCAAGAAAAAGTTCCAGGCCTCTGCTCATTCTTTTCCATTTTTGTTTTGCATATTTAGATCAGTTTTGTCCCTTTATGAGAAATTGAGAAGAGATTTTTTCAATCCATTGCATTTTTTCCCTACCGTGCAAATTTTCAGCAGTTTCTTCAGGTGTTCCATTGCTTGTTCACCCCTTCACGGGTGATTTTGGATTTTTCTTGCGAGGCACTGTTTATTATTTGGACCATGGTTGATCCGGCAGCATGTTAACAGTGGTGGTGACTTGCGGGCCATGGGGGACGGCGGGAGGCGGCCAGCGCAACGTGAGTCAACGGCGGGGTCGCACGGTGGAAGCATGACATGGTCTGCACGTTGCTGCCGTCGACGGGGTCGGCCGTGGAGGCCAGGCAGCAGTTGCGTCAGAAAGTCCAGGAGCGGCTGGCTCGCACGATGTAGTCGAGCGCCTTTGTTCTCCGGCAACATGTCCCGATTTTCTCTCCACTTTTTGTCTTGCATTTTTAAATCTTGATCCAGTATTGTTGATACTAGATAGACATACAGAGTCTCCCGATTTGTGTCTAAAACTTGAATTAATCTATGAATTAGGCAATATAAAAAACTGCCAATGTTTGCATGGAAGTTTTTTTTTTAATCGAACCTTTGCTTGGAAGTGAATCAAATGGATCTTTCATAGAGCTGCGGTGATGGCCTTCTGACGATCCACGTGGTGGGGGCCAACATGTAGCCAGCCTTCAACCGTACCTTTTTACACTGTAAAGAAGGATGGGCATGGCTAACAGACGTCAACGGAAACACGAATCACGATATAACATTGGATGGTTATATATATATATATATATATATATAACCATTGAATCACCTATAGAACATTTTTAACCCTGCATCTAAATTAATGCCGTTAACAGACTCGTTTCTAAAAAACACATGAGAAACTATTCGTGCGACCCCCACCTCTCCACCGGCACCAGCACTCCCCACTTGCCCATCTCCCTCCCCTCCCCTGCACTCTTGTTGCGCCGCCGGCCCCCTCCAGTCCTTCTCCCACGACTGTGCGCCTCCGGCCAAACTCCACCGCGCGCCTACGGGCAAAATCCACCGCGCGCTTGCCGCTACCTATGATGCCTGCCTAGCGCACTAGCATCCCGGCGCCACTCGGGTCATAGGCTGAGGCGCATGTGAGAAGAGCAAGCGGTCGTCCCGAGCATCCAGGGGCTCCAGGAGGCCGCGTTGGGGAGAAAGGATAAGTCGGGGCCGAGGCACGCGCGAGGTCAACTGCAGCTTTTTTTCCTGATCTGGACGCCCTTCACCTCGTCTTTTCCGATCCAGATTTTCCCTCACAGTTTGAGTGAATCTTGTTGTTATCTTTTTATCCAGATCCTACGTTTATGAGTAAACCGCATGGGCGGTCCCAATTCTTTTCCGGTACCTTCAGTTTGGTCCCTATTCTTTAAAATTGCACATCTAAGTCCTAAATCTTTTGTAAGTGCTTCACGCGAGGTCCTAAATCAGTTTGACCCGTGTTGACCGGTGCCACGTCGACAGTAGGGCCCGACCAGACATGTAAATTTGTGAAAAAGCCCTCTAATTTACATTCCTTCCAAACCACAATCCTTTTTTGGGAGCAAGGCACCCTGCCCACTCGGGCCACTACGGCTTTGGCTCCGCGTGAGTCCCGCGCGCCCACCTCCCTCTTACGAGCCGGCCGCATCTGCGTCGCCCCGGCCGCGCCCCGCACGCCCCGGCCGACTCTCGCCGCACACGCCCGCGCTTGGCCGCGTCCGCGCGGTCGGTTCGACTCCGCCCACCACCACATGTGCCTCGGATGCGCCCCGCGCCCACCTCGGCCGGCTCGGCGCACAGCAAGGCTCCCGCCTCCCGCGCCCGCCCAGGCCGCCTCGGGCTCTGCCTCACGTGCCACCCGACTCCGCCCCGGCTCCTCCGCTGCTCTGGCCGCTCCAGCTGCGCCCGGTCGTGTCAGCCCGACATTGCAGAGAAGAAGAGAAAGGAAGAGGACGGGCCGGCTGAAAAAAAAGAGAGAAGATGGGCGTAAGGGGCTGCAACTACCGGCGGAGGTGCAGCGGGAACATTAGGGTTACCTTTGCAAAAAAATCAGGTCATTGTTTGCAATAAAAACAATAGTCTAGGACCGGTAGTTGGAAGAAATACAACCCGTGGGGGTTTTCGCAAAAATACACAGCTGGCTGATACCCTTCCTGGGCCCTACTGTCGATGTGGCAGCGGTCAACACTGGTCAAACTGATTTAGGACCTCGCGTGAAGCACTTACAAAAGATTTAGAACTTAGATGTGCAATTTTAAAGAATCAGGACCAAACTGAAAGTGCCGGAAAAGAATTGGGACCGCCCATGCGGTTTACTCTACGTTTATCTTAGATGGAGTCTTGTTTCGTGGCTGGTTCTGATTTTCTAGTTTCCTGGTAAATCACCAAAAGATGGAGCCTCGTGGAATTTCGAGGCAGGAGACTAGTAGCATGAGACTACACGAGACTATGCGCGCTGTCTCCCTCGCCTCCGGCCGCACGCCGTCTACTCCTCCGCGCGGACGCGTGCCGCCTCCCCCGCCACGCGGACGCGTGCCGTCTTCCCCGCCTCCGGCCGCGCGCCGTCTCCCACGCCGCGTGGACGCGTCCCGTCTTCCTGGCTCCGGCCGAGCGCAGCTCCTCCTGGCGTCCGGCCGCCCTGACCCCCGCTCGCTGCTGCCGCCCGGCCCTGGCCCTCGGTTGTGACGAGTGACAACCTCGTTTTATTCAGAGGCAGGGCTCTGTCCTCCCAGCACCTGTTTCTTTTTATTGTGTTAACTTTATTTTGCAAGATCTACTGGTTCATCGATACGAATTTTCCAAATTGTTCCCAGTTCTGCCGGCCAACGATTTCCCTTGTGCGCCCCAGCCATCGTCTGAGTTTGGTTCGACTTTTCTTTTTTGCGATGGAATCTTGAGCTGAGCTGAAATAGCAGTTTGTTCTGGTTGCTCTCCACCGGTGTCCTATTTTTTCATGATGCTCTTGATTTCGTGATTCATCCCCCGTCGTTTCTTGCTTTTTTTATTTGATCTGAACTTTTCTTTCTTTTTCTCTGATCTCTGTTAGATTGTGGGGTGGCTGGTTGGTTAGACAAAGGGATTTGAGGTTCGATTTCCTTGCTTCCTCCATCAGATGGATTATTTGACGTTCCGGAGGAGATTGTGATTCAATCACTTGCCCGCTGATAGTTTGAGCATCAGGAGTGGATACAGGGGAACTGGATCTCGCGACATTGCCTGATATGACAAAGCCATGAGTACTTTAAATACTAGTGTAAGCACTATCAACTATAGTAAGGGGGTTCTAAGCTCTAGGTTTATTTGCATAAAGCCAGTTTTATTTCATAAGCACTTAGTAGTAAAAGACTCTTATTTGCCTAAATAACTCAAGTGGGAACATTAGTGTCATTCCCACAACTCTGTTGTGATCAAGTCAAATTCACCTTTCAAGTCACAAGTCACCAGTCATATGTCACATTTTGAAAATGGTCTGATGACGGAACAGTATGGCCTTTCCAATCATCCATAACCGTGGACACGGCTATTCGAATAGTTTTACACTCTGCAGAGGTCGCACACTTTTGCCACAACATTTACAATAATCCGTCAGGGTTAACTGGCCCTGATTTATCACACTCCATGTGCGGACTACCAACCATAACCTTTCACTTACATACCCTAGTACAGGCACCTCTCCCCATGAGCTTGGCCTCCCAGTGATGCCAATCTGCCATCCTGGGAACTGCACATGGCTTGGGTAGGACAGTCACCTCATTTCATGTCATTTCACTTGCAACGGAGGCAGCCTCAGCCTAACCCCTATGATGTTTGTTCAGAGGGAGCCCATACTAAAATACATAAGTTTCTAGTTACGCCCTATCCAGATTCAGGTATTGTGGGGGTACTTTCAAATTGGAATGGTATCGCATCCGAACCCAACCATCAGTTTTTGTAAAATTCACCATGTCATTCACAGGTCATATCCACCTTCAAAATCCTTCAATAGAATGAATCATCATTCCAAGGTTTTCAAAGTCATTTGATTCACATGTTTCCCATCTAGAGTAGTCAATTTTAGTTTAGCACTAGCAACTAGCCATGAGGGGTGCTAGCTAACTTGTAGCTATCTAGGCTAAATTTGATACTCTTGTAGTACCCTATACTTAGACCAAAGTTAACTATAAAAGTAAGCTTTGATAAATTAGGTAAAAGCTTTGTAAGATAAAAACTGGGACTTGGAAAGTAAAACACAAAGTAGTGTAGTAGTGGTGCCTTGCTCAAGTAGAGCTGGCATGTGGGTAACTTGCAAGAGTATAGCTTGCCTTGGTTGGTATAATGATCAAAGTGTTCCTCCTCTTCTTCGTAGAAGACCTCCTCCTCCTGGTAGTCTTCGGTACTAGCGTCTATAAACGGATACGAGGTAACAAACACCAATCAATACTTAAGTAGACTAGTTAGCCCTAATGGCTCACTCAAGATGATCTATCATCATCACAATCATCACTTAACAACAACTAGGGTTTTCCTACTTAAGGTTAGGAAAATAATTTCCTCTCATTGAAATATGGATTAGGGTTTCTATTTATTTTGGAGAAATAATCTCCTCTCATTGAACCTTATTAAGATTTAATCTCCTTAATTAATAAGTGTGAGATTATGTTGACCAAGGTCAATACTTCACATTTATCATTTGGGAAAATGATTTAAATGAGATAAAATATATCATACCATTTACTATTTTGGAAAAGGATTTAATATTCTCAAGTAATAACATCTGAGGTCATGAAGACTAATGTCATCACCTCTCATTGAATTAAAAAAATGATTTAAATGAGATGCTACATCTCATAGAATTTAAATACTATTTTTGAAATAATTTAAAATGAGCTAGAAATGACTACATAGCCATTATTTGAATCTAGCCCATGATCATTTGAAACAACCATGTTATGTTTCTACATAATCAATTAGACAATATGAAATGTGATTTATGAGAGTTGGAATCAACTAAAAAGCATTTATGGTTGATTTTTAATAATTGTTTGAAATCTGAAAACTTACTGCCTTGTTATTTTTAGTGCAAGTGATCTACAATGAATTTGGGTTTGAGACCAGTGGGGTTTGTTAGATCATTTCATAAGCTTTCCAACAAACTTGGATTCATTCAAATTGGATTTATAGATTTTGTTTTATTCAAATTTTAGCAAAGCCTCAGTATCGAATTTGAGTTAAAACTAAAATAACCAATTCAAACTGTGGGCTTAGGCGGGAAACGCTAACGGGCCGGCCCAGCTTCACTTCAGCGTGCAGCAGGCCGCCTGACAGGGGGGTCCTACGCGTCAGTGTCTATTAAATCCCGAAACGGTATGCTTCAATGTGGCCCGCACGATTAGAAGCAGATCCAACGACTCACAGTCATCGTCGTCATCGACGAGAGTGAACCCTGGCTGCGGCGAGGGTAGGGGGTCGGAGAGCTCACCGGCGGTCGGCGGTCGTCGGCGAGGTGCCGTGGTGACGTTGCGGACGACGGCGAAGCAGATGGTGGTCGTGGGAGAGGCTAAGGTGGACGAAATCGTCGCCTCGATCTGGCCACGGTAGCGGCGGTCTCCGATGAAATTCCGGCGAGCTACGGCGTAATCGGAGAGGGGAAGTGGTCGAGGAGAGCGAGAGGAAGGAGGGGAGTGAGCTGGTGTGGAGAATGGAGGCTGGGGAACGCTCCTTTTATAGCAGCGAGAGTTGGCCGAGGGGGTGCGGGCAGGTCGACCATGGTGACGATGCTACAGCGGCGAAGGGGCTTGGGCGACGTCAGGGCGGTGTTCAGCATGTCACGGCGGTCATCACGCGCTTGACCGCACAGAAAACGGGGGACGGTAGCGTCGTCATCGTGGTCGTGTACCGTGTTACTGTGGCGGACGACGTCGACGAGGATGACGGTGACAGGGCATGGGCGAGCAGGTGAGGTTGTCTGGCGGCTAGCTAGTGTCTTGGCGAGCGTGTCTGCGAGAGGAGAGAGCGAGGGGAGGACTGAGTCGACGGGGCGACGTCGTGCTCTGCAGAGCCCGTGGACGTGGCCATGCCGATCCTGGCACGCCTGGACGTCACTGGGCACGTCCTGGCCAGGGCTGTGCCGTGCTCTCCTTGGTCGATGGCGTGTACCAGTAGGTGTGTGGGAGTGAGGGGGAGCTAGTGGACTTGGTGAGAGGGAAAGGAGAGGGCAGGTGATGGTGATGGCATGATGGAGTGGCAAGGTACCGGCATGGTGATCATTTGGTCCAAATGGTACTTGGCACAGTGGTGGAAAGGTCTTGGCTTGGTCTAGGGGAGTAAGGAGAGTAGGAATGATGACCTGAGCAAGATGGTTGAGGCTAAAACATGATGGATATAAGGATGTATGTGGTTGCCAGATTTGTGCACACCAAGTGCTCGATGAAATGGCCGCAAGAGAAATAATTTTGAATTTTGCCTAAATTTTGCATGGGTTTGATTCTAATAATCTTGGACATCCTCTGGTGGTGTTGGTTTGCAAAATTGAGTAGTTTTGTGGAAATCCAAATTTGACATGATCTTGAATCTGATTCAAAGTTGCTACTTTGCATACTTATATTAAGGAATTTAGAAAGAATTGGTCAAGGTGGTCAACACCAAAATTGTTCACTTTGATTAGGTATTGGATGAGGTGCAAAGAGTTGATAGGCTTTGGTTTAGAAATTTCTTAATACAGGGGCTCAAAGTGGGTCACATGTTAAAAATGCCACATGTGACCATTATCACATGTAACTTGGAAATTTCATTTCTTTTCTTTTTGGTTTGATTTTCTTTGATCCAATTGATGTTGTTGAGTGTTGAAAAGGTATAGGGTGGTGTTCCAATCAATCAACCCAAGTATTGAGGTCTATTGCTCGAATTTGCATATTTGCCATTTCCTCTCATATACCTCTATGGATATTTTTTATTTTCTTTTTATTTTCTTTTGTTTCACCTTGGATTTGAATTGTTGAGTACTAGGTAGGGTTTATTAAGGTTTTCAAATCATTGGCACAATTCAAAATGGCCTAGGTTAAAGATTTGCAAAAGTGGCCACAGCCTCATATGTGATACTATTTTTATTTTCTTTTCCTTTTTTTGTTTTTCTTTGATTCACTTAGGCATGGGTTAGGGTTTATTTAGGTTTAGATTGGGTTTAGTCATGGTTCACAACCATTTAGGTAAGGTCAATAGGGCATAGGCCATTATTGGTGGAGATGGCCATAAGCCCACATATGCCTCACCCTTTTATTTTATTTTTCTTTTTCTTTGTTCCTCTTTGGTGTTAGAAAGGGTAGGGTTTAGGGTTTAGAGAGATGTTTAACACTTCAAACAAACTAACAAGGCAAGGATCACTACATACTTGCATGAGCACTATGCACATCAAGTGTTTCAAATAAAGTTTTTGTTTGTTCCAATTTTTGGAATATGTGAAATCCATTTTCCTCTTTGTTTTAAAACTTGGGGTGTTACAGACGCCATGTTGGCATCCTTCGCATCCCATTCGCCAGAAGCTTGCTGTATAACCAAGTCGGAGTCGCCGAAGCAAAGGATGCGGCGCACGCCAACCTCCTTGGCCAGCTTAAGCCCATGAATGAGCGCTCATACTCCGCCACGTTGTTGGATGCGGCGAAGTGAATCTGCATGACATAGTCTAGCCGGTCCCCTTTTGGAGAGGTGATGACGATGCCGGCTCCCAAGCTGGCGCGCATCTTGGAGCCGTCGAAGTGCATCCTCCAATGCGTGGAGTCAGGCACAGGCGGCAGATACCGCATCTCGGTCTAGTCGACGAAGAAGTCGGCAAGGATTTGTGACTTTATGGCAGTTCTTGGCTCGTATAGGATGGAGTGGGCCGCCAGCTCCAGGGCCCACTTGGCGACCCGGCCATTGGCGTCCTTGCTGCCAATGATTTCCGCAAGGGGGGCAGTGCACACTACCTTGATGGGATGCTCTTGGAAGTAATGCTTGAGCTTCTTAGCCGCCATGTACACACCATAGGTGAGCTTCTGGTAGTGGGGGTAGTTTTGCTTGAATTGGGAGAGAACTTCGCTGAGGTAGTAGACTGGGCATTGAACCGCCTGCTCCTTGCCCTTTTCCTTGTGTTCCACCATCAGGACAACGCTAAACACTCGATTGGTGGCTGCGATGTACATTAGCATGGGCTCTTTCGAAGCCGGCGATGCTAGGACGGGCACGGTTGCCAATACGCGCTTCAAGTCGCGGAAGGCTTCATCCGCCTGCGGCGACCAGACGAACGTGTCCGACTTCTTCAGCAACTGGTACAGGGGCAGTGCCTTCTCCCCCAGTCGGCTGACGAAGCGGCTCAAGGATGCCAGGCAGCCGGTGAACTTCTGGACGTCCTTGAGGCACTGCGGCAGTTCCATCTTCTCTAGGGCACTGATCTTCTCTGGGTTGGCTTCAATCCCTCGCTGAGAGACGAGGTAGCCGAGTAGTTGGCCAGCTAGCACGCCGAAAGTGCACTTGGCAGGGTTGAGCTTCATCCGGAATCTTCTCAGATTGGTGAAGGTTTCTCTCAGGTCATCAAGGAGGGTACGCTTCTCCTTGGTTTTTACAACGACATCATCCACATAAGCGTGAACATTTCTGCCGATTTGCTCTTGTAAGCATTTTTGCATGCATCTTTGGTAGGTGGCGCCTGCATTTTTCAAGCCGAATGGCATAGTCGTATAGCAGTAAGCCCCGTACGGGGTAATGAACGAAGTCTTTATTTGATCAGCCGGATTCAAAGGAATCTGGTGGTAGCCTGAATAGGCGTCTAGAAAAAGACAACAGTTCACAGCCGGCAGTGGAGTCTATGACTTGATCTATGCGCGGCAGGGGGAAGGGGTCCTTCGGGCAAGCCTTGTTCAGGCTCGTGTAGTCGATACACATGCGCCAGGAGCCGTTCTTCTTCAGAACTAGGACTGGGTTTGCTAGCCAATCCGGGTGCAGTACTTCCATGATGAAGCCGGCTGCGAGCAGCCGGGCGATCTCTTCACCGATGGTTTTCTTCTATCTTCAGCGAAGCGGCGGTGGGGTTGCTTCACCGGCTTGGCCTCTGGCCTGACGTGGAGGTGGTGCTCAGCCAACTCCCTCGGCACACCCGGCATGTCTCGAGGAGACTATGCAAAGATGTCCCGATTCTCACGGAGGAAGCTGGTGAGCTCGCTTTCCTATTGGTTGTCCAAGCCGGCACCGTTGGTGACGAACTTGTCCGGCTGCGCCGGGTCCAGCGGGATCTTCTTCATGTCGTTCGCCGCCTGGAAATGAGTCGTCCCGGCCGGGTTGCCTACTGCCGGTATGTCGGTTTGCACGGCTTTGGCCATGGCGACAGCGTCATGGATCAGCTGCTTCTCCGCAGTGATGACCAGCGTCTGAGCCATCTTGGAGCTCTGGGTGGCGCATTCCATGGAGCGGCGATAGTCGCCGGCGATGGTGATGACCCCTTTAGGGCCCGGTATCTTCATCTTCAGGTATCCATAGTGGGGCACCGCCATGAACCTGGCCAGAGCCGGCCTGCCCAGGAGCGCGTGGTAGGGACTGACCAAGTCCACCACCTCGAACTCGATCGCCTCGGTGCGGAAGTGGTCCGGCTTGCCGAACATGACGTCCAGCTTGATCTGGCCAATCGGCTGGCAGGAATGTCCCGGGACGATGCCGTGGAAGACAGTGGGAGTGGGGCTCAGCTGGCTCTCGGTGATGCCCAGCTTGCGAGCCGTGTCGCGGTAGACGATGTTGATGCTGCTGCCGCCATCGATGAGCACGCGCGAAAAGCGTATGTTGCGCTGGCCTGTGCCAAGGGTCGGGTCGAGGACCATGGCGTAGCCCCTAGGCCTGGGCAAGACAGCCGGCTGATCTCGGCGATCAAAGGTGATGGCCTGCTCTGACCAGTTGAGTTACTGGGGGACCGGCGGTATGTCCGCGTTCACCTCGAGGGAGCGGCGCTGCAGACTTGTCTTGTCCTCCGACTCTGTGGTGAAGATGATGTATGTGGCCTCTTCGGCTAGGTAGGGTCCATGGTGAACTCGGTTCACCTGGTGCTGCTACTCCGGGTGGACGTTCTCCATGCTGGCTTGTCCACCCGGCCCGCCGGCTGGCGGAGGCGGCAGGGGCTCGCCGCTGTTCAAGCGGTTGGTGAAGTTGCACTCCCGGGTTGTATGGTTGGCCGGCTTCGCATCGGTGTGGTACTTGCACGGCGAGTCGAGCATCTGCTCAAAGGTGAACTTCAGCTTCCAAGGCCGGTCCTGTTTCTGGCGCCGGCTGCCACCGGCCGCCGCGTGATCAGACACAGCCGCCACATGGGTGGTGCCATACCGACGATCCGGCTGGTCACTGTTCCTCTTGCCGCGGTAGTTGTCGCGGCGGCTTCCGTGGGAGCTTCCATCGGCCTGCTTGGGCTTGGCCAGCTCGGTGTGGTCGCGCTTTGGCACAGTCGGTGATCCTTCAGCCGGCATCTTGCCAGCTTCTTCAGCCAGCGCGTACTTGTCTGCGATGGCCATCAGGGCCGCCATGGTCTTGGGTTCGCTGTGGCGCAGCTTGTGCCACAGCATGGTGTTGGGTCTGCAGCCGGCCATGAAGAAGCTGATGGCCTGGATCTCATGGACGCCCTCGCAGGAGTTGCGCATCTCACACCACCGCGTCAGGTACTCTCGATCCGTTTCGGCCGGGCCCTGCTTGCACATTTCCAGCTGCTGGGGTCGACCCGGCCGGCGATAGGTGCCAGTGAAATTGCTGACGAAGGCCTCTTCGAAGTCCAGCCAGCCGTTGATGCTGCCGGCTGGCAGGTTGTTGAGCTAGGTGCGGGCGGTGCCGGCCAGCATCAGGGGTGAATAGCGCATGGCCCAGCGCTTGTTGCCGCGGGCGATGCCGACTGCGGTGGTGTAATCCAGCAGCCAGTCTTCCGGCTTGGCGGTGCCGTCATATTTGGGAGTATCGTAGGGCAGCTGGAACCCGTCGATCATGGGCTCGCTCAAAATGCGAGGTCCAAAGCATCTGGGGCCGGCTGGCCCCTCTTCTTCCGCGATGTGGGATTCCACGAGCAGGTCGAGACGGTCTCGGGCATCAGCCGGCTCGATGCGCAGGCCCAGCCGGGTGTGAGCCAGCTGGCGCGGGCCGCTGGCTTCTGGAGCCGGTCGGTGCGGGCGCCTCTGCGTCGGCTGCTCGGAGGAGTACTTCGGCTGCTCCTTGCTGGGTGGTTGCCAGCTTTGGCTGCTCCCGCCACTTGGGTCGGTGGAGTGTCTCTGGCGGCTGCGCCGGCTCGTGCCGGCATAGCCCCCTCCAAGGGAACCTCTTTGCCGGCTCGGGTGTGGCGACGACGACTCCGCGGTGTCTCTGGGGCCATTTTTGGTGTGGCCGGCTGCACCGTGAGCGAGAGAAACACTAGGGGCATTCTTGGCATACCTTGGGTCATTTTGCTGCTCGGTGGCGGTGCGGAGCAACTCGGCAACCCGCTTCGTCTGGCGGCGCAGCTCTTCGCCTTCCAGGCGGCTCAACTCCTCTGTGGCGGCCGTTGCCGCGCGCACGTTATTCTCTGGGGTGTTGTAGATGGGCCGCTCCATGGAAACAGCCGGCGAGGGCTCGCTGTCGCGGTTAATCTCTGCGCCGAGGGCGCCTCCGCGGCGACGGATATGGCCGGCTCAGCTGGGGCCGTCCCCAGCCGGCGTGAAACCGTGGGCGCGGTTGTACTCGCGCGTGGTGATCTCCAGCTGGCGCTTAGCGGCCGCAACCTCCTCCGCTTGCTGAAGGAGAAGTAAACGGTGGGCCTCCAAGTCAGCCTCGACGGTGCTCGGGTTGGCGCCGGAGGTGAGGGGAGTGCTCAGCCTTGCCCTGGCCGCCTCCAGCCTGGACGGCCGTTGCGGAGGCGGTGGGCCAGAGGCCGAGGCGCCGCCGTCCGCGTTCAGGTTGCGCTCCAACTCGGGGCAGCGGTTACGCGCGTTCTTGGTGACGTTGTCTCCGGTGGCCATGACCTCCTACACGACGCAGGGGCTGGCGAAGTTGCTGCCATCGCTGGCTCCGGGAGGAGGGCTGGTGCAGCTCCGCACCCGCTGCGGGTAGCGCGGCGGTGCGAGGGTGGCGACGTAGACATCGTGCGCACCGAAGGTGATGACGTGTCCGCCGGCTGGGAAGGGCCGGTCGGCGAAGCAGCCAGCATTGTCGCTGCAGTCGAGGGAGCTGAACCTCCAGATCAAGCCTGAAGCGACTCGCTCGCCGGAGGTGAGGATGAGGCCCGTCCGGAAGGAAACTCCGGCCGCAGACGCTGAAGGCCCCACGGTGGGCGCCAAATGTCGTGGTATTTGTCATGGCATATGCCATGGGGTGGCTTAAGTCGAGTGGTTCCGGCCTTGGCCTACGGTGGTCTCCGGATGCGGGTATGAGCACGAGCGACGCAGCGACGTACCCAGGTTCGGGGCCCTCGTGTGGAGCTAACACCCATACTCCTGCTCTAGAGTGTATATGATGTATGGGATACTACAATGGTGCTCCTTGAGCTGTATCCGGCTTGAGAGATGGCTCGAGGTAGACGAAGGCCTCTCTCCCGAGCGGTTCTAGTATGAATGAGTAATGATGGATCGATCGGTCCTCCGTCCGTCCATTTCCTCGCGCAGGAGGGAGTAGTGTGGCTTATATAGAGCCTGGAACAATTACACTGAAGTCCCTATAGCCTATGGTGCCGGCTCCGCCGGCTCCGGCTCCGCCGGCTCCGGCTCCGCCGGCTCTGGCTCCTTCGCGCCTTCCCGAGGCGCCGTGCCGCCCGGCTGTTGGCCCTATCATGTCCTTCCTGTCACGGCTGGCGGGGACAGGACGTGCCGAGCGACGTGTCGCAGGCGAATCTAGCTTGCGGCCGTAGGCTACGGCCGCCAGCTAGCGCCGCCCGTAGCCTGCGGCACCCGGAGAAGCCGGGCCATGATGGCCTGTCCAGACGCGCGCCATTGTTGCTCTGTAGTGCTCCCTGATCTGTGGGATTTGATGTCCTCGATGGACTGCTGGACCCGGATGCCCTTCCCAGAGCCTTCTCCTGCAAGGATCACCAGCTTTGAGCCAGCCGGGGAAATATGAACCAAACCGGATATGACATGTAGAAGCCGGCCCGGACCATGGCGCAGCCGGCCATGATCCAGCCAGCGCAGACCTGGTTCCAGTCGGCCCACAGGGTAGCCAGCCACGGCTCCAGCCGGCTGCTCCTTAGCTGGCCTTTACTGTGGGCCAGCGGGCCCTGAGCCGACTAATCCCAGTCTCTTGCCTTACCCGGGGTCTTCCCCCCGACAGTCTTCTGCGGAGGCATCCTGTCACCGGCCTGCTCTAGAGTGGATCTACGGAAGAGGGAAGGCGTCTTTGTCTCCTTCTCTGGCATCGTCTGGAGGCAGCATTGATGAGTTTGCGGTTGCTCAGGGATGTTTCCCCACTGATGCTCGATCTACGGCTTCGATTCCGGCGTGCGTGCCGGATGGCTCTTGCGGTACTTCAACACAGCTTGCCTGTTATGGAGCCTCGTCTGCCCTTGGGTGTGTGGCGGACTCGCTTTCTTCCTCTTCGGCGGTGTTCTGGCGGCGCTGGAGATCGGCAGCAGCGGGTGGCGTGGTGGTTGGGCGTGAGGGGACCAGCAAGGACCTCATTGGTATGTCAACGAGGCATTCCAATCCTACCTTACCTTATCCGATTGAGCCGGTCGTGGTGCTGGACAAGGTCCCGTACTGACGCAACCCAGCCCAGTACCTCACCCCGTGCGGTTCGCCAAGAGGCCGCCGCCTAGGCAGTTGTGGCAGCCATGGCGGCTAGGATGAGCTCCACTAGGTTCTTTACTGAAGAGACCCTGGGCAACACTCGGATCCGTGACCCCGCCTCGTTTGCCAATCCCTGCTGGATCTAGGAGTGTGGCATGTCGCTTCCTCGTCAGCCAGGAGGTGAACACTATGAACTGGAAGGTCTACATCTGAAGGGGATCAAACACAGGTGCAAACTTCTTGCGAACTAACGCAAGTTTCACCGTCGCCTCCTACGTCTCCCTCCTCTCCGCCCCTTCACTATCACCTCCCCAGCGATGCGCCGGTCCGCGCCCCGCGCTAATGGCGGGCCCATCCCCTTCCCCGCTTGGTCGCGCTTCCTCCGCGCCAGCCCATGCCTCCTTCAGAGATGCTTGGATGGCTCCTGCCATGTCCCTGATGGACTCCCATCTTTCCTTCGGGCTTGTGTATCCGCGCTTGGCATCCGTGGTTATTGCTCCCTCGGCGCAGGCTGCTGGCGGAATGAATGCAAGGGGCATTAATGGCGGAGGGTGGCAGATGGTGGGCAACGGTCAGCGTGCTCGGCCTCAGCGACCCCAGGACAAGCCGCATTCACCACCCTCCCGTCTCAAGCTCCTCCTTTTAAGGAGGGCAAGAGGCAAGTGCTTCAAGTGTCTCTCGCCGGAGCATCGTGTTGCTGAGTGTAGGAATCTAGCCAAGTGTCTCCTCTTCGGCGGTTTCAGGCATAAGGCTCACTCGTGTATGGAGAAGCCTGACGAAGCTTCTCTTCCACCTCCTCCGTCCCACCCTCCGGCAAAGCCAGCTGTCCCGGCTGCTCCCGTCTCCATGGAGGCTCCTGCCAGCTACCCGGGGAGGCGCCCGGAGCTGGTTTATGCCATGGCTCCGCGCACGGCGGCGATGGCAAAGGCGGACCACGACCTGTCCTGGTTGGGCATGGAGGCTGTTGTTGTTGTCTTTTGCCCTGACCTGGAGCTCTTCGAGGTCATGCGTGCGTTCGCTCTGCAATTCGGCGTGGAGGACGTGGGTGTGCAAGTTTCTGTCTTCACGCCCAGGGAGTTCCTTGTGGTGTTCGACGACATGGAGGCACGCAAGATGGCCGTGGCATGGCAGGGCCCCCTCACTCTCAGGAGCGTGTTGTTCATGCTATCGCTGTGGACACGCTTCCACCGCGCATGGGCAGACAAGCTCTGCTACAAGGTTCACGTGTGCCTTGAGGGGGTCCCCAAGCAGGCGTGGCAGCCAGAGGCAATGAATGGGCTCTTCAATGCCTCGGACATCATCGATTGCGTGGACAATGTGGTCTACTTCGAGCAAGAGACAGCTTGCTTCCGTCTCTGGGTTTGAATGGGTAGCGTCGATAGGTTGGGAAGGAAGGGCGAGCTCTCGATGGAGGATCCACTAGAGGTTGCGTCACAGCTGCTTCACTTCCCGGAGCTAGGCGTGGAAACTGACAGGTCGGTGAGATCTTGCCCCCTCAACATGCTCACTTGCAATGGAAGAAAATCATATACGACCGGGTCGTACGGCTCCCAGGGCTGGACCAACTCGTGTGACTGACGCGTGGCAAAACGAATCTTAATGCGATGAGGCAACTCATCCCCAATTCTTATCACCAAATCGGGATTCCAAAATCCCAAGTCGACCAATCTATTTCCGAACATTCATCGTGTTCAATCTTCCTGCCTCATATCGTCTTCCCTACGACGGCGCGTCCAGAGTGGATTTGTGGTGGATCAGTAAGACGGCGACATCATGGCGCACGTCATGGGTATGGCGGCATCTCTCCAGTGGAACAGTCTCTACCCACAAGGCAATAACTACTCCTGATTGTATCGTCCCGATGGATGGATTTGATGCATCTGCATCCAGTCACAATGTGCTGAGATGCAACGAGCAGGAAATAGCACCATAGGCTAGTAGGTTGCCTCAGTTGGCGGGGGCAAAGCAGCTCGTGTTCGTGCTGCACTTGCTCTGAAGGAAGTGCAGGCGGACCTAGTCCAAGCTGAGCCAGCTCAGGAGGAGCTGGATGCGGGTGCTCTGTCCATCCTCGACAGCGGATCAGGCTCTCTCCGGCTTCCACTGCTCTTTGGGCAGCACTCTACCAAAGGGGCTCCAGGTGGTGGGCCGCTGATGTTGGGCTCTGGTTCCCCTTCTACGGAACTAGGCCCACAACACAGGGAGGCCGTAGATGCCACGATGGGCTAGCTATCCAAGAATGCCGTAGAAGCAATTCATGGCGAGGAATTCGTGGATGCTGTTCAAGGCGATGAAGATCCACTAAGCACCTTTCTTGTGCAATGCTCTGCGCCGCTCCCCACCGCCCTCCTTCCCCTCCCCTCGTCGGCGCTGCAGAAGGTCGCTGCTGGCAAGGAGCCCTCCGCCTCCGCTGCCGCCAAGAGGAGTGGGCGACTCGCAGCCAAGCCCTCAGTTGGGCTCTCTATGATGGAGAAGGTCAAGTTCGTGCTGCTCAAGAAAAGCGGGATCTCGGAGGGTGAAGGCCTTCCGTCGGCGACCGAGCTCCAGAGGTACAAGGATGCCTACAAGAAGCCTCTCACACTGCAGTTTTTTTGATACAGTGAACTCCCTCATCGATGCAACTTCACCTGGCGAGAAGAAGACCCTGGCCGTGACTCAGCCTGCTGCTGCTGTTCTAGTCTGATGTGTTCATCAGTTATCTCTGCATGTGTCCCTTTGTTTCAGATGTTAGTGTCCTTCTTTGTCTATCTATGTGTGGGTGCCGTTCATTGTTGCTCTGCCAAATTGAGTGTGTTGCTGTTCAGAGCTATGTCTATGAGAGCTGTGTCCGTGAGTGATGCTTGCTTTGTCTGCTCACTTGTTTATTTAGAATCCTCGAGGTTTCCCCCATGAATCTTAAGTTGTTGAATTGGAATGTGAGGGGGATTAATAACCTAGCAAAGAGGCAAGTTGTTTTGTTGTTCATCTCTAGTCTGGAATGTAATTTTGTCTGCCTACAAGAAACCAAGGTGGAGGTTGTCACGCGGGCGTTGGTGATCGAGAATCTGGGACCCCGCTTTGGTGATAATTTCATTTTTCTCCCCGCTGACGGAACCAGAGGTGGCATCCTCATTGCTTGCTCCGACGATTTCTCAATCACTGATGAACCTATGGCAGTTGGGTGTTTCTCTCTGACGGGATAGATTGTCAACAAGTATGACAACTCCAGCTGGGTGATTACCAGGGTCTATGAACCCCAAGAGGACTCTGAGAAGATCGAGTTCATTTCAGAAATTAGAGACCTGCAATGTTTTGTCCAAGACAAATGGTTAATTCTGGGTGACTTCAATTTAATCCGGCGTGCTAGAGAGAAGAGCAACAGTAATGTAAACCTGAGGATGATGGGGCATTTCTGTGCCGCTATCGATGATCTAGAGCTGATCGAGTTTCCTCTTCTTGGGTGTCGCTTTACTTGGAGTAATGAGAGAGAAGAGGCAGCCCAATCCAGAATTGATAGAGTCTTTGTCTCCAAAGAATGGGATTCTGCTTTCCTTCACTTCCAGCTCACTCCAACGTCAATGAACGTGTCTGATCACTACCCAATTATGCTTAAAAATCTGGAGACCTTCCACTACAAGGGGTTTCGCTTTGAAACTCACTGGCTAAAGGGTGATGGTTTGCTGGAGGTGGTCGATGCTGCCTAGAAAAAGGAGGTTCATTCGCTCGAGCATGTGCGTACCTTGCATATCAAACTTGCATGAACTGCTAATGCTCTGAAGAAGTGGAACCAAGAGAAGATGAGATGGGCTGTGTTTGCCTCCAATCTTGCTAATGAAGTGATTTTTAACCTGGATGTGGCTCAGGAAGAGACAACCCTCACGGCAAAGGAGCTGGCACTCAAGGCCAACCTCAAATCAAAGCTCCTTGGGCTTGCAGCGGTTGATAGGAGCAGATGGACACAGCGATCTCGCTTAACCTAGATCAAAGAGGGCAGCGCCAGTACTAAGATTTTTCATCTGCGGGCGAATGGAAGACGTAGAAAAAATCATATTTCGGGGCTTTGGGGAACTGACGGCTTGGTGAAGAATCATCAGTTAAAAGAGGACATCCTGCTGCAGCATTTCACTGACGGGCTAGGCACTACTCAAGGCAGATCAGCTGCGCTGGACTGGAACTTCTTGCAGCTTCCAAGAGCTGATTTAGGCCATCTAGACGAGCTATTGTCCGAAGCGAAGCTTAGGGCTGCCATTTGGGACATGCCAAGCAAGAAATCTCCTGGCCCTGACGAGTTCACCATTTGTTTCTTCAGAGCTAGCTGGGAGATCATAAAGGGTGATTTGTTATTTGCCATCAACCAGGTGCAAGCTCTCGGGACCAACCTATGGGGGCTCCTGAACTCGGCCCACATTGTTCTGCAGCCCAAGAAAAGTGGTTCCAATCGAGCAAATGAGTTTCGGCCTATTAGCCTCATGCATAGCGTTTCTAAGATTCTTTGCAAACTTCTTGCCATCAGGCTTGCTCCAGAGCTTGGCAAACTTGTCTCCAACAATCAGAGCGCTTTCATTAAAGGAAGGTCGATTCAGGACAATTTCCTGTATGTCAAGAATGTCATTAAAGAAGCCGATTTGAAGCATTCTCCCCTGCTCTTCCTGAAGTTGGATTTGGCTAAAGCCTTTGATTCAGTAAATTGGGCCTTTCTCCTAGAGGTTTTGGAACAGTGGGTTTTGGGCAACGTTGGCGTGATCATATCTCACTCATCCTTTCGACCTCTTCTTCTCGAATCCTTTTGAATGGCAGGCCAGGGAGGGCCTTTCAGCACAAGAGAGGTTTAAGACAGGGAGACCCCCTGTCTCCCTTGCTCTTCATTCTTGCTTTGGAACCTTTGCAGAGAGTTTTTCTCCTGGCTACTTGTTGTGGGTATACTTTATGGGTATGCCAACGACATGGTCTAGATCCGGCAAGCCCGGGTGGCCCACAGATGGTGGTGGTGGCTTATGGCCCACCGGGCCGCCCAGTTGCTGTTGATAGAAGATGGAGGAAGTCCAGCCCAGGAACAGGAGCCGGATCCAAACCGACCTATGCAAGTAGTCAAATCCATGGAGGTCCATGAAGTATCCGGATCCATGACGGCAAGTTAGATCTAGGTGGATTCTTGACGTGCACGGCAATGTATATTCCATAGTTAGGTATCTTGTATTCCGGCTAGGACTCTCCGTAGAAACCCTAGATCCGGGCGTCTTTATAAGCCGGATCCTGGGAGCCCTAGAGGCACAACCACAACTCATTGTAACAACGCGAAAGCATCCAGATAATTCCAGACAAGCAGCAGTAGGCCCAGTCCTCGAGCAGGTGTTGCGAAGCTGGGTAAATCACGTACCACCATCCCGAGGACTCTCCGCCCAATGGCGCCTACTTCTTCCCCCCTCCGCGAGGATCCCTCCTCCGGGGTACCGTCGAATAGGCAACGACAGTTGGCGCCCACCGTGGGGCCAGCAGCGTCTGGAGGACGGAACCGGGAGGGTTCTACCTTCGGAGGTATCGGCGACACCATCGCCGTGGGGCGCGTCTTGTATGCCGGCAACTTTTCGATCGTCCCTCAGGACGAGTGCTGGATTTCGGCTAGGACCGACCCCGTCAAGCTCTCCATCATCCTGATCGGCGGGATACACATCTTCATCGGCGAGACCGTCGATTCTGACGGGAACGCACTGGTAAGTAACGCAGACGCAACCGCCTTTGAGCTGGACGCAGTCGCGAAGATCCGATCTGAGATGCAGGAACTTCCTAAGGAAGATTCTACCTTAGATCTGGATAATTCAAAGCCCACCCAATCCGCACCTGAGCAGGAAACTACGGTGGAAGACCAATGCAGATCCGCCTGGGTCTTCCAGGTGTTAGAGAAGCAAAGGTGTCACTTTGTGCACTTCCTTGCGCACAAGCCCGGATCCGCCCCTCCAGAGGAAGACGCTGGACCCGTGCAAGCAGAGGATGCCGGTGACAACAATAACAATAACGACTCTGAGCACCAGGAGGTTGCCGGAGACAATGATGAATCAATTCTCGGCAGCCTCAGCCCGCTCTCCAATGACGCTTCAACTGCAGACTCCTACGAGGCGTTTTGCAAAGCATTGGAGGACGCAGGAGACACTGGCGGCGAATCATCTCCGCCAAAGCAGGTCTTTGCGACCATAACCGGAGGAGAAGACGACGAGGATGATGATTCCCAAAAGAACCCCACCGGTGCGGACATCCCAGCCCCAGCCCAGCCGGAGGCACCGCCACTGGTTCGTACCCATGAGACACCGGAGCCATCGCGAGGCCGGAGCCTAAAGTTTTATGAGGGGATGCCTGCAGACGAGCTCATGAAGGTAGCCAGAGAAAACGGGGAGCATGTTGAGCCACCAGAGATTCTGACGACACCAATCACACCAGATATGGCTGTGGATCCGGAAGCTCTGGAAGCGACGCAAGTAAAGCTCCTCGAACAGGCCGAGGGTATAGTCAAGGTTTCAGCCTCAGTCCTTCGGGACAAGGTGGACACCGAAAGGCTAATCAAAAGGGCCAGAGAAAACAACCGCCTATCAAAGGAAGCGCTGCTGGACGCCAGGAAGCGCACCGAGGAATGGCAAGCTAAAGTCAATGAAACAAATGAGGAGGCGCAAAGGATCAGAAGAGAAGCTATCCGCCCTTGCAACATCAACTTTGACAGCGCAGCCCGCCCCAAAACTATGGCAACTCCAAAGGATAATATGAAGATGGCCACAGAGCTCCTAACCAAACACGATGAAGAGATTGATATCGACCACCTCCGCACACTCGTTGCCATAGCGATGCAACAACAGAGCAAGGCGGATACCTCTCGCAAGTTGGAATCCAACCCGGAAGCATGCGTATCCATATCGCAGAAGAATGCCTCGGGAAGGGAGCATCGTGACGACCAATCGCGCACCAGATCGACGGAGCGTAGAAGGAAGACCAAAGAACATCAAAATCCAATTCCCATACCTTCGGATACCCCTACAGCAGGGAAGAACAAGGGAAAGGATCCGATGTACCCTGGCAAGGACAAGTACCGGAACCCATCACCGCCCCGGAACCAGCACGCTCCTCCGCCTCCTCGCCGATGAAGTCCGGCCAGAAACGCTAGACCCCATGGGTCTGGCGGAATCAATATCCACAACAACGTTGAGCCTCGGAGAAGCCGAAACAAAGAACGCGCGCCGGAACCCCGCAGGAGGCAGAACGAGGAACGCGCACGTGAGCCAAGGCAATCCCGGAATGATGGAGGCAGCCGCCGTGACAGCGAAGGCAGCCACCGCAGCCGGAGTCAGCATCACCAGGAGGGACGCGGTGAGTCTGATGGCGGAAGCAAGAAGCCTCGCAGGCCCCCGTATGGATCTCCATCACCACCACCCGGTGCAGGAGGTGGAGGCAGAGGCCGGAGGTCACGCTCCCGCTCAGAATCCCCTGGCCACAGGCGGAACTCACGTGACGCGCGGGAACGTCTCAACGAATACAAGATTAGATACATTGGCCCGAAGTGCTTCGGTAAGAGGATCCGGGAGGAGCAAACGCCAAAAGGCTTGAACCTCAAGCTACCCGGAAACTTGAAGCAATATGATGGCAGAGAGAGGCCCGATACCTGGATCGATGACTACTTCAATGCAGTCAGCTTTGCCGGAGGGACCCCAAACATGGCCTGCCGCATGCTCCAATTGTACCTTGTTGGTCCAGCCCGGACTTGGCTCAGCGATCTCCCGGAAAACTCCATCTTTTGCTGGTTTGACCTAAAGATAGCCTTTGAGGGACACTTCAGGGGCACCTACAAGAGACCTTCCACGTCCAGTGATCTACAAGCCTGTGTCCAGAAGAAAAATGAAACCTCTCGAGAATACCTTACACGGTGGTTAGATATAAGAAACGAGTGCGAGAACGTAGACAATCGCACATCTATGCTAGCCTTCATGGGTGGTCTGCAGAGGGGAGGTTTGCTCCGGCACAAATTAAAGTGCCTCTACAATGACCAAAAGTTGACCCTGGACAAGATGATTTCCATCGCCAGCACTCACACCCCCGCCGATGACGACGCAGGCGGAGAACTTGCGGCCATAGCCCTACCCCTGCAGCACCAGATGAAGAACCGCAACGGCAATAACAAGCGGAAGAATCCCTCCAAAGACCAGAAAAGTGGTGGATCCGACATGGTTGCCATGACGTTTCAACGCGGTGGTCAAGGAGGTGG
The DNA here is from genome assembly GCF_019359855.2 of Lolium perenne. NCBI lineage: Eukaryota > Viridiplantae > Streptophyta > Magnoliopsida > Poales > Poaceae > Lolium > Lolium perenne. The sequence goes on from NC_067246.2 coordinate 340,687,966, forward strand.
AAGAGGCCGCGGTCGTGGTGGCGGAGTCGGCAGGGGCCAGCAACGTGCTGACGAAGTCACAGTTACCGGATCCCGCGCTCCCCAAACATATGAAGAGTACAGGGATATGCCCTGTTTAGCCTACATTGATCCGGCTACAGGCAAATCCTCACACACCAATCGCAACTGCAAATGGGTCAACGACCTCAAGATGGATCCAGAAGCAGGATACAAGTGTGCTAGGAAGCACCGCCCACGCGGAAAAGGAGGCAAGGGCAAGAACAAGGAGAAGGACGAGGATAGCTCCGAAGCAATGGATGTGGACAGGGCTTCGCCGGAACCAAAAGATGGTTCCGCAGCCAACACCGCTAACCCATTTGTGAAGAAAAGCGCTGGTGCATATCACACCTTCCTCGGAACTCCAACAGTTCGGGCAAAGAAATCCGCCATCCAGACCCTGAATGCCATGATTCCGGCTGTATCGCAGTACGTCAAGTGGTCGGAAAAACCTTGCACTTTTGACAGAGCCGACCATCCGGCCGCCATCCCTAAGGAGTGCTACGCTTTGGTTGTTAGTCCCCGCATCGACGGGTATGACTTCTCCAAGTGCCTCATGGACGGCGGAGCAAGCCTGAACATCATGTACCTGGAGACTCTGGAGAAGATGAACCTTACCAAGGGAACAGCTCAAACATAGCACCACGGAGTTCCATGGTGTGGTTTCGGGTAAAAAGGCAAACTCCCTGGGCAGCATCAAACTTCCCGTTGCCTTCGCCAACGTTAATAATTACCGTGAAGAGATGATCACATTCGAGGTTGTGCCCTTCAAAAGCTCCTATCATGTAATCTTTGGCAGGCCCACCTATCACAAGTTCCATGCTAGGGCATGTTACATCTACAACAAGCTGAAGATTCCGGGTCCTAACGGTATGATCACCGTAACTGAAGACTACAAGAAAGCATAGGACTGCGAGGAGGGCGAAGCAGCCTTCGCAAAATCCGTTATCTCTGGGGTGGAATTGCAGGGCTACAGAGCCGCGGTGGATCCGGCTGAGATGCACACCACCAAGAAGCAGATTTCCGACCAGAAGACCTCGTTCAAGTCCGCGATAGACACCAAGAAGGTCGACCTCAAGGAAGGCGACTCTACCAAGCAAGTGTCTGTCGGAGCTGGCCTAGACCCCAAATAGGAAGACGCGCTCGTCGAGTTCCTGCGAGCTAACATGGATATCTTCGCATGGCAACCTTCTGACATGTCCGGCGTACCAAGGGAACTTACCGAGCACTACCTCAACATAAATCCGGGTGCAAAACCGGTGAAGCAAGCTATGCAACGCTTTGGAGATAAGAAGCACCACGCCATAGGAATGGAGTTAGCAAATTTATTAGAGGCAGGTTTTGTAATAGAAGTTATCCACACAGATTGGATCGTAAATCCAGTCATTGTACCCAAAAAGAATTCTGAAATACTAGGAATGTGCATCGATTACTCCGGCTTGAATAAGCATTGTCCAAAGGATCCGTTCCCTTTGCCGCGCATTGACCAAGTCATTGATTCGACGGCAGGGGCGGAACTTCTATGTTTTCTTGACGCATATTCCGGGTATCATCAGATCCGGATGAAGAAGTCCGACCAAAAGGCGACCTTGTTCATCACACCTTTTGGCACTTACTGCTATGTCACCATGCCCTTTGGTTTGAAAAATGCAGGTGCCACCTATCAATGTATGATCCAGCGGTGCTTGAAGGACCAGATTGGCCGGAACGTACACGCCTACGTCGATGACATCGCGGTCATGACCCGGAAAGGATCCGACTTGATCAGCGATTTTAAGGAAACCTTTGAAAATCTCCGGAAGTACAAGATGATGTTGAATCCGCTAAAATGCGTCTTTTGTGTACCAGCCGAAAAACTCCTTGGCTTCATTGTATCTCATAGAGGCATTGAGGTTAACCCGGAGAAGATCAAGGCCATTCTCAACATTAAAATGCCAACTTGTCTCAAAGACGTACAACGATTAACTGGCTGTGTCGCAGCAATCAGTAGATTTGTTAGTCGTCTTGGCGAGAAGGCATTACCTTTGTATAAGTTACTGAAGAAAACAGACAATTTTATCTGGGACGATGCAGCAGATGAAGCACTTCAGGGGCTGAAGAATATACTCTCCTCCCCACCTATCTTGGCAGCTCCGGAAGAGTCGGAACCCATGCTCCTCTACCTGGCAGCATCCAACAAGGTCATCAGTGTCGTCATCGTGGTGGAGCGAAAGGAAGAAGGACATGTGTACGGAGTCCAAAGGCCTGTCTATTACATTAGCGAGGTCCTGATAGAATCCAAACAGAGATACCCTCACTTTCAGAAGCTGGCCTACGGAGTATTCCTAGGTAGCCGGAAGCTGAGACACTACTTCCAGGAGCATCCTATGACCGTTGTGAGCACAGCTCCACTGTCAACCATCATCAACAACTCCGACGCAATAGGGTGCGTAGCGAAGTGGGGAATAGAACTTTACGCCTTCGACATCAACTACAAAGCCAGGAATGCAATCAAGTCACAGGTTTTGGCAGACTTTTTCGTCGACTGGACTGAAGCACCGGAAGGCACGCCTGTGCCGGAACCAGAAGCTTGGGTCATGCACTTTGATGGATCTAAGCAACATCAAGGCACGGGTGCTCGAGTTACCCTGAAGTCGCCTACCGGAGAAGAACTGTGGTACGTTCTGCAGATTCACTTCAAAGCTACCAATAACATGGTGGAATATGAGGCTCTACTACACGGACTGCGAATCGCCAAGGAAATTGGAATCAAGCACATCATATGATGTGGAGATTCCGACCAGGTGGCACAACAAGTAGCCGGAACCTGGAACACCAGAAACTCCGTCATGGCGGCTTACAGAGACGAAGTTGATGAGATTGCCAAGTGCTTCCTCGGATACGAAGTCAAGTACGTCAGAAGAGACGATAATACAGTGGCAGATATGCTATCCAAGCTCGGATCCGACAGGAAACCCATTCCGCCTGGAATTTTCCTTGAGCACTTGAGGACACCCTCTGTGAAGGGCGCTAACCCGGAAAACCCAGACATGGCAATATCTCCGGCTAAAGAGGTGATGGTTATCACTCCGGCCTAGACCAAGCCTTACGACTACCTAATCGATCAGAAGCTACCGGAGGAGGAAGTCCTCGCGTGATAGATCGTCAGACGAGCAAGATCCTACACAATAGTTGATAGACAACTCTACAAGAGAAGCGCAAACGGAATTTTTCTGAAGTGCGTCTCAAACAAAGATGGCATTGCAATTCTTAGAGAGATCCACCTTGGCGACTGCGGGCATCACGCCGCTCCCAGATCCCTCGTTGTGAAAGCTTTCCGGCAAGGATTTTACTGGCTAACAGCTAAAGAAGATGCTGAGAAAATTGTCAAAACCTGCCGCGGTTGCCAGTACTATGCTACGCAACCAAATGCTCCGGCTCAGAAGCTGAAGACCATCCCTATCACTTGGCCGTTCGAGGTCTGGGGGCTTGATATGGTCGGAAAATTGAGAAAATCATCTCCTGGCGGTTTTGAGTACCTCCTGGTCGCTATTGACAAATTCAGTAAGTGGATCGAGGCCAAGCTAGTGAGAAAAGCCGATGGTGCTACGGCACTGAAATTCATCTGCAGCCTCTTGGTGAGATACGACATCCCACATAGCATCATCACAGATAATTGCACAAACTTTGCGCAGGGAGAACTAAAGGAGTACTGCAATGATATGGGGATCCGGCTAGACCTTGCATCCGTGTCACATCCACAATCTAATGGGCAGGTCGAGCGAGCCAATGGCCTTATACTAGCTAGACTTAAACCTCGCCTTGAAGAACCGCTGCAGCGTGCATCCGGAGCTTGGGCTGAGGAGTTAGATTCTGTTTTATGCAGTTTATGAACAACCCCTAACAGGTCAACTGGTTTTACGCATTTCTTCCTAGTATACGGATCTGAAGCAGTGTTACCCTCTGGCATCATCCATGATTCTCCGCGAGTTTCTGCCTACAATGAGAACAATGCAGCTGAGGATAGACAGCTATCTGTGGACCTGCTCGAAGAAGCTCGGAATTTAGCTGACCAGTGCTCCACCATCTACCCGCAGAAACTCCGACGCTATCATAGCTGTCGAGTTCAGAATCGCTCGTTTAAGGAAGGCGACCTAGTTCTCCGCCTTCGGCAAGTGAAAGAGCATAAGTTGCAATCTCCATGGGAAGGACCTTTCGTCGTGAGCAAAGTGCTGCACAACGGATCCTACTATCTCGTCGATATCCGTGAGTTAAAGGATAGACCGGCCAATTGGCATCGAAAACGCAAGAGGGAGGATCCGGGTGACGTATACGATAAAACAGACCGTCCTTGGAATATAGCACAGCTACGTCCTTTCCACACTTAGCAAATTCCGCATTACATACTTTGTAATAGTTATAATACATGATCAATGAAATAAAGCATATGGTTCACTCTTTGAGTCTTTTACATCCTTTACTTGTTCATTTTTGGATCATGTATGTTTTTTGACAAAAACCGTAGAGCTGGATGTTTCCGCCTAGGCGTGTATAATGTTGTGATTTTCAAAATCGTCCAGTAGGATGTAAGCTTAAGTTTTCTGGTGAATGAGTTTTCTATTGCGAACTTATGGATTCCTGGTAGCGACTTCCGGCACCTCAGGCTGGGGGTTTGTTTCCGCGGTTATTGACGGATTGCCATTGGGCTTCATCGCCGTCGGCGAGCTTTTCCGGCCAAAGGTCTTTCGGCTCGTGGAAGGTCAAGTAAGTAAGCCGTAAAATACAGAAACCAGCACTTGCTTTTAAAACAAAAGACCACTCATATATATAAAAACGGTAGCAGGATAAGTGTTTCCGCCCACAGCTTTGCTTGCGTAGTTTTTTGGCCTAGCTACTTCACATTAAGTCTAGATATTTATATTACAAACCCTCGAAGGGGCCGAATGATGCATTGTTCATGTTTCTTCCCGCAGGAACAAGTTTTACATTTCTCTGCATCTTTCGCCGGAGATGAAGAACCTTTGTCGCCGCTCTTGGCTTTGTTCTTCTCCGCCTCCTTAGAACTGGTCCATGTGAAGTGGCTTCCGTCCTCGGATCCGGCAGGTCTAGCTTCTACTTCGCGCTTCTTTTGAAGTTCCGCTTCAAGGGGCTCGTCAACAGGAAGAACGAATTTGTCGTAGAACTCATCCTGGCATATGCGCCGAGTGATCCGGGTATCATAGCCACTGCAAGCATCTAGAAGTTTATCCGGATTTGCATCCTTCGGAATGCCCGTGGTAACTTCGTCGATGTTCAAATTTGGAGCATGGGCCAGACACATAGCAAGGGCCATTTGAGCAGCGCCGCGAGCTGAAGAGGCTTGGAGATCAACAACAACTCTGGTAGCACGTCCATCTTCTGGTTGAGCTCACGGACGTCGCAGGTTCGGCTGTCCTTGATCGCCAAGTTGTAGCAGATCTTGCGGGACGCGGAGATTAGATCTTTGCAATCATCTCCGGCTAGCTTGATCAGGTCGTCGCGCGGAAATAGCTCGCACCGAGATTCATCTTATCCAAGCTGGTCTGTTAAGGAAAAATGTTCAGGATAAAATGCAAACCAGAGTTACCGAGAAAGGCATAGATTATGGATCCGAGTGCTTACCAAAGACATCAGTATTGAGCAAGTCCCAACCCAGTTCCGCCTGGCGCATATACGTCCGGAGCGTTTGAACCTCGGACTGGAGTTTCTTGCACACATCAAGATCCTTCTTGTGCCTCTCCTCTAGATTGGCTTTCTTCCTGATGAATTCCGAGCTCTTCTCGGCCAGTTGGTCTTCAGCAAACTTTTGCTTTTCCTCCGCCACCTTCAATTTTGCTTCAAGGTCCTTGTGGGTGGAGCGTAAGCTCTCAAGCTCTGAAGAGGTGGTGGCCAGGGAGTTAGAGGCACCTATTCAAAGAAAATTCTATAAGCGCCACAAGTCGGAAGATTGACAAAGAAAAGGAGTGGTCGGAGATATACCTTGGGCTTCCTCAAGCTTTTTCTCCAGCTCTGCAATCTTTTCATTTGCTTCCTCCAAGCGATCCGACTGCATGAGGGCCACACAGCGTTGGAGGGAGATGTTCTTGTGAAGCTCGTAGCGCAAGGCTTGTTGCTCCTGCAACAGCAGTAAAATCAAGAAAGGATAAGTTCCAATAACAATAAAAAAACAAGTGTAGATATTTTCGAAGTATCATTGCCGGAAATGTTTCCGACATGATGCTTGGGGGCTACTATGACACTTTAAATTGAAATTCCTCAGGTTAGTTTACTCAAAGTATCAAGGTGCAAACTAGAATTGGTTTCCGCCTAGATACTTGGGGGCTGCTGCGTGAATGGTTTACCTTGCGCTTGCAGAGAAGGTTGTCGAGAAACTCGCAGGTATCTTTCTTGTATTGCTCAATCTCGGAAGATTGAGCATCAGGTTTGCCCCATGCATTTTGCAGCATGGCATTCAGTAGATCCTGCTCGAGCTCCCACTTTTCCTCCTCGGTGAGCTTATGAAAAAACTTGGTAGCGTAAGCCTTGGGTGTGGCATAGATATCAGAGGGATCGCCAAAGTTCTCCGGAAATACGATGGCATCATTAGCCCGAGCTTCAGCCTTATCTACAGAGGTTACCTCCGCCTCTTCTTTGTCCTTAGCTCCCTCAGCGGCTGCCCGCTTGGTTCCGGAGCAGCTTCCATCCTTCTGCCCGCTGCTAACAGGAATTACTTCCTCTTAAGCTTGTTTTCCGGCGGCAGGGCTGGTGGATGGCTGAGGTTTAGCCGGAGATGTCCGAGGAGCTGCGGTAGAGGTGCTGGGTGGAATTATGGGGGTGTTGGGGCTGACGGCCAGAGAAGTCTTCATGAAAGTGGTGATCGGCTTCTGGGTTGTAACCCATGAAGTGACGACCTTCTGGCTCCTGAACCAAGTAACGAAGAAATAAATAACAAGTTTAGCCTTACAATATAAAGAGGATTACATTCCGGAAACTCACGTGGCTCCGGGAAGTGTTGGACGGGTTCCTTTTCCGGCGGTCGCGAGCATCTTGATGCAGTCGCATTCCGCCTTCTTGGAGTCATAGCGCCGTGCCCCGGAGGATGGAGCGGTCTTGGCCTTTTTGGCTGAGGCTTCACCGCTGGTTCCGACGTCAGGTCCGGAGGATTTGCCGCGGGGACGTTTGGCGGGACGAGGAGCGTTTTTCTTCTTGGGTTCCTCCTCTTCTTCTTCCTCCTCCTCTTCCTCCTACTTCGGAGCTTCCTCTGTCTTCCCAGAGTCAAAGCATTGTTCTCTTTATTTTCACTGCAAACAAATAGCTCTTTCCACACTATACGTCTAATCCTTTGTTTTCAGCAAAACCAGTGAGATTGACAACCTCACTGTAAGTTGGGGCAAAGTAATTTGGTTGTGTTATGTGCAGGTTCCACATTGTTGCTGACACCGGTAGTGCGCCCTGCCAAAGTCAGCTAGCAACACCTTCAGAAGTGATTTCTTTCTCCTACTGGTCGATAAACCTTGGTTTCTTACTGAGAAAAAACTTGCTATTGTACTCATCATACCTTCCTCTTGGGGTTTTCCAACTGCATACTCTGCACAACATCAAGCTCTTTTCTGGCGCCGTTGCCGGGGAGAAACAGGATTTCTGCAAGGGGAGTCTCTCATCTCCAATCTCCTTAATTTGTTATTGTTTTGCTTAGTTTATTTTACTTTGTCTTTTCTGCTTCTTTTTATCAAAAACACACAAAAAAATAGTTTCTATTATAGTTTTTATTTCTTTTGCTCTGTTTTAATCTTGCTAAAATGAGTAATCCTGAGAACACTAAGTTGTGTGAGTTTACTAACACAAACAACAATGATTTCATTTGTACACCTATTGTTCCACCTACTCCTGAAGCAGCTTTCTATGAAATTAAACCTGCT